>NC_045549.1:28293112-28627279 GCF_009769535.1 Thamnophis elegans | reverse complement strand
ATACTGGGCACACAATGACTAAAATGTGATGGAACAAAAAAAAAAAAAAAAAAAAAAAAAATTGCATTGTACTTTTAGGGGTTTTTTTTTTGTCAACAGTGAAATTGCTTATATTATACTTTTGGCTTAAAATTTCTGCAACGAATAGAAAATGAACACATGACAAAATTTAATAATACACCAGAAATTGCAAACAACAGCTGAGCAGAACATTATCATCCTCATAAAACATGGTCCACTGGGGGAAATATGCAATTTGCCCTTTAAGGGTATCTCCAATTAAAACTATAAAATGTTTACATAACAGTTCTATGCATTTTTGGTAGAAGTCTCACTGGGTCCATTGGACCCTTTTTTCAAGATACTGTAGACAAATAATATTCTCTACAAAATATAAACAGAGGATTCTATTGGGAACATCTTTCAAGGACCCGTGGCACGACAAAAGCGCGAATGTCAAAAGCGTGCCGACAAAACCGCAGCACTAAAACCACGATGTCAAAAGCGCGCCGACAACAGCGTGCCGACAGAAGCGCGATTTAAGTTAAGGTAAGGTTTAGGGTTAGGTTTAGGTTTAGGGTTAGGGTTAGGTTTAGGGTTAGGTTTAGGGTTAGGTTTAGGGTTAGGTTTAGGGTTAGGTTTGGGGTTAGGTTTAGGGTTATGTTACAGCGCGCTTCTGTCGGCGCGCTGTTGTCGGTGCGCTTCAGCGCTCATTTGTCAGCGCGGTTTTGTCGGCGCGGTTTTGTCACCGCGGTTTAGTCAGACGCGCTTTTGTCGTTCGCGCATTTGTGGTGAAACCTCAAGGACCAAAATGCATGGACATATTTCATAAGTAACTGAGATTTAAGTCTTATATATTTGCTATATAAGAAATTATATATATTTTTCATTAAAGCCTGCAAGTTACTTAAATATAAATTATTCTATTAAATAAAATGTTCTTTAAATATATTGAAAGGAAAATTATGATCAGATGTGAAAATGGAAAACTGAGACTGTAAATCAAAGACTTATGGTATGCAAAGCTTGCATTATAACAAGAGAAACATTTTTTTTTCCATGTAAGTAGTACCTGTTTTATTAAAACAGTCATTGGATCCCACCTGTTTGTCTAACTTATTTGTTGTAATGGCAAATACAGTGCTTTAAACTTTGCAGATAAGGTTTCTTCCTTGCTTAGAATATGAATATGGTATTATAAAATAAAGAAAATATTATATTTTACCCATTATACAGAGCTATTATAGATTAAATATCAGACATGGTTTATCTACCGATTCAGGTTAAACATACTATTATATCCCAAATGCCTACATGTTTTTATAAGACTGGAGATACCCACATTAGACACCAAAATGAAAAATGGCAGCAACAAAATAAAAACAATAAAAATAGTTTCATTCAATATTAGATATAGTAATGGTAGCATTTAGTTCTGCGCTTCAGCTAGAAAATGTTAATAAATATATCCTTTAGGAAGCATACTTTTTTCATTTAGCCCAACATTGTGATACTTAACTATAAAATTAATAGACAAAATTTTACTGAGGGACAAACTTTACTACTTATTCTTATAGGCAAGAAACTTACTATGTTTCATTTATGACTTACTATAGCTTATTTATGACTAGCGATTACTCAATATGACACCTGAGTATTTCCATAACTGATTACTACAACTGCTACTCCATTCCAGAGACTGAAAAGTTAATAATCTTAATATAATAGTGAAAAATTAATTTTTAATCAATCAATATGATGCACTACCATTTGGGGGAAGCTTCATCTTACTCATACGAAATACCCATCTGAAGAGTCATGTGACAGAAGCTACTCATGGAGTTATCAAGGCCCTAAGTCATGTAAGGCTTTAAAGTTGGCCAACAGCAGCATCAACTGTACCCAGAAATAAAATGGTAGGCAATGCAACTCCCTAATGTAGCGTTACATGTGCAAACCTTGGTTTAATCATAACTGCATGCTGTATTAGATGGTATTTGAGCATAAAAGACTGAATAGGACTTTCTAATCTAGGAAAGGTCATAACTAGGTTATAATATGTAATTGTGCAAAGGTCCTTCTGCCAAGACGATTTTTTATGTAAGAGCTATAATTTGAATTTGAATCAGAATGCATAACATAAAGAAAAGTTTGATACCATATTTATATAATTAAAATAACACATTTATATCTATAGAATGTTGAATAATGGCAAAAAGAAAAATAAATAAAATTTAAGATCAATATCTTTTAAACTAGCATAGCCAGAGGTGGTATTCAGCTGGTTCGCACCTGTTCGGCGAACCAGTAGGGGAAATTTGACCCAGTTCTCCAAACCGGTAATGACCTCTGGCTGGCCCTGCCTAGGTCTGCCTGCCTGGTTGCCGCTTGCTCACCCCACTCACCCCCTCGAAGCTCACTCGCCCCATCCGCCTGCTTGACACTTGCCCCGCCCATCCCCAGCCCAATATATGTTGCCTTCACCAAGCGGCCCAGCTAATTGCCTCACCAGTTGATTCCGCACCTCATCCGCTCTGCTCAGCTCAACAAAGGTAAGCATGCCACCTGCTTGCCCTTCGCCTTGAGTCAGGGGTTGGGGCCCAGGGATGCGCCATTCCCTGAGGACCTGAAGCCTCTGCCCACTCACCTTGGCTGGGACGGGGAATGCACCATTCCCCGGCTCTGGCCTTTTTGAGGCCTTCTCCTGCATGCTGCTTGGTCTCCCTTCACCAGTCCCATTTCCACTCCTTCAGACGCCCTGGCCCTAGCCCTACTTCCTCCCGCATGGTCACCTCTTGCGGCGGCTGGTCGAGACTCTGGAAGGCAAACTCTCTTTTTTGGTGTGACTGCAAAAAGCAATGGCTGGCTTGAGGCTGCCAAAAACCACAGGAGATCTCAAATGCACTGAAAAAGCCACTGTCGTTGTCCCCGTTCTTCATGCAAGCCACGCACGTGCATCCCATTGCCTGATGCAGGGGAGGGACTTGCCTGAGCAAGTATGAGTGGACGGGCACAGCAGGCAATGGCATGCACATTCGCGGTCAGCGCGAAGAACAGGGTGCCAACGGCAGTGGATTTTTCGTTATGTTCAAGACCTCTGGTGGTTTTCGACAGCCTCCAGGTAGCTACTGGTGCTGTGAAGCAGCTGGCAAAGAGGCAGCTGGGAGGTTTCTTGCAGTCATGCCGAAAAAGAGAGCTTGCTTTCTGGAGTCCAGACCAGCCACCGTGGAAGGAAGGTAAGCCCAAAGAAAGAGGTGGTTGGGGGGGGGGGGGAGGAAGCAGGGCTAGGACCGGGGCTTATGAAGGAGCAGAAATGGGACTGGTGAAGGGAGAGCAGGCAGCAGGAAGCCTTTTGACAGATTAGGCCAGGCCTGGGCAGAAAATAGGTAGATGGGTAGAAATTCTATTTGTTTCCTACTGGGTTCTGTGGGCATGGCTTGGTGGTGGTGTGTGTGTGTCATGTGACTGAGTGGGCATGAGTGATATTGAGTTGGCTATGCCCACTCAGTCACATGACCCCCCACCAAGCCATGCCCACAGAACCGTTAGGGAAAAAAATTGAATACCACCACTCAGCATAGTAAATATTCTGTTTTGATTGACTTCAATGCAGTGATTTTAAAAGACAGAATTTTTTGTCTCTATAGTCAGTACATAAGCACACAAAAGTACACAGAATGCATGATCTACTACATTCTTTACATGCTTATCAGTAGAGGTCAAGTGGATTGTAATGGCATATATTTAAGGACTTAATTGAAAAATGCAACACCACATAATATTCCAATTTTCTCCTTATTTTATTTAAGATAGAGAAAAAGTACAGTTAATTCTTAACTTACAACAGTTCATTTAGTGACCGTTCAAAGTTACAGTGGCACTGGAAAAAGTGACTTATCACCATTTTTCACAAAATCACTGCAGCATCCCCAGGGTCACATGATCAAAATTTGGATGCTTGATGGTTCATATTTATGACAGTTGCTGTGTTCTGGGGTCATGCAATCATCTTTTGCAACCTTTTGACAAGCAAGTCAATGGGAAAGCCAGATTCACTTAACAACTGGGTTATTAGCTTAACAACTGCAATGATTCACTAAACAACTACATCAAGAAAAGTCGCAAAATGGGGCAATAATCTAATATCTCACTTAGGAACATAAATTTTGGGCTCAATTGTGGTCATAAGTGAGGACTATCCTTATATAACTTTCAGCTCAAAGCTATTCCAAGCATGAGTATATTAGAATATTTGTGTTCTTAGCATGTACCACTTTGTATTGCTAAATACTAGAACTATTCTTATTGAAAGCTAAAAAAGGAATTGCAGAATTATGGGCCAATTTCCTTCCTCTGTCACTCAGGTAAACTGACAGTTGGCCTTGACCTAGCTATTGGTAGACCATGCACCAGAACACCGGAAACCAAAAGATCAGCTGATTGTCGCATGCATGCCTGCTTTTTGAGCATTTTTGGGCTGTTTCCAGGCTGTTTTTCAAGCAAAAAACAGCCTGAAAACGGCCCTCAAAATGACCTGAGTGCAGCCTGAAAAACAGCCTAATTTTGGGGCATTTTCAGGCTGTTTTCCAGTGCTCCAGTGCCTGCAAAGACCAGCTGGCCAGTGTGCATGCCCACAGAGAGGGCTCTGCCACCTCTGACCCACCCGTGCAATAGGTTCGCCATCATGGTTCTAGCGGAATCATCACTTGATCACAACCTCAAATGTTTCATGGAATTGTGAGTACTCATTAGTTAATTAACCTTCAGCAGTACAAATTTTGTCCCTTCAATTCTAGGACCACTACCCCGTCCTCATTATCTGAATTAAAATCAATATTTCATCTCTAGCTACCATTAGAAATTGTCTGAATCTGTCTTAGTTATTTTAGCAGCTAACCTTCATCTTCATTTCCAAAAATCATCTTCACGGCGTCCTTCTGGATATTGAAAGACTTTTACCATATTTGCTGCTATTCCAACTCATAAGAGCACTAGCCCCATGAGATTTCAGCACGCAATATCTCTCAAAGGTCAAATCTTGGTCAGGCAGATTCTATTTGGACTGGATAGACCCAAAGATTACCAAACTCAACTTGTATAAGGCCTTATAGTAGAGGAGATATTCTGCCAGTTCGGGCGAACTGGTGGGGGCGGCAGAGGGAGGCTCCACCCACCTGCCCAGGCATCATCACGGATGCTCTGCACAAACAGATTACCTCCATTCATATTTCGGATGGTTTTTCCCTTTCTCTTTCTCACTAAACCACAGCTTATCAATTTCCTTCTTTCATTTCTTTCCACTAATTCATGATTTTTACCATATATTGCTTTTACATTCCAAGTCACAATCTTACACAATCTTTGAGATCATTAACAACAGATGGACCTCTACCACTCTTAGGGTCTTTGCTCAATAAAATGTTTAAAATAATATTTTGTAATAAAATAAAGTATATCTATGACTTACCTACCACCAGAAGTAAAATTTAAAAATAACTAAAATCATGTGCAATAGCCAGATTATGCAAATCATGCTTATTAAAAACTAAACTATTTTTTTCATCATGTAGTTTGTTTGTTTTTTTGATCATCTATGCTATCATAGAGTCATCTACTGCTTTAAAGAATTTCTGTTGTCTGGATAAAAAAAACCTCTAGTTTAAAAATCACCTGGGGTTCTTATAAGAACATATATTTCTGCCAAAATACATTTGTTTGTTCTCATTGTACTTCCTTCATGTAATGTTGTATAATGGATGATTTTAATAGGAAAAAAATAATGAGTGTGTCAGAATGATACACTTACCTCTTATGTGTATGTGCAATAATACATTCACTTGCAAGATATTCTTTAGATTGAAGACCCTAACTGGGTTAAGATTGGATTTTTTGGTGTACTTATGGCACACTGGCAAAAATGTACCAAACTAGTATTGTACCTTTTCTATTAGCAAGAAAGGCTTCATGTCACATAGGTACAACTGAGATTGTTGGTTTAATTTATGTTGTGTTACAAAGTAATACAAATGAAGAAATAATTTTATACTTGCAGTAAATATGTTTCCCTTTTGCTCTATTATTATACATGAGGAAAAACATTTTCTATGAACGTCTCTTAATCATAGAACACAAATACAAGGATTCCTCAACTTACAACCACAATTGAGCACAAAATTTGTTGTTAACTGACGTACTTGTTAAGTGATGCATGCCTCATTTTACAACTTTTGCCACAGTTGTTAGGCAAATAACTGCAGCTGTTAAGTGTATAATGTGGTTGTTAAAACGAATCTGTATACATTATACAAGCTTATAGAAATCTACTCAGTATAATTGGCTTAAATGTCCTTTTAAATTAAAAGCAGAATTACCAGTAAAACTGTGTTAAGCAATGAAGCAATCCATGTGACAAACAAGTTGCATGTAGTAAAAAATAAAATTTTGTCCCTTTATTTCTGGGCAGATCAATGATTCTTCTACCCTACAGAAAAGAGACTTAATAAAGTTGAAAGCCTATCTTCCACGTATATTTTTATATTCTATTAGCCTTTTCCAAATACATGAATCTACAGCATACTGATTCCAATTTTGTAAAATACATTTTGCCCAGAATATGTAAGAAGACATAGAGAAAATCCAATCGAACACATAAGCACCCGAGAATGCAAATTCTTGTCAACATCGTATATTTTGACAACAGGAAAAGCTCTTGGGTTGTTCTTTAAGACTTTTTTTTGCACTTGACTTTTAACCTTCGGTTTACAGTCTGTGTTAAAAATGCCACCGAGGGAAATCTTCCAAAGCTCCTGAATAAGACTTAGAAAAATGAAAGCTTAAAACCTCAATAGCAAACAAAAGTCAACCAATGACAATGTCTGACAGCCACCTTCAATTCTGAAGGGATGCTTCTGTCATCTAACGACTCAAAGTATTGATTTCTTTCAGCATGAAAAAGCCCAAGCCAATGAAATAGATATAGCAGCAGGCCCATTCCCTTCCCCCGATAATAGCCATCAAGGTTAACACAGGCAGAACACTTATCAAGGTATCTTTTCTATTTCTTCTTGTTTTAATGGACTGGATACAATGTATTGGCTTTTCATCTCTGCAACCTGCAGCCTCCACCCTCCCTCATCATTTATCCAGTCTTTTACAGATCAGGAGATTTAAAATCTGCATATAAATTAGCTGTCTTTTAACCTATTTATTACAAAAAGAAATGCTGTACTTTCATTGCATTACAATTTCCTCAATATTCCAGACATTAGAAATATTAAAACTTGCTTGAAAAAGAGTATTTTGAAAACAAAACAGTAGATGTATCATGAACAGAAGGCTAGATTTAAAGGTCAGCATACAATTTAATGGTGAGAAAGTTCTTTTTTTAGAAAGGTAATGTGAAGTACTAAAGAACTGTTTTTATTGTGCAACACGATTATGTTATTAAAAATTGTGCATAATACTTCCCATATATAAACGTAATTATTAAAACAGAACTGGTTTGTTGTGGTTTTGTAGATCTGTAAAGAGAAAAGAATTATTCAAATGTCTTCCACGTATAGAGGAGAATTTAGGTCAGTTCACAAGAGCTCAGAAGCTCAATTTTAATTTATCTCCCTTTTTCCCTACACATAATGGATTTCCAGAATTCTCCACTCCCACCATCCTAGTTATATATGTATGAAGTTGATTCTCTTATATCAACAAATAATATGAAGAGATGCTTTTGATTAGTCACAGTGAGTTGATGCCATTTTCATCAACAAGACAACAAAAGAAGATGATGAAATGAATAATATGGGGACTTTTTACTTCCATCTTAGAAATGAGAAGAATATACTGTTCTGCAAATCAGTTTAAAGTGTGCTTTATTCAAAGTTTCATAAAAGGAAAGCACCTCCCAAATTGTATAACATAATATTTAATGTGATATACCTACTTTTTATATATTTATTTTATTTTAATAAAATCAAATAATATCTTTGTACATGTTATTGTTTTCTTACAATATGAAACAATATAGTATTAGAAATCAGTTCTAAAAATTAATCGTGTTTGTGTATGTGTGTGCATGCATTTGTAGATTTATGCATCGGTTTTCAAATACACAGAGTATATCTGGAACAAAAACTTTAATTATAAATCTAGACTGTGATAATTAAAAGTAGAATATTCATATTAATTATCTGTTGCCATATAGTATACTTTGATTAAGTAAGTCCAGGGCAATCAAAACTAAATATATATTTTCTCTGCTCTTTTCGGTGGCGCTAGTTCCATTGGTACATACATCTTGAAATATAACAAAGAATCTTTCAAGAGTAAAAACTGATTTATGTAAAGTGAAACATATTCTATATTTTGTGCATTTATGTCAATAGCACTGAGGCACTTGCAGATTGAAAGGATTAGCTGGTGGTATTACCGTTGCCTGAAGGATGTCCAGTTGGTGGCTCATTTCATGTCCCTAGCAGGAACTGGAGCAAGGAATGAGAACTCACCCTGTCCCATGGCATTACTCAGGTCTCGAACATGAGCTTGCTATCCTCCAACCCAGAGTCCTAACCACAAGAGCCACCATGCTCCTGTATTCTATGCTAAAAAATTCCAAAACATATATTTAATCTTGATTGATAATATTAAATAACAATGTAAAGGTAGTCCTTGATGTGCAATTATTTCTTTAACAATGGTCTGGAATTATGACAGCACCACAAAAGGTGCTTTATAACTTGTAAAGCACTTCTGGCTGTTGCAAAATGTCATAAACCCCTCCCTACTTATGTGATTATGACATGGGTGCTTGGCGACCCATTCACACTTACAACTGGTTCAGGGTGGATTGCCAATTTTTTTACTACCAGTTTGGGTGCGTTTCCACATGAGCTTGCAATGCTTCTGCACATGCGCAGAAACATCTGGGCGGATGGGCAGAGCTTCCCGCCACCGCTACTACCTGTTCGCCTGATCCGGGCCAAACTGGGAACAACCCACCTCTGAACTGGTTGTCAAATACCCCACAATGATTTCATTGCCATTTGACATGTTCTCAACTGGCTTCCCAAAAGAGTCAATGGAGAATCTGGGAAAGAAGATTGCAAGCTGCTGCTGCTGCTGCCTGCTAAGAGGTTTCTCTCTGGAAACTGCCAGAGGATTTCAGTTCCATATGGAGCTGAGTGTCTCCTGGCAGGCAGCTCTTTTGAGAATGAAGGAGCTGTCTGCAAGAGGGTTTCATCCCCACACAGAACTGAATCACTCTAGCAGACAACCCATTCACTCTCAAAGAGTTGCCTGCTGCAGGCATTCAGCCCTGCATTTTGTTCTTAAAGAGCTGTCTGCCTGAAGATTGGAAATCTTTTATCAGACAACTGACATCTTTCATCAGATAACTCTTTTTCTCTACCCACTTAACGACCTAGTTAGATACCTTGATGACTACAATTGGGTGTGCAAGGATTGTGGTCATTGAGTGAAGCAATCTTGTGAGGTTTTGCTTAGCATTTGCTTTGTTCAACAACCTAGATTCTGTTTCCAATTGTGGTCATAGTTAGGAATACAGGTAAGTCAGTGGTGGGATTCAAATTATTTAACAACCGGTTCTCTGTCCTAATGACCAGCTGGGTAGGCATGGCTCGGTGATCATGTGACTGGGTGGGCGAACTCAATGTCACTCATGTTGATGGGCGCTTTGCCTTAGCTGCTATAATGTAATAAAGGTTAACCAGAGAGGCAGTTTCTGTAAGCAGGGCAATAAAGATGAGGCCAGAAACAACACCAGAATGTTTCCTTCCCGCCTTCCTTACAGGATTAGCCCTGTAAAGTGGGGAAAAACAAAAGGAGATTTCTTCCAACAACCGGTTCTCTGGACTGCAGAAAGTTAACAATCGGTTCTCCCGAATAGGTGCGAACTGGCTAAATCCCACCACTGAGGTAAGTGGTTGCTTAGTGAACCTATTCTTTCAGCAAAAAGGAGGGAAACTAGCAAAAAAAAATCATAATAAATAATGGTCATGTGATCACATGATGCTAAAAGCAGTTGTAAAGATGAGACAGGGTCGTAACTCCAAACGGTAGTGAAACAATTGTTTTGTAAATCAAGACTGCCTGGGCCTGTATTTTATAAAGCCACAGGAAGCCCGGGACTCTGTCTACACATATTTTTAATAAGATGCAGAATCCTGTGTAAGTAATTCTCTTATGTGAAAGTAGTTTGCTTTTTGTAAGGCAACAATTATTTTTCTGTCGGAATGTAACACTAGATCTGATATAGATATCGGTGACCTGATATGGATATCGGAATACTGTAGAATTAGGCTAATTTAAAAATAAAGGGCATTAGTAAAACTGTATCTTCAAAAAAAAAGAGAGCTAGAGAGAGGGAGAAAGAGAAACCTAATGCTAATTCTGCAATTATTATACTTCAAGTTGGTATTGCCATAAAAATAAACCAGATATTATTTCAAAGTCAAAAGTGCCCACACCCTTCCTTCATTTACCACCAGGTCTATTTGCCTTTTGTAACTATATAGAACTAAGTCCTCCTGCTTTAATTTTTTAATTTACAGAAAATGATTAGAAAGCATTTTAAAATTAACTTAATGATGAAAACATTTTGTTCAGAAGAGCTGTATTCATTTTACAACAAACCTAGACCAACCGCACACAATACATTTCAAATCCACAGATTTGAAGTACAGGAAGTATCATCACAATGGCTTCCTTGAGCAACAGCATTAAAATAATTATTATTAATAATAGAAGAGCATGGTCTACTATTACTAATATTTTATTGATCCTTGAAATTTTACACATCATTTAAGAAGCAGTCACATGATTCATTCAAATGAAGGTCTAGACAGGAGAGTTCACTTTATTCTGAAGGTACGTATCAAAGTAGATCTTGCCAAGCAATAAAGGCGCATCATCTAAGGATCTCTTTCACATTAAGAATCCTATTAGAAGGAAAACACTAAAAGGTAATTGAATTTCCCTCAGTTATCTTCATCTCTGTCAGCTCCTGCTACAATAACTTACTCTCCAGAGCACAGATAACTCAATTCTGTCCAGCAAGCATATGTTATGAATCTCTAAAGCAAACCTGTCTAAATCATTCTGGTCTTCTATCAAGGTTGGCTGTGAATATGAACTCTGACAGAAAGCAAACAAATTTATTTTTATCTTTTCAATAATTCACTTCTTCATGACCTGATACAAGTATCTAAAGATATTTATGTTACTGCTAATTTCAGTATTATAAATACTGACTGAATATTGACTGGAATTAAAACCTATTTAACCAGCTACTTTGCTGTTAACAAAAGAAATTTGATTTCAGAATAGAAATTTGATGAGTACTGAAAGTAGCTTCTGCAGATTTCTATACATTCAAATGCTCAGTTTCACTTAGCATAATTTATTAACTAAAATAACTATTAAATAACTATTAACAGTATCACTGCTATTTCATGTTTAGTTTAAAAATAATTAAAAATATTGTCACTATGTTTATTTTTTTCTTCTTCAGACATTAGGATTTCTTTTTCATTCCCTGAAGAATAATGAATATATTAACCTGTTAAAATTTTGTATATTTAAGAAGCCACTATCACTACTATTCTTTTTACATACATATGGATGTGTGTTCGTGTGTTTTTTCATTTATATTTTAAACTGAGACTTAAAACATTAAAAATGTTGTTCACTAATAAAAACTACCATGGAGATAAAAGCATCTTATGTGGAGGTCCACATATCTGGGAATAGGAGGAGGGGGAGCCAACTGAAAAAGACCTTGCAGTATACAATTCTGTATTCATGTATCCTCCCTTGAAATACCACATGCAGTTTTGATTACAACATATGATAAAAGTGCAGATGACAACAATCAAAGTTTATTTTCCTCATGAAAAAAGAAAAGCTAGAAGCATGAGGGGAACACAAAGAGGCATATGGAATCATGCATGCAATATAGAAAGGGAAGGAACATCACATGAAGAGGACTGAAAGGGAGATAGAAAAGATAAAAGATACTACTTCATGTAGGGATCAATAATCAGTAAAACTATCGCCCCAAGATCGCTATGCCAGTAACTAATGATTTTTAAGAGGCTTGCATATATTTATGGACAAAATGCCTATGAAGGTCAATATGTAATGTTATCTCTGAATAAGGAATAATGGAATGAGAGGGAAATACACATATTTGTTTGCATGTTAGATTTATATCCTGTATTTTATATGGATCTTAAGGTAGCACATACTATTTTACCCCAACACCTCATGGATTGATTGGACTGAGCGTGAATGACTGGTCCCCAAATCACGCACTAAATTTCTATGGTTGAAGGTGAGCTAGAATTGGATGTCCCCAATACTAGTCCAACATGTTGACCACTATCCATACTGGGTCTTCAGCTTAAAAGCAGACCAGAAGCATCTGGCAGATTATTGTGAGCCACAAAATGCTGAATTAAGATGGATGCTGGCCTGATCTAATATAGCTATTCCTTTTTGCAATCATGTTATCATTTAATCAATCTCACATTACGTCTCTTCCTACTTAAGGTACACTCTAGGGACTACTTCTGTAGCAGTGGTTCTTAAACGTGGATATTGGAAGAGTGCACATTAGGAAAGACATGTCAGTTAATTGAAAGTTCACAGTTGTTTTAAGAAATACTTGAAATACTTGTCATAGCCCCTTAATAAATCCATGCAACAAATTCTATTGGGCATCACTATTGGGCATCATAAAAACCTATTTGAAAGAGGATTTCCTGTGCTCCCATATAGTTCATAGTCTGTCCATACTGCTAAAACTGAATGTGATTTATGATTTTAATTAACCAGGGCTCAGGGAAGTTTCATACTTGACTTCAGATGTTTCTCTAAAATGAAACAGCTATTTCACAGCAGAAGCCAATACTCTAGTCACAGACATCAAGAAATTAAATCTATAAGACATCCAAATATTAATTATGTATATTTTCTTGTCAAATGCATGCTATATGTTGTAGGAAGTACAAATTGGTAAAGAATTTTGTAAATGTATTTAATTTAGGCTTCATTAATTAAACACCATTTTCAAAACATGGGAAGAAATAGTTCTAAAACTGTTCTGTGCTTGGTTAATCCAACTTCAAGTAAAAGGACTTAAACAAATGGAAAGGGTTAAGAGAATAACAACAGGGAAACTTATGAAGAGAGATTGAAGGAACTATGTAGAGGGCAAAAAATCACTCTGCAAACATCTAAATGGATGTTACCCTGGTTGTGACTTTCCTGCATCCTAAGTATGGGATTTAGAATAATGGTTTATATTACAGGAAGACCAATTGATTGAATATTATTAAAATATTATAAAAAATAACAGTTTGATAGTGGAATCAATTACCTAGCAAGATAATCACAATCAATGTACATGAGATACACATCTTTGCAAAGAGCAAGTACAAAATAAATTAGGCAGAATACTAGAATTGCACCAGGGAATTCTTGCTCAGCAATCATGAAACTCTGTGGGTAACCATCAGGACTGGAAAGAGATTAAACGCTCCAGGAATGAAAAGTCGGAACAGTAAACTAATAAGCTAAAATATTCATCAAAAGAAAAAAAGCCTTAAACATACATGTTTTGTACTTCTCAATCATGGCTTTGGTTCTGTGATATAATTACTAATCAAATACCTATGCACCAATTAAATTATCCTTAGATGAAAAATACAATCTCATATTTTATTTTATTTTATTTCTATTTGGAGATGAGGCATGCAATTGGCTAATGCCTATCCAACTGTATTCCAATGAGATTCCTTTACAAGCATTTACTGTATTTATCAAATCAGATTATTTTGCAGGTGATAAACAAAAAAAATAGCAAAAGAGTCTACTTGAAAGTAGTATGAAAAAAGGAAATGCTAAATAATTTCTTCAGGTCAAACAACTGGATTCTGGAAGTCACACCTATTATTTCTGCAGTTTGAAGAAATTCTTTTTTTTTTCATTGTGTTATATTGATTTCTTGTTTCCCAAATTCCTGACTTCAATCTAGACTAAAATTTGGAATGAGGCTCTTGAGTTGCCTACAAGTATAAAGAGGATACATTTCACCCCAAAATGCTCTCCATGTTCTGTCCATGAAACTGCCCATCTGAATCTATTTGTAAATTTGTATTAGTGGAAGGGACAGTGTATCATCAGACAGCTTTTTAACATTCAAAAGAAGAAGAGCCATGGAATCTCACCTCATTAGAAATCATATTGATCATTTACATGATGTCAAACTCGCCGCCATAGGCCAGATGCATGAAACACTGGCTGCGCCCACTCCGTTTAGCGAAGGGGGAAAAGTCATGATACACATGATATTAATGGCAAAAAATTGTATAATTCATTTGCATTATGTATTACTAAATAATTTGAGGACAGTTTTTGAATGACTCTTCACAAGAAATTTGGCAATATTATCAATCAAATCTTTTAATTATTCATAGTTCCTTAGCATGAATTCTACCATTATGTCATAGAAATAGGTTGTTTAAAATATTTCCCTTACTAGGAGTTTTTTATTAGCAAATTATATATTGGTAATCTCTCTTCAATAATTCTACTGAATTTGGATTTGCCATTTATATTTATATGTTCACAACTGATTCACTTCAGTTCTGCCATTCACAGTTTTTAAATAATTCCATTCGTCCTGAAACTAAGCTAATTTTTAGACATTCATGGATATCCTATGAGTTAAACAGGAAAAACCCTGATCATGAACAAAACCTTAGCTTTTACTTCAGATTTTGATAAACAAAAATGCTTATTTTCTGCTTGTTCAAAATAATATTATTTAAACCCCTTGAGTCATGATGCTTAGACGGAAAACAGTCAAGAGAAGTTCAAATCAGAAGGGTCAGACAACACCTCTTAAATATTTTAAACATATAAGCAATGCAAACAAACCAAAGAAAACAATAAATAGCCTACAAAAATTGTTTGTGCAACAAAATAAAATTTCCTATTTTTCTATCCATTCTTAGGTGAAAAGGGTACAGTTAAAGAAGAAAATACCACTAGCAACTGGAAGAAAGGAGCTATCTAATCAATGAGGTTTTATCAATCATGATACACTGATATAAAAGCAGAGTCTAAGCTGTCATCTTTGTCCCAGTTGAATGATTATGAGGCAATGAACTAAAAAAGATGTATATTTCATTTCCAGAGGATTGTCTACCAACACTTCATACATAGATTTAACAAATGAAACCTACCCTACCAGTTCACAAGCCAAAATGACACTGTAGATATACGACAGCATTTATGTTTGCAGGAATGGATAACCAGCTCTAGATTAAGTACAGGCAGCTTATTAAATAGTGCCTATCTTGAAGCCAGCACAGAAGTTAGAACATTAAGCCTGTCCACAGCTAAACAAACAAACAAAAAATAATAGTATATATATATATATATATTAGTTTAAAAATGGTTAAGGGGAAAACAGGGGGAAGGAGCATTATGTACATTTGCCATCTTGAGTTATGTGTTAAAACAATAAAAGTGGAGGGATCTAATAAATAATCTTTACTTTTCATTTGTATTTCATTTTTTTTGGGGGGGGGGATCTTTTTTTATTTATTTCATTTTCATTTTCATTTTATACAATCACTTATATACTGTGCGTAACAAAAAACAAAAAAAAGGAAAAAATCCACCATAAAAAAAAAACAAACCCAACATGACACTTCAATCCCCCATACACCCTTTCTTCTCCCCCTCCAACTTTCATTTCTCCCCTCCAGCATTCCCCTCTTCTACTTCCCTTCCCCCTCAGACATCTCCCCCTCCCTCCATCTCACCCTCCTTACATTCCCCTCTCGCTCCCTCTTTACTTCTCCCTCTTCTTTCCCTCTTCTCCTCACTTTGGTGTATCCCTACAATTAATCTATTCAGTTTATTTTTTAGAAAATAAAAGAGAAAAAAAAAAAAAAAAAGGAAAACGAGCCGCAGTATACAAGTGAATTCTTATTGTTCTAAGAATTGAAACTGTAATTCCACCCTCCCCCCTCCCCCCTATAATCCCCCCTCCCTAACCCCCTTACGGCTTCCCAGGTCCCATACCCGGCATAGTTCTTTAACAAGCACTTGAGTATAATAAAGCCAGCTAACTTTAAAGTTAAAAAAATAAAACAAAAACAAAAAAAGGGAATAGTAAAAAATAGAAAAGAAAAAAACACACACAGAAAAAAAAAAAAAAGAAAAACAAGAAAGATCAATAAACCCACTACATTAACACAGCTTCCCATCATCTGTAAATCTTAAACAATGTAGCTCATTCCAAATTTCGGTTATTTTACTACTTGCAGGGTTTCAAACTGTGTTAGAGCCAGGTAAGTTAATCAATTAGGATTCCCCAACTAAAAGTCTCATTGCTTTATCTATCTATTCAGACCTTTAATTTATCTCTTTTTTATCCGAATATCCAAACCTTTCTATAAAACCATTAAACTCAAGTACTTCTTTCATTTTTCATTTCCAACACCTCCCATTCTATCCTTACCCACATCCACATGTAAATTTTTTACCTTCCACCCTGCCTTTATCCATATCCACATATATATTTTATCCGCGTCCATTGCTTCTCACATATTTACTCCACCTTCCTGGAGACTCTCTGACTAATCTTTCTTAACCTTATATTGAAATAGCAACTCATACAAACATCAGCTTGCATTCTAGCCCCAAGTAGTCTAGTTAAGCTTTCGCTACCCTTCCCTCTCCCACGCACCTCCCAACTCCGTTCGTCCCAGACCACAACTCAAAAAGATCGCGATCTCCGCTCTCCTCGCCTAGGAAAATAATTCATGCGCAATTTGAGTTAGAGTTCAAACAAATCTTATATACAATATGTGTCCACAATCAGCAACGCTTCTTTCAGTCTCCATGTCTCATCATCGATATACAACTTTTCCATTTTATCCCAGGCAGAAATCATAAAGTTTTAAGAACATCGCTAAGTCTTTATTCTTTACTCTTCTGCCCTTCCGGAAGAGGAAAGCAACACCCTCCGCCTTGTAACCATGTGTCTCGCTGCTTGTCTTCTCCTTCTCCTTGTCTCTCTCCAGGTCCGGATGAATCAGGAAGTCCCGCCTTCAGGGTCTTGTAATAAAATTCTCGGGCTTCACAGACAGAATTAATGCGGTGTTTTTGATTGCCAAATGTAACTGTAATGCCAGCTGGGACTTCCCATTTGTATGGAATCTGAGAATTTCTGAGTTCTTCAGTTAAGAAAATGTAATCTCTCCTTGCTCTTAATATTTGAGATGGTATCTCTTTAAAAACAATCAAGTCCTGTCCATCAATTCTCAACCTCTTGTTGTAAAGCTTCTGTATTATCACATTTCTGGATTCCCTTGTGGTAAAGTATATAATTATGTCCCTCGGAAGCTGTCGCTGTTTTGCTACCCATGAATTCTGGCGGTAAATTTTTTGGATCTGCCAATCAAAGTTAAGTCCCGGACTTCCCACCGAGCGGCTAAGAGCCTCAAAGAAGATCTGTTTCAAATTCTCCTGTTCGTTTTCACGCAGTCCTCTAACTCTTATTGCGAAGGCAGTCTTATTATAATTTATCATGACAAGTTGTTTTTGAGCATTTTCAATTTCCTGTTGTAACGTTTGAATTTTGGATGTCAAATTAAAGTTAGTTTCTTCCAAAAGTTCCAATTTATCCTCCGTTTCAGCAATATAATCTGTCATGACTGTCATTACTCCGATCATATCCTCCTTTGCTTGAGCAATTTTAGCATCAAATTGATCATATAAATCCGATATCAGTTGATTAATTTCCTGTCTAAAATTATTAAGCGTTTTGAGAAGAAATTCTTGTGTTAACAAATCTCCAGTGGAGGGCGTAGGAGGCAAGGGTAGCGGCTTCATAGCAGTTTTTTGAGATATGTTATTAAGGAAGCGCTTCTGCTTAGATTTGGGAGCCATTCCAGAATAAAAATAAAAGACAAGCAATCAGGCTAGCCAAGAATCAAAGTCTCTGCTCCCCTCAGTTAATCTTTTAACAGTTAATACGGAGAAGCCTTCAGGAGAGTAGGGCTGACTAAGTATGTCACATCAAACACAAAAGCTATAAGATCGCCATCTTGTGACGCAGCTAGAAAAGGGAGCCTTTTGCAAAGTTGAAGCTGGTATTTTAGATAGTAATAGAAGAAATTCCTCAGGAATGGTCCCCGCCCGGATTAATTTTTAAATAGCTTAGCTTTGTCCTGGGGGGGGGGGCAATCTGCCTAGGGCTGCAAAAAAGGCAGCTGCGGAGAACTGGCTGGAGTAAAAGCTCAGCTAATGTTGAACCTCTTCTCCATTCACAGCAAAAAAAAGGCTATGAATTACAAAGAGATCCTAACGACTGACCTTCTCCCTGCCCCTTTCTGCCAGAAAGGGGAGATATCTATAGATCTTATAAGATATACAGACCAGAACCCTGAGAGGAGCTCCGTTGAGCTCCCGACGGCGGCAGGCTCCTCCCCCCGAAGCCCTTTTGTATTTCATTTTTGTTCTATGTTGGTATCATGTTAATTTTTATGTTTTAATTTCATAATAGATATTAGTGTAACTGGCTTTTCCTATTAAAATATCCCTTATATGTAAAGAAATATTTACATATAATTGTGAATGTCATAAATGCGTGGATTGATTGCAAAGTTATTTTTTCATTACTCTCAAAATGGCAAATAGTCACTAAATAAGTCGATCAAGAGATGCGTTTAGAGGAACATCATTTATAAGTGCACATAAGACTCTATTATTAGTACAATTAGTACTACAATGCCGTAAAATTGTATTCTGAAATAGTATCTATGTTTGTGTAAACATGATATACAGAGAGATACTAAAAATGTTTGAGAAATAATATAATATGTAAATTTAATCAACTTTACCTAAAAGAAAATTGCAATAATGAATGTGACTTAGTTGTAGAATGCAGAGGTTCACTTAATATTTTTATGTAATAAAATAGAGGACAGGTTTGTGGACTAGTCCCTGTAAAGTTTGCCATTGCCTCCGTCCTAGCACCAATTTTAAAATTAATAAATAAACGATGGATCATCTTTGTAATAAAATGGAAATATTTATCAGTATTACACTTAATATAAACTAATTCCTGGATTAAGTAACTAAATTGATTATAAATGTAATTAAATATGAATCATTCCATTATATTGTAAACCAAAGTATCAGTCTCAAATAATACCTCTGTTTCCAAAATGTCTGAGGTCCTTTGAAAACTCCACTGACATTCTCAGAAGATAAAAGAGGGCTAAATAACTATAGCCATCTTCATAATAAAATCCAATCTAGAACTGTTTTAGGCATAAAAGCTGGCTGAGTGATTTTGAGCCAGTCACTCTCTTTCAGCTCAACTCAAGTCACAAGGTTGTTAAATAGGTGGAAAGAGGAGTATTAGGTATGACTTTCTTAAAAATAATAAAGGTGAAATGAAAAAAGTATTTTAAAAAGCAATGCATATCTGTTCAACTTTATATAGATAATTTAGTATATTTTCAAGAATACCTATTGGCCTTAAAAGAATACTGAGGGAAGTAGGACAGAACTTCAAGGAAGACCATCTAGAACTCAATAAGCAGAAAACTAACATAATGGTTAGGGTCATACTGCGTTTACTGAGTTATATTTCTATGTAGGGGTGGGCTTCAAAAATTGCAGCAACACGTTCACTACATTTTTATTCTGACATGAAGTGGCTATGTCTCAGATTATAACTGCAATACATCTAAATAAATTATTAGTGCATTTTCCAAGAAAATGGCTTACCTCAAATTCAGCATGTCTATGAACATCTTCCGCTCTCTGTCTACTCAAGATAAATTCAGCTTCATTTGCTACCCTCACTAAATGATCCTTCATTGTTTGACTCAGCAACCTATAAATGCAAAATATTTAAGGTCAAAGAAATTGTGAATTTATACAATTAAAACAATTTACCATATTTAGATGCTGGAATAAACACCAGAAGCAATAATTACTTTCAACTACCTAAAACAAATTTCCTGTTAACTCCAAGAGATAAGAGTTTTGTTTTCTGCAAGAGGCAGATGCAGTGTGTCCTCTACTATCATATGTGGTGACTCATAAGAGATTCATCCTCATTAAGTGTATAAGGAATATTTGTTGCAAGTAGTAACAAATATCAGGGGCTATTCTTGAAAGAAAAAGAAGATTGGAAATCTAATTGCCGATGATAGTTAAATAAAAAACACATAAACAAATGTATATGGCAAATAAAAAACAAAATTCTAAAAATCCAGTGCTAATATTAAATATGCTAAAACATAGTTTTATAGATAAAAAAACTTAATAGCATTTTATATAATATTTTCATATTTAAAGTATTTTTTAGAAGCAAGAAGCATGTTTTCTTTTATTCATTGATCCCCTTTTAGCGGGCCTTTGTGATGAGATCATCTGTAACAGGTTTCCTCAACCAAATCCCCTCCAGAGATTCCAGACCGGGGGAAAAAATCATTGGGAACTCAGAAG
This sequence comes from Thamnophis elegans, assembly GCF_009769535.1. Lineage (NCBI taxonomy): Eukaryota > Metazoa > Chordata > Lepidosauria > Squamata > Natricidae > Thamnophis > Thamnophis elegans. Next base: position 28,606,723 of record NC_045549.1, on the reverse strand, counting down.
ATTTATGTTCCAACTCTATGGACTGAGAAAAGGAAGTATATTAGTGGTGGGTTTCAAAATTTTTTAGAATCTCTTCTGTAGATGTGGCCTGCTTTGTGAGAGTGGCTTGTCGGCTATGTGATCGGGTGGAAGTGGCTTGCCAGCCATGTGACCATGGGAGTGGCTTGGCAGTCATGTGACTGGGTGGGTGTAGCCAACTTGCAAAATGTGGTGAAACTCACTAAACAACGCTCTTGCTTAGCAACCAAAATGTTGGCTCAGGAACTCTGGGATTGAAGCACACAAGTCTTAAAGATGTCAAGTTAAAAGACCTTGCACCCCTAACCCTTTAGAAAAAAAAAACCCAGGGGTGGTCAAACTTGACAGCTTTAAGACTTGTGGAGTTCAACTCCCAGAATTCCTCTTCTCGCTCTTCATCTTGATGATGTGTGGATGGGCGGGGGAGGGAGCTGGAACCAGTTCTAAATGGCACTGTAGATTTGTGGAACCTCTTCTATAGAAGAGGTTAGCACTGGCAGGAACCCACCCCTGAAATATATGTATTTCAACTATTCATTATGTAAGATTTTCATAACAATACTCTGATGAAAGTGCAGCCTTTTTTCCATGTGAAATTTTCAAGTAATTTCATTTATTCTTCAGCATTAGGATTGCTTTGTTTCCATGTTTTGGATTATAATTATCTGCTAGTGACTGAGACCCAATACTAATATAATAATATGGTCATAATAGTATGACCATAATAATATGGTCATACTGGCTTACTTATTATACAAGACTTCAAATTATTTTAATTGAAAAATAAATTTCAAAATAGATTCTGCCACAATTATTTGTTGTAACACCCAATATGTATATTCATATAGGGACATAGTAGTGTGTTTTTTAATATATTTAAATAAATTTATAATACTTTTACATGAACTGAACTGCATTAATAATAAACTTTTTTTAAAAGAAAAGGAAATTGCATGTAAATGCTTGAAGGAACATGGTTCATTTCCCAGGATTCAGTTGAAAGACCAAAAAGTCTTTTAACATTTATTTTAAAATAACCAAGGCCTTTTGTAAATCTGTAATTTAAGGAATAATGCAAATTGCATATTTAAAACAGTTATGTATAAATGTGTATTTTTTAAAAAAATGCTGATCTGAAAAATACATCAATCCAATATAAGTTCTAGCTCACTAAGAGTGATGTATTAAGGTCTGTTAGTTGACAAACTATTGTATTTAAACCAAAGAAAATATGACCAAGCCCTTGTAACATACTACAATCAATTCAGAAGGTTTAAAGCAACGTGTATCTTCTAGAAACACATTATGATTACAAGTAAAAGCTAAATCTCAAACTATTGCCAGAGTATTCAGTTTGAAGAGTATTTAGAAACTAGATTAGACCTAGAAAGTTAATTATCCAAAGGAATGTATAGCATATTATTAAATAAAAAACATTTGAAAACTTAATTGTAAGTGATCAGATGAGGTCAATTTGTATGGTTTATCATTACAAAACAATAATATTAAAGCAAAGATAAGGGTACATTTACGCTAACTAGGAAGTTACCTTCCTTCATTGACAAGTTCAATGAAAGCTAGACCTGCATTCTTCTGTATTGAGTTCTGCCATTCCTATAATACAAAAGTGATAAAAAAGTAATTAAAATGCTTTAAAAGAAACACAATTGTTTTACTTAACTAGTAAACATAATAAAAAATTAAAATTAAAATTTTATGACAGATAAAAAAGATCATAAACCAAATACTAGAACTGAAAAATAAAACATAAGCTGAGTTCACTTATTGTTCTACATTATTATAAATTATTATAGCTAACTTCAACCATAAAAAAATGGAATATGGGGTAGGTGGCATATGAACCATTGTTTGTCTAATATCTATTCCTACATTTAACAAAGACCCTACATTTGATGAAATGTAAAAGCTGCAACTATTTCTGTCCTATTGCTTAGTTAGCCTAATTACATGGAATATAAACATTCCCCAAAGTAATTTAACATTTTTCAAACTACATTTGATGCTTAGTTTTTTATTGTATTGCTAATATTATTGATGATAATAATATAGTAATTTCTTAATTTTTATCAGTAAGGATAATAATTCTAAGTGGTATAAAGTAGTAAAAGTTAATTCTATCATAATGCCACGATGAGATAATTGGAGACAAATCTTTCTAACAGAATTCCATCTGTCTTTAACAATGTATATTGAGAAAATGATTTAGACCAGTGTTTTTCAACCTTTTTTGTGCAAAGGCACACTTTTTTCATGAAAAAAATACCATTAATTCCTTAATGGTAATGGCACATCACCATTAGAAAATGGTGCACCCTGGTCAATACTGAGTAAGGAGCCTCCCTGCCAGGCCACAGTGGAAGGCCAGCTCAGTGGTGTGTGTGTGTGTGTGTGTGTGTGTGTGTGTGTGTGTGTGTGTTATTTCAGTCAACCAAGGTTGGGAAGCAAGACTCTGTCCAGCCATCGTTTTCTAATGCGGCCCCAGCTGACCTCTGCTCTTGCCCAGCAGCAGGGGCTGATTCTTGGTCTGGTGAACTGTCTGCTTGTGTGTGTGTGTGTGTGTGTGTGTGGTGTGCGTAAAAGAAAGCAGCCCTGGGCTTGGGTTCTCAGTGGACCCCCTGAAGAGCCTTTCCTGTGGCTGGCTGTGGAGGTGGGATCCTAACTCCCATGGTCTCAGAGGGGGAACTTCCTTGTCAATCTCTGTTTTCAAAGAAAGCGGCAGAAGCTGCAGCTGCATCCCTGGCCGAGTGGGCCCTGCCTGTCTCTGGGCCCGACTGGCGGGAGCAAGTGCAGCCTGGGGGCAGGGGCTGGCTGGGAGGGTCTCTTGGCCTCTGTATGCAGGCCCAGCTCAGACCCCTGCCCAGCATCCCCTTCCACCCAAGCTCTTGGCCTCCAGTAGGGCAGGAGGGGCTCCGTTTACAATGGCATTTGGGACCAGAATTGCAAGGCATCCATGATGTAGTCAGGAAGTGCAATGTCACAGGCAGGTGCTGCTTAGTGACGGTCCCAACTGCCGTTGTAAAGGAAATGCAGGTTGGTTGTTAAGAAAGAAGGGCAGGGAAGGAACGCTTGAAGGCTCCAGAGGGCCAGATCTCTCACCGACTTCCCGGTGGCTGCCAGAGAAGCGACCGAGCCCTGACTCCTGGTCCTCGGGGCTCCTCTCTGGCTGGGCCAGAAGGCTGAACGGAGGAGGCTGAAGCTGCCACCGCGCGAGCTTCCGCAGCCACGAGCGGCAGTGACCCCGCGCTCCGCTTCCCCAGCTCTCCTCCTTCCGGCGGGGGGGGCAGAGTTTCCGAGCGAGAGAAAGTCGCCGCCACTTTCCCGCAAGGAGGAAGCCCCCGGGCCCAATCCAATGGGCGCCAGGACCAGGGCCCCGCACTGGCGGGGGGGAAGTGGGCGGGAGCGGGGCGCGCGTGGCAAGAGTGCTGAGGGGCCAATGGGGCCCGACGGCCGCCAGAGCAGCCCCGAGCGCAGCGCAGAGGGGCCGCCCTCCAACGGAGCCTGTGACCCTCCCTGCTTCCGCCCGCCGCTATTTTTAGCAATCCCGGAGGCGGCCGGCGACAAGATGTGACGCTCCTCCCAACTGGCAGCTCCTGCGGCCCCGGGGATGCGGCTGGGGCGCTGGGTGGCCTGGAGCGCGCCACCTCCCCGCCCCCCACCAGGCGCGGCCGAGGTAGCTGGGGAGAGGCCGGCCGGCCGACTCAGCCTCTGCCCGCCAGCTGAGACGCAATGCCGGCGGGTGTTTTTCCCACGGCACACCTCACACTATGTCACGGCACACTAGTGTGCCGCGGCACAGTGGTTGAAAAACACTGATTTAGACCACTATTTTCAAATGCTGGTTTGGGAATTCTGCAAGATAACACATCCTAAAATTGCCAACTTTGAAAAATACTGATTTGGATCATTCTCTATGGTATTGCGCTCTACATGGGGCTGCCCCTGAATAGTGTTCGAAGACTGCAGTTGGTCCAGAATGCAGCCGCGCGAGCGATATTGGGTGTACCTAGATACACCCATGTTACACCCATCCTTCGCGAGCTGCACTGGCTCCCTATTGGTCTCCGAGCGCGTTTCAAGTGCTAGTCATTACTTTTAAAGCCCTACATGGTTTAGGACCTGGCTATCTGAGAGACCGCCTCCTGCCACATATCTCCCAACGACTAACTAGATCTCACAGGTTGGGCCTCCTCCGGGTGCCGTTGACCGGATAATGCTGGCTGGCGACTCCCCGGGGGAGAGCCTTCTCTGTAGCTGCGCCGGCCCTGTGGAACGATCTACCTGTAGAGATCCGGACCCTTACCACTCTCCCAGCCTTCCGTAAAGCCACTAAGACCTGGCTGTTCCAGCAGGCCTGGGGCTGTTGATCAATGTCCAGCCCCACCTACACTGAATGGATGATGTGCAATTTTAATTACGTACCTTTATTTTTAAATTTTTAAATGTTTTTTATCTGTCTGTAAGCCGCCCAGAGTCCCTAGGGAGTGGGCGGCATACAAATTTTATTAAATTGGAAAATTGGTATAAATTATTATTTTAATTATTGTTTATTTAGCATTATTTGTATCATTCATGCTATAATTATCATGCTATAATTATGTATAGTATATGCTTTTCAGAGAATAAATGCATATTAATGCTATAAAGTAACTGTTAATCAAACATGGCTTTTCTTCTTCCACAAAACTCCTATTTTTAACGTTCATTCAAAACAGAAAGCAAGAGAGAGGGGAAATATTGCCGATCACTTTCTTTAAATGACATCATGCGTATATTAGTACTTGATTGAAATTCCTTTCATTTTGAATCATACTATAGTATCTGAAAGTATAGTTACTGAAGGCAGAAATTGTCAAAGGAACAAAAATTACTGAGCTTGAGCCAGCACAACTTTATTATAGATAATTATAAAAAACATTATTAGTCTAAATAAATGTTTTAACCTCAAAAGTAAATGCTTCCCCCATATGTGGGAGAGAAGAATATAATGCCTATATCCTGTCATGTTTAATTTAACATTCTAACACAATGTGCACATCCTATATTGCAGTTAAATTCATGGAGCCAAGTGCATTATGTCAAAATCTTTGATATTAATTTTCCCTAAAGTGTTAATAGAAATGTTAACAGCCTCAAATCCAATCACTAATTAAACCCAATAACTGTAACATCATTTCAGCAGTTCAAAAATAAATGCAACTGTATATATTAACAAACTCAATCCATAATTAACCTATATAGTGTAGCTTTAATATTATTATTTACCCTTCTCGTTATCTTCTTTACTTAGCAATAGCAATAGCACTTAGACTTATATACTGCTTTACAGTGCTTTATAGCCCTCTCTAAGCAGTTTCACAGTCAGCATATTGTCCCTAACAATTTGGGTCCTCATTTTACCAATCTTGGAAGAACGGAAGGCTGAGTCAACCTTGAGCCTGTGGGATTTGAACTGTCAAATTAAAGGAAGCCAGCAGTCAGCAGAAGTAGCTTGCAGTACTACATTCTAACCACTGTGCCACCAAGGCTCTTCCTCCTTTTATTGGTATTTTTATTGGTATTATTATTCTCTGTTGCTTTGCATGTGCACTGACTACCAGAAACAAATTCCTTGTATGTCTGATCACACTTAGCCAAAGAAAGTATTCAATTCAATGCAAATAATTCATACTTGATAAACTGATACTATTTCCTATTCCAATAAAATGTATATTGCCTATTTCCAATCTCTATGATCATACTGAAATTTATAGAAAATTTGTCAATATTTTATAACCAGCAGCTACATTGTAAAATAGTATTAGAGCAGTAATATAAGTTGCCAGAAAACTAATTGGGCCATAAGTACAAGATTTAAATCTAGGCAATCTTTTATAATTTAGAATCCTTAAAAACAGTTCCTGGAAATTGGAGTAGGAAGCTGTAATGTGATCCAGAGCAGGTAATATTTTTGCTTTCCCGCCAAGGCAATATAGATCTAATCAGACACTTCAGATTCCTGACATATTGGACACCTCTGCTGAGGTCTGAATACACATATATGGATCTGTACAGTTTATGTCCTATCAAGCACCAGATATAACAGTGTCTCGGGTTGGAACAGGTGTACAACTATGTATTATATGGGCATTTGCATGCATGTGTGTATGCATTCAAGAAGTTATTTTATGTTCATTATAATTAAGTTATTTATTTTATCATTAGAAAACTGTCTCCTAAGAAACCTGTCTCCTAAGAAAATTGACTCCTAATTAAATTATTTTCCTTGGTCAATAGTACTTACATTTCTTCCAATTCTTCTAATTCTATTCCACCCTCCAGATTTTCAGCTGAGGAACTAAGTTAAAGATGGCCTCCAAATCTCAATAAATGTATCACAGTGTCCTATGCTTTCCTGAAGTTTAAATATTCCTCTCTTCATGCTGAAGAGTTGGAATGGGCAGCCCATGAATGTGAAGTCAGAGGGCTACCCATTCCAACGCTTTATTGTATTTGTATTTTATTGGTCTTGTATGCCGCCCACTCCCGAAGGACTCTGGGCGGCTTACAATAAACAAGGGAAGGGGATAAATAGACAAATAGACAAAACAACAATTTAAAATACACAACATTCATAGTTACCGTGGGGCTGGCTATTTCAACAGCCCCCCGGCCTGCCGGAGCAGCCAGATCTTAGTGGCTTTGCGGAAGGCCGGGAGAGTAGTAAGTTAGCTCTCAACTTAATTATTTATGAAGGAATAGCATGTAACATTAAATTCTGAACATTGTTTTTGGTAACCACATGCCATAAAAATTTAATTTCGCAATGAACCATCTATATATTCTTTTCCAAGGATGTAACTTTGCAGAAAACTTCATCTGAGACACATTCTTCTCTTATCCAATGCAAAGGGTTTGCAAACTCACGATAAAAGTTGCTCAAAGTCCTTTCTTTTACAAGTTGCAACAGATTATCAACATTGAGCCTATATCAAGCTTCTAGGGTTGAATTGTACAAATGTGTTCTATTAGTACATAGCCTGAATGTTTGGCAACTTCATTCTTCAAGACAAATGGCAGCTGCTGCCCTTTGAGGTCTCAAGTCAAGTCTTTGGGGAAGCTCAAAGCCCAAGTGGGGAAGGGGGAGGCCTGTTCATTAGAGACTGCTCCAGGCTAAAACGTTCAAGGCAGACATTAGAAATGTATGTAAGACTATTTTTTAATCTATAAAATGTAGTGAAATGTAGGTAGTAAGTCCTTCCATAACCTTTGTTACGTTTATATTCATATTTGTATCCCAGTACTGATTTCCATCTAACCAACCATATTCCTATATCTACACAAAAGAAGCAATTATGCAACTGTGTTGGCATGTACACATATTATGCTATGAACCACTTTGTGACTAATAAATCCCCAACAGGCATACACACATTTTGTATGTGACATCTCATTTTCAATCAATGTCCATATGAAAGAACAGGGAAAATTTGGATCATTAGTAAATAAAGGAAAGGAAATCCAAATTCTGTGTGTCAAGGCACTCCCACCCCACTCTCTAATGCTGTAAGAAAGAAACAATGAAATAAATGTTGAAGACAGTATTTTAAAAGGTATGGGATAATTCTATTAACAAATAAATCTACCTAATTTAAAATCAGATTGAGATAGTTACTATAAAGTGATGGTCAATATGCAAACAGAAGTGTTGTGCATGCACACAAGCGAGTGTAGGAGTACGCCCAAACAGATAATGAAAAAAATGGCAACCCACCTCTGACACACAAACATGAACCATGCAATTATGATAGATGAAGTATTTGCTTCTTGAGGGCCACTGTAACTTTAGTACTAACAAAAATTGTTTAACAACAAACATGCTTGGTCAAAAAACGTAAAGGAAACAGTTTGGGAATGATTTATATCAATGCATAGTGCTGAAGTTAATTACAACTAACCCAATAAAATAAAGCTTGTATTATTATTATACAGCAAGTAATAACAGACAGAGAAACCAGAGCTCTTTCTGCTTTTTGCATGCTCAGTTCCACAGGACACTAGGTTAAGAATTAAGTAAGTTGTAAATATGCCATACAGAAACAGCAGTCTTTAACCAAAAACAGAAAACTCTCCTGTTGCTTAACCCATTTTATGCTACACAATAGTATGCTACACTATAGCATGCTACACAATACTATAACACCAGTTTATAGGAAGTAAACTTAGCCAAACTTCCTATAAGCTGGTTTTATACTATTGTGTAGCAAATTCCTGAAAATATCTCATTATAGAATTTAATTCTAATACACAATAAACTTTTACAAGTATTCCTCCACTTACAACTGTAATTGAGACCACAATTTTGGTTGTAAGTTGTGATGGTCATAAAGTGAATCATCATCAAGATCCCATGACTTTTTTGTGACAATCAGTGAATACCGTGATTCTTAAATAAAAGCTGCAGTTGTTAAAGAAACTCATTGTTCACTATGGGGCGATTTTTGCCAGAAACAGAAAGTAACTTCCTGTTTTTGGCAGAAACTTTGTAAAATCATTGTCACATGATCACAGGGCATGGCAAACAACAATAAATGTGGCCCAGTTGCTGAGTACCCAAATGTAGGCACATGACCAGATGGGCAAGACATTGGAACTTTGAACCTGTTTAATTTTATGCAGCTGTATACAATTAATAGAACTAAAATTCTGAACATGAGGTTAAAAGTAACTGGACTCATATAAAATATAATAATTCTGATATTGGCCATCTAATGAGAAGAAAGGACTCACTGGAAAAGAGCCTAATGCTGGGAAAGATTGAGGGCAAAAGCCAGAGAATGAGGTGGCTGGATGGAGTCATTGAAGCAGTAGCATGAGCTTAAATGTACTCCAGAGGATGGTAGAGGACAGGAAGGCCTGGAGGATGATCAGACACAACTTCACAACTAACAATTCTGATATGAATATTGAATAAGGAAGACAGTACACTAATAAATGTATTTTTCTCTCAATTAATCATGTCCATAAAATATAAATGCTGAATATCATGAATCATGAATATCACTAAGACAAAACAGTGTTGTATCACAAGAGATGGAAAAGAGATTTATGCTGATCACATAACCAACCTTTATATAAATGTTATCTAGAACCAAACTTTTTCACAAAGTAAGGTGAAGAACCTTAGTTAATGAGGCAGCAAATGAAAAGGTCCATGGAGGGAAACATAATAGATTGAATTCCAATCTCTTTGTTTTGCTACCTGATATTATAAAATATACTGTTTTTCAAATATATGCATGCATAAATGTGTGTGTGCATGTGCACAAATGCATGTCCATATAAAACCAGAGGCCATTTAGGCCAACATAAATTTTGATTTAATAAACCCAAATTGCTGGGGAGAATGATCTTTCTGAAAAGCCACACAATTGCATCATACTAATCAATAAAATGCATGTCTTTCAAGCATGACATTTTAAAGAAGAAATGCATGGTAAATTGGAACCAGATTTAGTGATTTTTTAAAAAAAAGATGGACTCATTAGAATCAATATGATTTAAGTCAGTCTGAATCTAATCCATGCATAATTTAGATAGACATAAATTAATGTGGAAATAGAAATATATAGCTCATAAACTCTAGGTCATTGTAAACTAAACAGTGAAATTGTTAGTAATGTATTATTGATTAATTGATTATGTGCTGTCAAGTCATTGTTGGCTCATAGTGACTACTTCCAGTAAATGAAAAATAGTGTATTATTTATATTGTCCCTTTTTGGATCTAGTATACATAGTGAACTGACACATATGAGCAATATTTTCAGAACTAATGGGATAATTTGTTAATTTGGACAACCTCCAATACTTTTATGATAATACCAAAGAACCAAACAAAAAGTGTAATGCTTCTGCTTGTTAGAATTAATTGGAAAGTTAGTGAGACAAAATAGAATAATTTTCAACAGAGAATATTTTCGTAACACAAATGTTTCTTTAAAAAATAAAACTCAATCTATCAAGCAGAACATGTAAAGAGAAAAGATATTTCAAAATCATCCAAAATTACCAAATTCCACAAACCAGGTTTAAGGGAAGACATTTCTATGTAACCAATTCTTAATTCAGTCTATGAAAACCATAAAATATTTGTAGGCATAAAAGTAAACACTGATACATACATACATACATTCACACAAACACACACACACACACACAATAAATTCAGAAAGGATAGATAGATAGATAGATAGATAGATAGATAGATAGATAGATAGATAGATAGATAGATAGATAGATGATAGAATAAAATGTATAATAAAATGCAACCTTTAATTGTATTGCTCTTTGCCATCATAAAGAAAAAACTAATTTCTGGAATTTACCTTTATTGAGAACAGCAGTAATAGTTATATATTAATACATTTTAATGTTTCTTTATTTTTATATTTATGTTTTTATACTATTGTAAGCCATCCAGAATCACTTGAGACAGTGAGATGAGATTTAAATTTAGATGAGAATAAAGAAATATTATTCTTTCTAAAGCGAAGGCAGTATACTTATTTTACTGTTTTGTTAGCACCAACTAATATATGATAACTGATTTTTCCCCTCGGAAAAGTATAATATAGCAATAATTGCTAGTGAATTGCTTTTCCCCACACAACTTTCGCACAGAGAAGTCTACATAACATTGACAGAACCTACTGGAATTGGCTGCTGAGGTGCCCTAACATATTATTTCGGGGAGGGGTGTCACAGAGTCAGCTGAATTTGGCATTTTTTCCCACCTACTGAATCCTTCCCAAGGACCCAGGATAGGTAAATATGAATGTTTGATGATGTTACAGGTATTGTCACAGAATGTAAGGTGTTCTGAGTAAAGCTGCATTTTGCAATTGACTGATGGGGATTTTGTCAATGCTGATGGTATTCAAGTGGTGCTCCAGTTCTGGGATTGCACCCACGGAGCCTATTATTATTGATATTAAGTTTTTATTATTAGGATTGTAGTATAGAGACTGGATGGAGCAAGCAATAAATCATGTTCTAGTTGCAGAAAAAATAAATTGGTTTCAAATTCAGGTGAAATTAACATGATTGAACCAACAGCCAGCCAACCACTTCATTCATATAATCAGAATATAGATTTGTTTGGTGAATTATAATCATAAAAACATAAGATAGTACCGATAGTCCTCAAGTTATGACAAGTTACTTTAGTGACTCATCAAAATTACAGTGGCCTCCCCAAAAGCTACTTGCAACTTAGTTCCAACGTTGCAACGACTGCAGCACCCCTGTGGTCATTAGCCCTTACAACTGATTACAGGGGTACCGCTCCCCTGTCTAGCTCACCCATTTCTCCACCATATCCCTGCTTCTCACTTCACAGTCCTCACACCGTCCTCCTCACTTACTTTCCAAAGATCTCTAGAGCTCTTTGGGCTCTAGGGAAGGAGTGCAGGATGCTCCATTCTTGGGCTACATAGCACAATCCCATTTTCAGGGTGGCTACACTAAATTAAGGGTGCTTTGAAAATGGCAGCTGTTTCTGGGTTCATGCCACATGCCCAGGAATGGATAGACCTGCTCCTAACACAAGCGCCAGAGAATTGCAGATCACTGTGGAGCTTCCCAGAACTCATGTTACAGAATGAGAGCAGGGTCTTCGTTTCTGGGCTGCATGGTGTGATCCTGGAAGCAGACTCATTTTTGAAATATTCACAATTCAATGCAGCTACCCTGAAAATGATGCCACTTTAGGGATCGTGCCATGCAACCCAAGAACAGAGCAGCCTATTCTTCTTCCCTAACCTGCACTCCAGGTATTTTCAAAAATTAAGTATGTGATGGACTATGTTGGATGAGGCAGTTGATGTGGGGTCCAGTGGGGTGGGAATCAGGCCAAGTCCTGAGGGGACTTCAAGGGGTAGAAAGCAGAGCATGGGGTGCCTCAGGGAATGGGGAAAGAGACCAAAGGCAGGGTATGAACTAGGCCTCCCAGGATGTCCCCTGGGGACTCTGAGGCACACCATGCTCTGTTTAACAACTGCATTGGGAAGACCACAGATGGGGGAATCATAAATGGGTAGTTCATTTTATGGCCATCGCAGCTTCCCACCATATTGGCATAATCCATTATTGTCATCAATTGAGGATTATCTAGCACATTGTCCCCAAAATAAGACCCTGTCTTATATAATTTTTGCCACCAAAAAAGGCACCAGGTCTTATTTTTGGAGAGGGGATGTCAATCACAGACTCACCTCACTTGTACATGTCGCCCTCAGTCTCCTTTTTGCTGTCAGAGGCCTTCAAGAACTTCTTCTGAGGCCGACAAAGCTTTCCTGAAGCCTCTACAGTTGATAACAGAGCTCCGGATTGATCTGGAGCTCTGTTATCAGCTACAGAGGCCTTTAGGAAAGACTTGCAGGCCTTTCTGGCTGCAGAAGAAAGTTGCTGGCAAGGCAGGTATCGGGGTCTGTAAGGCCTGGCTGCAACTGTCCAAAAGTAAGTAGTACCGCAGTTGCACCTCCCCATTCCCAACCTAGCTTAATGAATACTCATGCTCCCTGGAGTGGGCTAATTAGGGCTTATTTTTGGGATAGGACTTATATTGGGTGCACATGTAAAAAAATCAAGCTAGGACTTACTTTCGGGGTAGGTCGTATTTTCAAGGAAATACCGTATATAGGTAAAAACTAAGAATTTCATTGTAAATTAAATATTAAATGATCACTGTATAAAAAGAAAACCATATACAATCACATTCTATTTATAAGAAAAATGTATTTTGAATGACAACCTCTTTTGAATATGATTGAATCCCTAATTTATATAAATTGTCTTTGGAAATAGTCTATATTATGAATTTCCAAAAGCTACTGTACATCGATGCATACTATCCTATAGATAAAAAGAATATCACTGAATGCACAAAAATATCTTGGAAATACAATAGTAAAATGTTAATATTCACATATAAAGGCTACTATATACAGTAATGTCTTTTGAATATATATGGAAAGTTTATGGAGTTTCAATGATTTACATGTGTTCATGTCATATTAAAATTAGGTCCACGTAATAAGAGTCTATCTCAATTTTAAACTGACTTGCCTATACTTATATTTAGTGTAAAAAGAATACTCTAAAAATATCAGCTTAGATCTACTTCTTTTTGCTACCTTCTCAAACAAAACAAGCTATAAAACAGCAGGCTCTCAAGCCATAGCACACTTTATTTTCAGGGGTCTCTATACTTATAGACTGACTTCCTGTCAGGAAGGGCTCTATTTCACAGCCTAGGCCAATCAGCAGGGTGCTCATGGAATTAAGTGCCAGTTGATGTTACTTTGTTTTACATTTAACACTCATGAGAATATTGTTCAAAGATTCAGTTCGAAAGCCAGCATGATATCATCCTTCTGACTAGACTACGTACCCCAGGGTGTATACTCTGTTAACACAAAATTCACCTTAAATGGTTCAATTTTTTAAAGACCTGGTGTGCAGGTGAAGCAACAGGATGCCTTAAAGTTTAAGGGTGAAGGAAACACTTGTTTCTTTGCTAAATTATGTTCTCTTAGTTCTTGACATCTGGGGAGACATGCTTAGACTACTATTTCTAGACAATTTTTGATTTTTTTATTGAAACTTTGGAATGTACAATGTAGTACAATAGAACAATGTTCTTTTCTTTTTTAACAATGGCCACTAAAATAATAAACATGAAGGAACGTACAGATTTATTTGTCTTAGAATACAGAATATAATCTCAACTATTCAAAATACAGGTAATATTTTGGAGCTGCTCTAGAGAAATTTAAATGCATGGTTCCTGTTCAGAACTTATATGAAGGGAAAGTAGCTTTTTAAAATCCAAACAAAAAGTATTTATATCACAGCTATATGTAAGAATGTAATGCTAGTCCTAATCTTTAAATCTGGTTTAAAGAATGTCATCTACCAATATCCAATGAGACATTTTATATATCTTATTCATATATAATTAACCTATTTAAATATTTTTAAATAGGTTAAGTATATTTAAATGTTAATGAATTTAGAACATATAAGAAAATAATAATAATAGTATGATTAAATGTATTTTTGCCTATTGGCATTAATTCTAAAATGAATTAATGGACTATCCCACAATTTGTTTGAACATGTTAAAAAAAGTGCACTAGGGCTAAAAAAATGAAGTATGTGGTTTATAAGGAAACAAAATTTAAAAGGTAAAAAGATGCTGGATACTGTGGGAAAGTGAAAATAAGGATGTGATGTGCAATGTGTGATTTTGGTATTGGAGTACTTCCATTTCCATGTGATGGGTGCTAGCTCCAAGGAGACCAAGAAGTTCAAGTTCCTTGCTAACCATAGCCTTGTTTCAGGCAGTCCCAGGATCAACATACACAGGAGGAACACTTTATGTTTTGCCCTTTTCTTAGAGTGGTTGCTATATGATCTAGAATGCAAAGAGTACTATCATCAACCCAAGGCAAAACACTTCAGAACACTTGGATGTGATTAATTGCCATTCAAACTTTTTTAGGGCTAGAGCTATTTGAATGGTCCATTCCAGCCACTTCATGGATCCAAATAATCACAAGAAGGTGTTTGGGGAATTTCACAACAATCTGATAGTTTAATCCATTGAGGATCTTGTCTGGTGTTATTAATATGTGACCCAGTTATCTGTCAGTCTTTCCCCTAGGGTTTACTGATTTAATGAAATCTGGACATGAAGTGGAGCAAACAATGCTTAGAGCAATAGTAGAGAAAGACAAGAAATCTGAACAAGCACAGATATATACTCATGTACAGACCATCTGTGGCAATGTGGTGGGTTCCGGATTCCGTTCCAACCAGTACGGTTGGAACGGCCCTGGTGTCACCTACAGGGGGGGGGGGGGCGCAGCACGCATGTGCGCATGCGTTGTACTTACCTGCAACACTTCCGTAAGCCTCTGCGATACTCCAGCTCCTCAGAGGAGCATCACGCAGGTGCCATACGGTCCATGCGCATGCACGGAAGCACCAAAGGCTTAAAGCACAGGTAAGGAGCTCAGGTGGGCCCTCCAGAGCACCGTATCGGAACAGTATCCGGTGCTCTAGGCAGGCTCTGGTATGCCCGTACCGGGGCGTACCGCCTGTAACCCACCACTGCAATAAGGAAGATAAAATATATTACTTCTTATTATGCCACACGTCATCTGGCACGTGCACCATGTAGGAGAGAATAATTCTCTGCTAGGAAAGACCCAATACCAAGAATTCTTCTTTGTAGCTCTGATTATTTAGACCTACATTTTGCTGACAAAGTTACCCACTCATCTGTGACTCAGAGTCCACAGTAATGACTATGGAATCATTTTGCCTGATTACTTGAGATTTATTTTAGCCTAAGATCACTTATGAAATGAAGCTCTGTCAGATATGAGGTAGATCTCTGCTGATTTCTTTGTGCAACTGGAGAGAGAGAGACCAGTTTTCTGAATCCAGGCGATTAACACCTCATTTCAAGAGGGAATACTGTTGAAGAAAGTTGTTGTGTGTGTCCTACTAATAAAGTCTTCCTTGGATCCAAAGGTGCTAGATAACCATCCCCCAGTCTCTAATCTTCCTTTCTGAGAAAAGTTGTTGATACAGTGGTCAAAAGTCAACTTTGATACACTATAAAGGAAATGGAAATACCTCCATTCTTGGCATTCAGTCCTTAACATGAACAGATATGGCATTGATTGCACTTATGTATGGAACTTTGCCGAACCTAAGCGAGAGTCACAGATTCTAGTTCTTTTAGATGCCCATGTACATTACTTATAGTGTTTAAGTTATATCAAATGGTTAGCCAATAAATATGCAGCTTTTCTGAAAAACAATTAAGAGCCAAGTTATTATTTATAGCATGGAAAAGGTATGTTAGGATTCAATCTTGTGATATTTCCATAGCAACCTATACTATGGGGATTCAGTATTCTTTTTAATTACATCTGTATTCACTGAAGAATTGGACTTCAAATTATGCATCAGCATAATACAATCACATCTATATGACTCAGTCAAGAATCTTTTAGAACAGTTTCCAAAAGCTACGTTTACAGCACATTGGAATGAAATGGGAAGTTACCAAACAATAGTTATTACAAAGGCTGTTTCTCTTCAGGTAAGATCATGGTTTGCATATCAGTGTGAGCTAATAAAGCCATTTCAATCTCCAGTAATTTTGATGATGACACGAATATCCCCAGGCTATAAGCTAACTGATGGTAACCAATGCCATTTAAAGCATGGATACTATTTAAACAACCAGAAGAAGCACCAAGAGCACCAAGAATAAAATGTATGTTGTCTTGGTTTAAGGGTGTTGTGAAGAATTTACTTCTCATTTATGGCTTGAATTCATTGTGGCTGTCATATGTGATAAATGGGTTAGTGAACTCTGTGCCCCACCTTACATCAGCATGCACAGAGACAAATTAGTTCTGTACTTTGCTTTTTTCATTTTACCAAAGAACACATTTCTCTTCCATTTGAATCATGATATCTAAACCACTTTTTTCATCAATTTCAGTATAATGTTGGAATGATCCTTACATTCTTTAGGCATTGTATGCCCTTTTTCAGTGTCATATAACATTTGTTGATTCTAAGAATGTTTATGCTGATTTTAAGATTAGGCAATTATAAAGGTGGCAGTGTTTGGATCAAAACCACCAGACTGTGGAATGTTCTACAAACAGAACCAATTGATATGAATTCACAGAGGTTGACACAGAGAACCATTGTTAAAAGCAGTTCTATAAGTTCAAACTCTATTAAACTCTCTATACCATAAATAAAATAGAATTTTTATTTTAATTGACATTTTAAATGTTTAAAAAATAATTATATCTCCTATTGCTAACTTCATGCATTTAGACTGATAAACAAGTTTTTGTACTGTAAAAGGGGAGCAGACATTTTGTGATACTGTAATTAAATCCAAAGTCCACTGGTGTAATTGAAGTTTTTCTGATTCATTTAAGAACTACGCACAATTGTGGATCTTTGCGGCAATTAAATCAATCAAATAATTTATAAACCAAATCAAAGTTATTTTTCTTGGTCAAAGAATTTTGCTTATTGTTGTTTCTAGAATCATTTATGAATTTTTATTTATCACAAAGCTACACAATAAAATAAAAGATCACAAGGAAATAAAGAATACTGCTTAGAGAAATAGAAATCTGACTACAGGATGCATATAATCTAATGCAAAAAAGCAATACATCTTTTTTTTTCTTTCAGTTTGCATAATATTTAAAGGGCTCTCTCCTAATACTTTGCTCACTATTCCAAAGTATTCTGAAGGTAACCATGGTTATGTTCAGGAATATGTAAACAGATAAAAGTAAAGGAACTTTTCAAAATGTATAATTTTACTGGACAATTTCTAGGACCTGATTTGCAAACATAAACTTAAAAAACAGCTATCAGAAACATATGAAACTTTCAAGACAATTTCTTTTAATTTTTGTACTCAAAATGCTACATTTTTCATTTGTTGTAAAATGAATTAAACATATTTGATAAACTAACAACTTATGAAAGTTTTCACTTGTGCATATCTGTATGCATACAACTTAAAATTGTTCTTATTCAAGTAACATTTCATAAGACCTTTTAAATAAAAAGCATTCTGGACTAGGACAGAAATAGCGCTACATAAATTCTGGACATGATACACTCAAAAGGAGCATCTGGCTGAGAATTTCACACTTTCGGTTGGTATAATTACTTGGACAGGAAACCAGACTAGATGGTGCATTGAGCTTCAATGTACTGTATGCATTTCTGATAAATGGGAAAAGAATAGATGACCTGGCAGAAGGCTCAGACAATAACATGTGATTTACAGGACATAAATGCAGCTACTATAAGATTTATCTGACAGCCCTCTACGATAGTGGACGGTTGAGTATCCGATGGAATGATTTCTAGTCTTGAATGTCTACTATTGAGTAGCCACACACATTATTTATTTATTAGATGTTTTGGGTTGAAACCATTTTTAAATGATGCACTTCACAATGCTCAGCAATAAATTTAGCGTTAAACTCTAGAGGGGAGGTAGTGTTATTGGAATATATGTCAGACTGAATTAGGATGAGCAAGCCAATGCTTTTATAAAGTAGCCTTGAATGTAACATGGATTCTTTCAAAAAATGATATTAATGTCAAGTAAGTAAGGACATTCCTCAGTTAATACTAAATGCAGAATCCTTTTATGCTGTTAAACAGCATTGATACTTGGCCTCAGAATGCAGTATCAATTAAAAATGTCCTGAGGACTTTAAGACAAATGTGGACATCTGATGAAATTGACAGGGAGAATAAACAATAGTATTTCAAATAATTTGACATTTTGTGTATACTATGGGGAAAAAAGAGCTAAGGCACTCAGAGTGTTTAGAAAATAAGTAGCAGCAAAATAATGCCTGGATTTTTATTGCATTGCAATAAACTTTTTAAAAAATATATATATAATTACTTTTTTACTTTTTAAAAATATCAGTGTATTACTCTTAATATACTTTTTGTATACAATTTGCATTTGTACAACTTAATTTCTGCATGATTACAGAAAATAA
This sequence comes from Thamnophis elegans, assembly GCF_009769535.1. Classification (NCBI taxonomy): domain Eukaryota; kingdom Metazoa; phylum Chordata; class Lepidosauria; order Squamata; family Natricidae; genus Thamnophis; species Thamnophis elegans. The sequence continues at coordinate 28,588,061 of NC_045549.1, read as the reverse complement.
TTTTAATAATAATATATCATGACAGAAATTAATCACAGCAGTGCTTTAATGTGACATTATGTCTGCCAATCCATAAAATTTTAAAATCACATTTACAGATGCGTATGTTTAACTGTATTGTATTATTTATGTGATTAAACCTAGTTTCTGACCTGATCTTTTGATCTTTGGCCCCCCTATCCTCTCCATCTCTTCTTAAAAAATAATTAAAATTTTAGCAAGAGGGTCACTTCATTTTCCATCTTATTTGAAAAGAAAAAAATCAATCAAGCTCAACCCCATCCCTTCATAGTATTTATAAAATGTCGGGCTGAAATTCAATTTTGATGTCTCAGGCTTCCTATAGTAACAGAGTTTTTCTCTTTAAAAATAGATTGTTTCTCTAATTGCAATACTAGCCTCTCTAAATTAGAAAAAAAATCAGAGAAAAAATATGTAATTATCATCCAAGTTTAAATCTTTATACACTTGAGATCCTTTCAGTTTCATTTCTTGGATTGTTTTTTGTGTTATAGCTACTCTTTTCAACCAGGATATCATTTCTGCTTACTGTATTCTTTTTTCAACTATTTAATACAAAACAACATAGTTTATTGTCATCATCTCAATTAATTCATTACCATATTCTATTCAATAACAGGACATAAAGAATATGAATAAAAAACAGAGTCATTAAAGGTAAAGGTTCCCCTCGAGCATATGTGCTAATTGTTCCCGACTCTAGGGGGTGGTGCTCATCTCCGTTTCAAAGCCAAAGAGACAGCGCTGTCCAAAGACATCTCTATGGTCATGTGGCCAGCATGACTAAATGCTGAAAGTGGACAGAACACTGTTACCTTCCCACCAAATGTAGTCCCTATTTTTCTACTTGCATTTTTACATGCTTTTGAACTGCTTGGTTGGCAGCAGCTGGGACAAGTAACTAGAGCTCACTCCGTTACGCGGCCCTAGGGATTCGAACTGCCAAACTACTGACATTTCTGATCGACAAGCTCAGAGTCTTAGCCACTGAACCACCTTAGACACATTAGAGTATATCATTTATTCCATGTTGAATCATAGAACAATAGAAATAATTCTGATACAAGTAATTTTCATATGTATTCATAGTTTTTTAAAAGTTTTTTTTCTACAAACAGATCTTTGTGTGAACAGTGTGGAACCAGTTACATCTTAGTACAAATAAAACAATACCCTTCATATTCAACACAATTAACAATCTTATAGACTTTTAGTAATAATACACATATTTTGTTGAATTATCTTTCCTTAATTATTAAATATTTCAATACATTGATTTTTTGCCAATCTCCATATTCTTGATATCACTCCTTATATGTAGTCATAGTTATGTATATTTTATATTAGTGCATGTGATAGGTTTGTGTATTGTGTGTGCTAAACAATAAAGTTTTAACTATTCTCTCAGTTAATAGTACTTTTACATGTTTATCAATGTTTCAAAGAAGGTATTAAACAAATAAAGTTCCTTCCTTTTCAAAAATCATTATTTTAAAATATTCTGCCTTAGAAACCTACCTACCTACCTACCTACCTATCTACCTACCTACCTACCTACCTACGTATTTACCTACCTAAAATTGTATAGCACCCAGTTCCTTATGTGCATTTCTAGAAACAATGTAAATAGTCCTAACATGTTTGAGTGCATTACTGAATAACAGACTCACTAGAAACAAAACTATTCTTCACTAGTTCATTGTAAAAATCCATTAGCTGTAATCTCCAAAAGTAATTGTTTTTATTGCACTTTATTGTCGATGCAAGTTATTGATTTTTCACACCTTCTATGATTCTTTCATTTGTATTCATGAAATGTCTATCAGCACAGACTAAATACATTTGGCAATACAGGCACTAAAACAAATAAATCAATGTAAAAAAACATTAATTTTGCATTATCCTTATTCGTCAGGCAAGTAAACCATAAGGGCTTTAAATGAAGGTCAAAGGTTCTGAAATGGGTCAAAACCCTTGACCTCTAGACCAATAACATTCCCATTAAAAAAAGCTATTTTAAAGTTTTAAGTAGGGGAATTTACTATCAGTAAAGATGTGATTTATAAAGGCCAAAACAAAAAAGCTTTATAAAAACTTTCCATTTGATCTACTACATATTTATAATTTGTTCATGTATCTAATTTTTTTGATTATATTTTTTGGAAATCACAATTAATTGCAACACTTCTTTCTACAATAGTAAAAAATATGACGTTATTCATATTACTAATAGCATTTTACATTTCTCATAGAACCTATATCAAGAGGAATTAGTATGAGGCCCCATGTACTTTAAATTCTTTTTAAAAAGGCAAAGATCAAATCCCATTAATTCCAATGCAGCTATATTACTTTACATTATATGTTAGCATCCATGGTTTTGTATTTTCCTTGTTAAATATATTATTGGATAAAAATATGCCTCTTATTAAAATAATATAAAACATAATAAATCACAAAATTTATCTATCTTGATGACCTTGGATAATATAATATTGTTAACGTAGTTTTATATACTATATAAAAAACTTTTATAATTTTTTCTAGATTCTAGAATTTCTGTTATTTTAAGGCAGCAGAGACATTGGCTTGGAGCTGGGAATGAAAAATATAATGGACACCAAATTGCAGCTACCTCTGCTGTTGTTCTGAGTCTCTCTTTTGTAATCAGGCTTGTTTGAGTAATGCTACAATAATGTTGTTCAGGCTAATATCATTGAACAGAAAGAAAAATACATGAAATTGTGACAAAAATAGGAGTTTGGAGACAAATAGTTGGGGAAAAATAGATCTCAAGTTGCCGAGGTTAAAACTAAATCCAGAATATCAATATCAATGATCTGAAGTACAATTTCAAAAGCTCTAAAACTAAATGCTTTTTGATTGCTAGATTGTTTGCTTGTTTTATTGGTAATACTAGCTGTTTAAAAGTCAGCTGAAACCTACCTGAGAACAAAGCAGCATGACCAATTCCACAACTGAACTGCTAGATTTCATACATACAAGACCTAAAGGAGAAAAGAAATGGAATTACATACTTTGATTGGCTTTACTTTCATATATTTAATATACAATATTGGAATTTTATTATATAATAAACATTCTATTTGAGATTTGATAATATTGTCCCTATTCTGTAGAATAATTCTCATTTAATACAAGGAATCTCACATATTCATTGTTTATCCAACTGTTGTGAGAGAATATGTATTTAAATATATGCACTAATTTAATTACTGCAATGCATAATTTAATATAAAATGATGACCTGAAGCTATTTAATTAGTATTATATAAATATTAGGGTTTCAAGTTAATAAAACGAAGTATGGCATATGGTATATTGATTTATAATATTACATTTCTTCACCTTGGAACGGATTGATCATTATATATGCAGAGAAGGGAAATGGTTCTGTGACCTTTGCTTTCTCCATTGCGTTCTCTCCCTTCAGCCCCTCCAGCTATCAATCAAGTTTCCATTTTGTTTCATGGCAGCAGACATCCCAAGCCCTCTTATTAGTACTTTGACCCTTGACCCTCACCTAAACCTTAAGGAGGTGGAGAGCACAAGAGTAACCTATACATTTATAAACTAATTTGGTTATTAATATCAGTTCACACTTCATGCCATTTCCCTAGTATAATATGAAAACATGTTATTCTAAAAACCCTAAAATGGTGGCATTCTTTTCAGCAATCAATGTTTCACAATGCCAAGTTTAATTCTGTTTGCCTTTGGGCTTAATTAATTACACTGGGGGGGGGGACTACTAAGCCATAATATCACACAGTTAATATGTTACAAAAATAGGTAGATCTATCTTCACATATTGTATATTACTAAACAATTCATATAATCTAAACATTTAAATGAAAAATTGGCAACATATAGGAATGGAAATATATACAATATTATTATATGATAATCTGTGAGCAACAAACCTTTTTTTTTAAAAAAAAAACTTTATTGGTTTATCAAAATATAAAATACAAAGAGAAAATTCAAAATAATAATAATAGAAAACTAGGAAATGGGGGAGGGAAAAGAAAAAAAAATGATGCAAAGAGGGAAAAGGAAAGAAAAATGCACCAAAGCTTGAGCAACAAACCTTTTAAATGCAATTGTCTGATTCATAAATCATTTGTACCCCTAATACTTGAATTGTACACAACAAAAAGCCACCATCTGCCTGTTCTTCTATTTGCTAAATCTTTCTGTAAATCAGTTTCAGATGTTCAAAGTTAGTTTGCATTTCCTGTATTGTTTCTCCAAAAACTGCCTTGCCCTCGCACATTTTGATGTACTCTCCTGAAATTATACATAGTTGTCTATATTCTTTCAATACTATAAATTACTTAACAATACTTACTTTCAATCCTTTTATAAACAAAAGTAATAATGTAATAGTTTAATAAACCTACCCAAGTTTCTAAACCTGATATACCCAGATGATTATATTTTACAATGACTCTTATATTATCCTGTTTAACAGTGTAGTAAAAAAGACATCAAATGCTGGAAGACACTTTGCTATTTCAGAAAGATAAGAATATAATTTAAATGTTTATAATTTACTTGACAAGGCAATATCAAATAAATAGAGTGATCAACAACAATTAAAGTTTACAGCTGAATCAATACAAATGTCCCGAGTGGCAGTCATGGCTAAGAGGACTTTTACTGAACTTCACCTTTTTCACTACTTTCCTGGATCAAGAAGTCCTTCTTTCAGTCACTCATACCCTGGTCATCCTCCATATGAACTATTGTAATTGGCTCTAGATGGGGCTACCCTTGAAGAGCATCTAAAGTTGTAACTGGTTCAGAACATGGCAGTGTGAGACATTTTGGGTGCCATAGGGTTGCACATATAACATCTTTGCTATGTGAGCTGCACCAAGTGCCAGTTTGGTTCCAGCTCCAATTCAAGATTTTGGTAATCAACTTTAAATCCCTTCATAGCATGGGACTAAGTTACCTGCGGAACCATCTCATACTAATTACTGTCCCCTCCCACCTGGTCAGGAAGGAAAGGTATGTTGTGAATCCTTTTGGTTAAAGAATTCTTATTGGTTGAATTCTGGAAGACATCCTTCTCTGCCATTGCCCCTGGCCTTTGCAACATTTCATCCCGAGGGGGGGCATCCCCCACTTCTAGCCTTCAGCTAGAGTGTGAAAATCTGACTCTGCCAACTGGCATGGGGGTTAGACAAGGCTACGTAACTGTGGGGGTACTAATAACAGAATAACAGAGTTGGAAGGGAGGTTGGAGTTTTCTAATCCAATCCCCAGCTCAAGCAGCAAATTCTATACCATTTCAGACAAATGATTGCCCAATTTCTTCTTAAAAACATCCAGTGTTGGAGCATTAACAACTGAATAATTGTTCCATTTGTCAGGAAATTTCTTCTTAGATCTAGGTTGGTTCTCTCTGTGATTAGTTTCCATCCATTGCTTTTTGTCCTGCCTTCACACGCTTTGGAGAATAGATTGATTCTCTCTTCTTTGTGGCAATCCCTTAGATATTGGAACACTGCTATCATGTCACCCCTAGTCCTTCTTTTCATGGGCGACAGGTGTTTTTCTGCCATTTTAACTCTTTAACTTTTAATATTTTTAGCAACTTCTTAATGTATGTCTTTGTTATTTATGTTTTATATTGTGAATTGTTTATTGTATTGTAAACCACCCAGAGCCACTCAGGAAGATGGGCAGGATATATATGTTATGGATAAACAAAGTAATAAAAATGGTGGGCAGTGCTGTCTTTACCCAATGAACCACTGAAGCCATACAATGTTTTTATGAACCACTGAAAACAGACTGTATATTAAAAATTCCCAGATTCAGCATTTCATTAAAAAAAACACTGCATGGCTTCAGCAGTTTTCGGCTTCAGGAATGAGAACTCCGTGTGATGTTTTTAATAAGAGTAGTCCATTGTTAAATATATGTACATTGTCCATAAATTGGACATTCTTAACTCAGAAATGCCTGCATTGACCTGCATGATATTCTAAGGGGAAATGAAGGAAAAAGATGTAGTTGGTTATAAGGATAGGTAAAAAAGATAAGATGAATAAGAAAAGTGATCAAGCAATATGTAAGATAATAATAAATATTGAATAGAATATGACAGTGTAGCTAAGTACAGTTCCTTCACATGTATACTAAATCATCTTGCGGCTTTTTAATCCTAATTATATGAGCTGAATGTAATCCTAAAATAAACACTAAATAGTTTGGTGGCAATACTCAGCTATTAATATTATTTCAATAATTTATTCAATATAAAGAATAATTTTAAATTAGCTTCTATCGTCAAATATTTATTTAAAATATTACAGTTCTTAATTTATAAAATGATAAAAAAGGGAAACTTACTTGTACCTTCTATCAGTAGTTCTTGACCATGACTACCCAAAAGGGTACGTGAAAGAAAAGGAGCAAAGTCCACAAATATCTCCCTCAGAAGAGGGGCAGCTTTTTCCAAAGCATGCTCAAGCCTCTCTGAAATACTAAGAAATGTACAAGTTCAATGAAAAACATAATTTAAGGAGCAAAAATTATCTAAGAAGAAAGCAATCTGCAAAAGTATAAAATGCATCAACAAAAGTCAACAAGCCAGTGGCTAAACACACTGAGTTTAATTACTATTTCAATGGAAATAGTAGTACTAGAAATCCAAAACTTCCTATAGGCCTCAAATGAAAGAGCACAATCCAGTCAGAAGTGTAGAGTGAATTCCATATTACTTAAATAAATTGGAATATGATATAGCCAGCTGGAAGAAACTTAAAAGTTACCTCATGTTTGAAGCAGAATCCTCAGGCACAGAAGAAAGTGTAGGAACAGATGGTAATCTTGAATCTGATGATCCATTGCCTGCCAAAGAGATTTTTAAGAGTTCAAATAGCTGTAAATATATGAAACTATCTTTAATCAAAACCCATGCTAGTTCAGTACTTTCTACTTTGACTGGTAGCAGTTCCCTTTGGCTCCAAGATCTTTACTAGGGCCACTGTCTTTGAACTTTTTTACTGAAAATGTCACCAACTGAAAAATTAATCCTACTCTATCTATCCTCAGATGAAGTAGGAAACTTGTATTTAAATTTACCAGCTACCAAATATTTATATGTGGGACATATTAAAGATTATATTTCTTTTCACACTTCTAATTTTTATGCAATTTATCCTACTTCTATAGATTTATAATACTAGTTGATTTGTGATACAATAGTTCTGAATTCAAAGCAGGGGTATCAATTTGTAAGCGTACAGAATAATTCACATATAATTCAGCAGATACTGACTAGAACTCTACTTAGCAGCATGCTATATTCATATTGATCTTGGAATTTTGGAAAAAGATAGCTCAAGCCCTTAAATACCTGAATAACATTCAAATTATTCCCTGTATAGCTTTTGGGAAACTCATCATTACCAAAGTTATCCATTACCAAAGAGCATCAATTAAAACTTGTCTTTAACATTTTCAGACTGGGAAAAAAAGAATACAAATAACAAAAAACTGTTGTTTTTCTTCCTCTACTTTGATTAAGATATGTATGCTTTACATTAACAGTATGTCTCTACTCTTTAAAACTTGCCCACTTCTAAAAAACAGTGTTCACACTTGCCAAAATCTGGTTATTAAAAGATGGTATGATATAGAGACGATGAAAAGCTGATAGAGCTTAAAATATAACTGCAATTCTATTGAGCCATGGAACTACAGAGTATCCCCATTCTTGAATAATGGATATATACAAGATATAAAAAGTGTTTTTATTAACTATACAGAAGGTCTCTCGTGTTTCTATTCTACTATCAGAATATATCAGAGGGCTCATATTGACAGCTAAGATGATTGAAACCAGGTGAAATATTTCAGATATTCTTTTATTCAAAATAGTTAATTTCACTAACTCATTTTACAATTTGAGAAATTAACACTGAAACTACCCAGCATTTTTAGAAAGAAAACATCTGGAATACATTTTCTATATAATTGCCATAATTACTATCCTTCTGTTAATGAAGTACTATTTTTAACATTTAATAGTTGATATTGTATAATATCTATGTATTTTGTATTTTAGACTTATGCAAAGCCTATTTAGAATTCATCATTCCACACATTAGTCTGTTAGTTTCATAATAGAGATTTAGTACTTGGCTTAGATCTATAACAATATTTTAGCACATCTATTTAAATTCTATAACATCTCGCATTGTCTTAATATGAGTAGTCGCTTTAGAATGTAGTATTCTATATTTTATTATTGTAACAAATTAGTATATAAGTAATTTTAGATTAAGATATTTAATATTTTAGTCTCTTGTATTTAATTATTAACATTTAACATTTATTAACCCAGCTAGTTCTGATTAGCAATAGCAGTAGACTTATATACCGCTTCATAGGCCTTTCAGGCCTCTCTAAGCGGTTTACAGAGAGTCAGCATATTGCCCCCAACAATCTGGGTCCTCATTTTACCCACCTCGGAAGGATGGAAGGCTGAGTCAACCCTGAGCCGGTGAGATTTGAACCGCTGAACTGCTGATCTAGCAGTAGCCTGCAGTGCTGCATTTAACCACTGCGCCACCTTGGCTCTTAATTAAATTAATTCTTGATTAATTTGTGTTATCTATTTACAAATTATTTTTATTATATGACATCTCTAACTGGAATAAACACTTTCCTTAAGAAAAGAGCTACACAATGAACACATTAGCTAACATTTGAAGAAAGAATTAAATCCAACTCAGATCCATCTGTAAAACTGGTATTTTCAGAGAACTAACATAAACATACTGTACCTGTTATATGTTCTCTTTCTACAAGAAAACAGACGCAGTGAATATCAATAATAGTGGGTTATTAAATCATAAGCTCAAAACACAAATTCACATCAATTCTGGCTATTAAAAGATATTCAATTTGTCAATTTTCTCATGCTTGAGAAATATCAATACAATATCAATTCTTCCCTACATTCTGGAGATTTTTCCCTTATTTTTTTGAATATTCCCTCATAGAAAATGGAATATAAGTAATATAACTTTCTGTTTTTAACAAATGAACAATTGTGACTGAGATACAGATACTAATCCTAAAGTCTCTCTCTATATATTTCTTTCTTTCTCTTTCTTTCTTTCTTTTTGTTTTCTTCTTCAATAGGTAACACAGAAGAAAGAGTGCATACAAAATTTATTTTCTGAAAAATGTTGAAGGTTATTTATTTATTTATTTGTATTTTGTGCTGCCAACTCACTGATGCAATGGCTCTGGGCAACTTACAATGTAATAAAAAAAAGTTTTAAAAAGTAACACAAATCAAATAAAATTAGGAAAATTAAACCAAAGCTAAAAACCAACTGGATGGAGACATGGGTGAGGATCACTATCCTGCCAATGACAAAGGTCATTCAAAAATGTGACCAATGCTATTTCTAGTCCATATCTGGATCTGAAACCAGACTGAAAATCATCCAGATAATTCACTTCCTCCAAGGTTCTCTCTCTAAAGCTGTTGCACAACCACCCCCTCTACTACTTTTCAGAAAAATAAATGAACAAATAAATATTTTTAATTAAAATAAATCTTCATATCATTCAGGATCAAAAATGTAGTTAGCTGAAACATTATCTCTGCAAGAAATAATGCATACCATTAGATCAATACAATTACAAAAAAATCCTGGGTCCTGGAAGCTTTCTGGTAATGGGAATAGGAATGGGAGATGGAATGTGGGAGTGACAAACATCTCAAATGGACCCTCCCTTGGGCTGTAAAGGTGACTGGCAGAAACACATTTTCAGACTTGCAAAACAGTGTCAGTCTTGCAAGGTTGTCCACAGAGGAAACATGTTCATGTGTACTAATTATATTTTATTGTAAGGTTATAAAGATAACCTTACAATAAAGATATAATATTAAATTGTGTTCCAAAAATTTTGAATATCTCAAAATATAAAAACTTTAGATTTATCACACATTTTCCATGTTTTTTTCTTTAACTTCTGTATTTGTTTTTATTTTAATTATCTTAAAAATGAATATCTGCATGGAAACCTCTATGGTATATTGTTATTTATGGTATCCTGCATCATAAGAAATTTGCAATTGTAAATTGTAATACAGAATCTATGATAAAAATGAGAGAAAGTAAAATATAGCAGTACTGCATGTATTGTGTGTGTGTGTGTGAAAATTATCACTTTTCCCCTAATATTTATATTTTAAAAAATAAACAACTATCACAAAGATCAGGAGCCAAAAAAAAGTAAGTACGCAAGCTAAAATCTGTTATAATAAATGTTCTTCCTTTTAAGTTGCTACTAACTCTGATCCTTTGGGATGTGGCAAGTTATAAATCTAACAGGACAATATTAAGTTATTTGAGATATCAGCTCCTGATGTTGGACATTCAGAGTCAGCAACAGAGTTTTTGGTTACCACTAACTAACTGAAGAGCTTGGTTTATGATGAAAAACTTGGCTTGGTGCCCAGATAAAATGAAGTTTTATTGCAGCACAAGCTACTTCAAATCACATTTTCCATACTGCTAGAATCAGTAGAATGTAAATAGCAGTGCAGCACATCTGTTCAGGCTAATGCCTGCCTTAGAAAGGAGAAGCAATTCCCTCTAGCAGTTCCACTCCAAACGTAATTAACTAGTTTGGGGGGGGGGGGGAATTGTACGTTGTACATGTTTAAAAAATTACTTAGTTGATTTAAAAATAAAAACAACTGTGCAACTTAATATGAATAAGATAAAACCTAAAGCTAAATACATACAAAATGCCACACATTGAACCTCAAATTTTACATTTCCTATATACAGTATATGAGACAATGTTTAAAAAAATCCAACCAATTTCTTAACACATTTAGATTTCAGACTGTATTCTTTAGGGTAAAAACATCCAAGTGATTCTACAGATTAAAATACCATTTAAGCCTTATAACTTCAGCACTGATAGAAACAGTAGTCTCAAAGAATATATTAGTTTAAAGATTGTGAAAGCACAAAAATGCAGTTAGGCATTGCTCTGCAAGTGTTTCCAAAGCACTACATCATATAAATCTTATTTAGATAAATGTACTAAATGTACTTCCAGCTGAGTTTTCATTTTAAAATGGCTCTTATTCATTTAAGAGAAGAGAGATCTTTCAGAAGCTGACATGCAAGTAACTGTAGTAGCTACTTCAAACAAGTGGAAACCAAGTGGCTTATCTCTCTTATCCTTTCACTGATAAACTGGCTCCCTCAAACTGACAGTTTTACAGACATATGTAAGAACATAAAAGGAAATGCAAATAGATCATCTGTCTAGCACCCTTCTAGTGAAAGCTTATTGTTTATTCAAGGTCCCCAAGGATCTAAACAAATAATGTCTCTGGCAATAAATTGCTCTTAAGAAAAGGGGTTGTTCTCGAAGCACCTGCATGTCTGAATGTATATGTGCAAACAAAGGTGTCACCTAACTACTAGTTTAATGACAAAGTAACAGCTATGAGACAGATTTTATTTCTCCTTTCTTTAGTAACAAAAATTTTCTTTGTAAAAGGAATATGTACAGTAGTTGGCTAAATAAATATTTTGCATAAAAATATTGTTGCCTGACATAGAAAAAAAAGATTTAAATTAATTAATTCGCTTATTGCAAAATTTAATGTATCTCAAATTTATTTTTTTTACAGTAGTTACCTGATGCTCCCTTTAGGACTGAAACATAAATCTAGTCCACTATGAGAACTATCCTAAACAGTCTCACTGCAGGATTATTTCCTATTTCAAATCTTCATGAATATCATCTCAATAATTGAATGAAGGTATTTAATTGATGCATAAGGATAACAATGGACAGGTAAAATAATCTCTAGAGAATCATTCCAAACCAAGGTTTCATACAAATAAAATGGTAGAGAACATAATGTTTTCTTTCAGCCGCCACTAAATCTCATACACACACACACACACACACACACACACACACACACACACACACATGTATGTTGGGACTCGGATAGTGAGGAACCATATGAGTCTGCCATGGAAGATGTGAAGGACCATGGGCAGGGTTCAGATTCAGAGCAGGGACCAGAGAGGCTGGTTGGCCACCAGGAGGCACCTGAGGCATGGAGCAGTGGGGAGGATTAAAGGCAGTTTGTCCCTGATGCTTGCAACTCTGAAGGCAGTCTCATAGACGATAATTACGCACAGGTGGTTGTGCTTGGGCCCCTCCCAAGAGGGTTTATAAGTGAGGTGTTGGGAGGGGACATTTGCAGGAAACAACCATTCCAACTCTTATTGAAGAAATCTGTATTCTAGTCATGTCTTGTGGAATTATCTAGCCAAGCCTGTGGTCTAGTTTATTCACAGGCCGGGGGGGCGGGGGGTGTCAGATACATATATGTATATGTATATGTGTGTGTGTGTATACACACATATACACATACAGATACACATATACATATACATGTGCGTGTGTGTGTATTAAATGAACTTCAATTTCAGCTTTGTTTATAGTATAATATAATTTTATTGGCAATGAACAAGTAATCAGAGCTAGTTTGCTTCAGAGGTTAAGGAATCAATCTAGAAACCGGGAGACCGTGAATACTACTTCTACCTTAGGCACGATGCCAGTTGGATGACCTTCGCCCAATCACTCTCTCAATCCTAAGAAGGAAGCAATGTAAACTATTTCTGAAAAACCTTGCAAAGAAAACTGCAGGGTCTTGTCCAAGCAATCTCTGAGAATCGGACACAATTGTGTGAAGGAAAAAGCAACCACAAGTAACTACCAACATTTTTTATTTCTTTTGTAAAATATGGAATTCTACTAGAAGGGAGAATGTTATAATCCAAGGCAGAATATTTGCATATTACATGTTTAAGGAAGATTCAGGCCCACAAATGAATACCAATGCCTATTTTAACTTTATGTGTAGTATTAAAAGCTATTTATATGGAGACGAGGGATAGGTTCAGAATTCTCCATCTTATTACATGAAGTCCATATAACAATCTTTGCAGTAACATCAGCACTGAAACTGGGGACATAATACTTACGTAAAAGTATTCTAAGAATCAAATTTGTAATAAATAAAATAAATAAAATGTTAAAAAAGATAAAAGATCATTACTTAAGGTTCTTTGGAGCATTTCTTAGCCAAGAAAACTCAACTTTGCAATTTCAATTGGGTGGTATATAATGTCTCAGTAGTTTAATTACAAATATATATCATATTGCTTTGTTATTTTATTTTTCAAAACTCATCTCTGTTCCCTCACTTACTTGGAGAGCCTCCAGTTACATCTGGAGCTTGGGAAGAATCCAAAGAAGAAACCACACTAACAGCATTTGCAGGCATGTTAATTGTAGCTGCAGATGAACTCACCGACTTCTTTGGTGCCACAACCACACTCCTATGACAGAAAAGATGTATTCTTAATGCTTGGGAATGACCAAATATATATTTAAAATATACATAACAAATTCAGACTTATGCAAAGTAGTCATGTTTGAAATTCAGATATTACTTCTCTTTTCTCAGAATTGTCAAATTTTTATTATATGTTCTAAGGCAGTGTTTTTCAACCACTGTGCCGCGGCACACTAGTGTGCCGTGACATAGTGTAAGGTGTGCCGTGGGAAAAACACCCGCCTATAGTCAATATAGGCACAAAGTTAAATTTTTTTAACATTTTCTAATGGTGGTGTGCCTCGTGATTTTTTTCATGAAAAAAGTGTGCCTTTGCACAAAAAAGGTTGAAAAACACTGTTAAGGATACCAAATTGTTATTAAAAATCTGCTTTTTAAAGCTACTCTGAAACACGTTCTGATTTTACCCTTTTATGTCAACACTTTACATTATTTCTAACGAAAACTACATAAAAGTAGTTTTAGGCAAAGTAGTCATCGCTAGAATTAATATGCTTAAAACAAAGTTGACATTTGCACAAGAGTTTAAATAAATTGAAAACTACTAAAGTTCAAAATTAAAATAAACTGGAACAATATGTTTTTAACTTTATAAATAAGTTGCTATAAAAATAACCTATGAAATTAGTGTTTTAACTTAAATACTCAGAAATATTTAAAACTGAATATAGTGTATGTTTCAAGCATCATTTATATTAGAAAGAATAATTGTGGCAAACCAGTTTCAATTTAATAGTAATGTTTTATTCCAAACATCTAAAATATCCAGTTAACCATACATAAAAGACACTTTTAATTGCAAGTTAGCTCCATAAACATGCAATTCCTCTGTTAATGAGCTAAGGAATACAGTTGATATATATTATGGACTCCCAAAGCAGTGCTTCTTTTTAATTACCTGGTGTTAACTATAAGCCAAAAGTCTTCAACATTCCATTTATTTAATCAATTTATTCTGTTGACAGTACTGTTAAGTAGTGGTAGAAAGTATTCCCTTAATAGCATTAAAATATGCCATTTGTAAATAAAACATATTAACACTGACTCCAAACTCAGATATATAATGTAGAAATTTTCTAGCAGCTTATAAATTTATTAAAAAGATACCGTTATTTCTTTCCATTTTAAGTTCCACTAATTACTGTAACTAAACTAGGCTTGATTAGACATTCTGAATACTATGAATGAATAGGTATTCACTATGGATGTTATAGTGTGCATCAAATTATTACAAAGGTGACACTAATGTTAACTATACATTAAAATATGGAAGCAAAAACCACCTGAGCCCTAACCAAGGAATTAAGCCATAATTGTAGATATTTTTTACATGCACAAAAATTTGCACAAAAATCTATTAGGTTATAAATTTATATTATCAGAATATGAGCTTTGATTTTCACTTTAAAAATAATTTAAGATTAAAGACTATAAATGTTAGATGTATGTTAAATTTATTATGATTAATATTTTAATTTTGAATGGTCAGGGATAATACTTAAAAATGGCCCAAAAAAAGTACATAATTTTTTTTTCTACATTTTGCTACATAGAAAAAAAACCAGTATTTTGCTATGTCGTATCAAAAGTTAAAAGTTAAGATATTGTATGTGTACTATTTATCATAGTACTTTGCCATGGATCCTGAATCATTAATTTGTAGCAAGGATGAAGTAGTGTTACTGTCATTCAATGAAAGAAAAATGTTTCCTTTTTTCATCCTATAGAAAGTATATGCATTGGTTAGATGTATGAATGAAAAGAAGTGAATTTGTTGGGTTATGTCTTTAAGAGATACATGCATCCATGTGAGTGTAGGAGTATGTGGGGACCTGCATGCTCTACTTAGCATCCCAAGGCAGGAAGTTGTTCATTAATAACAGATATGAACCTGTTGTGGCCCAGCAGGAGCCGTTGGAGCTGCCACCAGACTCCGACAGCGAGGGGCCCTATGAGTCGGCTCTGGAGGATATGGAGGACCCTGGACAGGGTTCCGACTCCGAGCAGGGTGCAGAGAGGCTGGTTGGCCACTAGGAGGCGCCTGAGCCTTGGACCAGTGGGGAGGAGACAAGGGAGAGTGATCCGGACGCCAGCAGTGAGTTGTTCCTGGATGCCTGGCTCCGAAGAGCTAATAGGCGTCAGGAACAGTTGCGCAAGTATAGGAGGTAATTGCACTCAGCTGGTGGTCATTAGGCTCCTCTCCAGACTATAAAAAGACTGCTTGTGCACACGCCCCTCTTGCAGAAGTCAACGCATTGACTAAAAGTTGGAGAACTTTTGTAACTAGCTTGGCAGGCTGGTTTGCTGCCAAGGTTTGTCTGAGTTGCTGCCAAGATCCTTATCTGTTTGTTATGTTTGGCTTTCAGCCACCGAGGTTTTGGTTTCTTGCTAATAAAGTACATTCCAGCTAAGCTTGTCTCAGCATTCGTTACTGGATGGAGGAGGGGTCAGAACATGAATCTATTAGTAAAACAAAAACTAAAGTGGCTTTTTTTGGCTCTTCCCCCCCCCCCCCCGCCCCTCCACAGCTAAAGCCTAGCCCAGCCTGGCTCAACATCCAGGCCGAACAGGCTTCATCAGCAATGAGAGCAAGAAAAGGGTGAAAGTCATCTGGGATCGTGGAGTGCAGGCCATCAGAAAGCCAAAAAGGCTTAGGGAAGGAGATACGCAGATGAGGGAGTTTGAAGCCCCCTATGGACATAAGTGTGGGCAGGCTGCCAAGTGGTGAATATTTGTAGCTCGGATGTAGGATGAGGGCGAAGATTGGTTCTCCAAACCTTCACCCTCAGGCTGCCAAGTGCCCACTTTTAAACCAATAATTGAAATGTCCACAACACTTCCATTATTTATTTCATCTGTTTCTTCAAAACTGATGACTACTGAAGTAATAAAGTACATTCTCATAATTCAGTTAATTTGCGTATTTGACAGGGACTAATGAGCTTATGTGTTAGGATAGCTATATAAATAAGATAACATAAAAACATTGCAAAAACTCTGAAATACCTTAAAAATAGGAAAAAGTTGGCCTTAAAATCTAATTTTCACTGCAAAGAACAACTATTTCTACTATTCTTTTTAAAGAACTGAAAAATGTAAGATCATATTTCAGAACTTTTAATAACTATACAATAGATAATTTTGCTTCATTTTTTTTATTCAGCAGGACTTTAAATAATTTCCAACACTTCTACTGTTCAAAAATGAAATGAAATAGTATTTTTGCCTCCGGAAGTCTATAGAAAATAAATACTGCAAATAGTCTGTCAATTCACTGTCTCTACTTCCTTAATGAAAAAAACAGACCAGGTCCTGAACTTTTATCAAGATAGATCCCTGGCAACCACTAATCACCAGATTGGATCTCCATGTAAGATAAAAGAGTAGTTTTGGGTATGGGAATAAGCACACATCATCTTCTTGTTTGCAAAAATCCACAACCTGCCAGCCTTTCAGCTAGGTCTCACTCACATAGCTGTTACTGTATATTCTCCAGCTATGGCTGAAGAGTTGATAATCCTTAAAATACGAGGAGAGTTTTGATTTCTGACACAACATTCCTGAGATAAATGTAGGATCAGAGAGATGCTTTAAAATTCCCAGAGATATTTTTCTATATAACTGCTACATAGGAAAAAAATTAACAAGATTTCTTCTTCCCCCACCCCAGAAATTAATTCACAAAGCCCTGTGTTCCGCACTAGACAATACATTAAATATAAACCAGATACACTAAGTTCCTCAGAGCATCCTGAAGCCAGCTTGCTCCAAGTTTCCAACTGTAACGTTAGTATTGTGATGTCCCTAGAGATAAAACCAGCTCGTTTCCTGAACAACAGGTCATAACCCATTCTACCCACAATCAACCTAACACAGTAGCACATGCGCGCATGCACATACACACACACATACAAATCTGGAAAAAAAATGGGAGCAGGCAATATAATGAGGTTCCACCACATGTTAAAATCTTACAAGAATATCAATTTTACAAAGTTTTAGTTTTTGCCCCTTTAATGCAGCAACATTATATCCTGTATTCACCAATGCATATAGATTAATTTTGATCACTTTCTTCAATCTGCACAATAACTGGAAATTTAGAAGCTCAGTAAGCAAAGTCATACACCTGTATAAAGCCAAGAATATAGTTTGTTTTAATAAAACATGCAGGTGGTTTATTTAACTCGAATGAATAAAATTGAACAATTGAGCATTAAAAAAACAATTTTAGTCATGGAAAGATTTTCACTTTTTTATGGTTATTTTTCCTTTCACATATGTCATTATTCAATCTGCTTAAAATTGCAACTATACTGATTAATGCTTATGCTTCTGAATTTATTCCCTATAATGCAAAGTCTTCAAAACATCACAAAGCAATCCTGAAAAACCCTGAACTAATTTCCTTTCTCCCATCTGCAAAAGCTTGTTTGTGACTTATGACAGTTTTTCACACCTATGATTGCTGCAAAGTCCCCAGGTTAGATGATCAGAATTCAGACACTTAGCAACTAGTTCATATTTAGAATGGTTGCAATGTCCTGGGGTCATTTGATCACATTTTGTGACCTTCTGACAAGCAAAGTCAATGGGGAAGCCAGATTCACTTAACAACCATGTTACTAATTTAACAACTGCAGTGATTCACTTAAAAACTGTGACAAGAAAGATCATAAAATGAGACAAGATTTACTTAACCAATGTCTCAGCAACAAAAAAATTGGGTTCAACTTCAGTCATAAGTCGAGGACTGCCTATATTATACTTTTAGATTTATAAAGTATATTTATTTGCAGGTATGCACATTTCAGGAAAAATATTTAATTTTTTAAAAACTTATTTTATATATCATTTTATATAAATCAAGGTTTAACCATCTTTACCTGTCAAAAGATTGAAATTGTATTGGTTGTGCAGTGGCCCCATCACCAAGGGCTCCAAGAAAAACAGGTGGAAGAACAGTAGGGTCCACTGTGGCCCCATCTGCAGGAGCACTGACCAAACTTCTTAGGATGTCTTTCACATTGACGTTTTTTGCAGTTTGTACAGAGGATGCAGTTTTACCATCAATCTCATTATGTACTTCGTTTTTATTTTCTTGAGATTTATTAACTTCTGAAGAAAGAGTACATAATATTTCACTGATTGCATCTGGACCTGTACTTATACTTTGTCTTTCTGGTTCAGTAACCATCTCAGAATTGTGTCCTGATCCGGAATAAGCTTCCTCCTGGATTCCAGAATCCCTTCTTTGTGGAGATGTCACACTTTCTGACTGTTTGGCAGGTTCCTGACTTAAAGTGGTAATAGCTTCACATTGTTCTTCCTTAGCTTGAGAGAGATATAAGATATACTATAAAACATCAGAATTACCTTCAAAGTGATCAGATTATTTTATAAACAATTGCTGTCTTAACAAAAATTACAACAAATAACTGTTCCTAAAGTTTTCTGTTCTTAATTCATCATATGGACAATACTAGTGGTTACTATAACTAAGAATTCCAACTAGGTTCTATACTAGAGCAATTAAAATATAATACTTACAAGGTTTCTTTACTTACTCAGTTATCAGATATTAGGACTGAAAAGGAACTAGTTAGGTAGACAATCTACAACTTGTCAAAAAGAACATGGTGAATCTAGAAAACAATTAAAACTATAATGTACAGAATATCAGGGTCTGCTATAACTGGTTCCACATTCCATCCAATCTTGCTATTCTTAAAAAGTTAATTTTCAGCAGTATCATCCAATTTGGGAAGTATGCCATGACTTCTATATCTCTTTCCTGACATCTAGTAATTATCTGGAACTTTGCCACTTTGAATTTTTCAGTCATAAAATCTTACAAGCAAAACCAGCAGGACTCTTTACTTACAAGCAAAACTGGCTGGACTCTTTACTTACTAATAAATCAATGCCCAAATTTGTCTATTCCAATCTATTTAGCTACTTGACATGATCAATTTAACATTCAGCTAAACACATTGTTGCATTTGGACTTAGATTGCATTTCTTAAAGTGTGATTATACCTTTTTTTGGGCAGGGGGTTGAATTAGATGACCTACAAGGTCCCTTCCAACTCTGTTAATCTGTAATCCAATCTGTAATTTATATCCATGTATGAACATAAGGTATCATCCAGTTAATTTCTGAAGGACATTGATCCTATTTTGTGTTTACTACTACTAATATATTTTTATCTATTAAACTTGCATTAAACCAATGAAATATTTAAAAAATAATGTTCTGGACCGTAAGCAGAAATGGATGAACAGTTCCAAGGTTCTCTGAGGGCTAATAAACTAACTCCATATTTAGAAGTAATAATCAGAAATTTTTAACATCAATTTTCAAGTGTCAGATTAAAAGTAATCTTTCAATTCATATTTTTAAAGTACAAATATGAAAGTATGTTATTAGTAACATTTTTCATAATCAAAACGAATATCATAGATCAATGAATTATTCAGAATGTTAAAAAGATTGTTTTGAATAGAACCTAAGCTAGAAATAAAAATATTCACCATTATGCCCCCAAATTATATAAATGAATAAAACAATCCTATATATCTATCAAACATATGCAGTATGAATATATTTACTGAATAGTAGTTTGCAAACTGATCTGTATGGCCTGCTAATGATTTTAAGAGTATTCCCCAACATCAGCAATGTTGTGTGGATTTCAACTCCTGTTTGAATTCTCCAGTAAGCCCAACAAATACTAAAAATTCTAGGAACTGAAGACACACGTCTTCAAGTTGCTGAAATTTATAATTTTATGGATATCCTACTCTAATCAATAAAGTATATTTCCAGATGCCTACAGTACTAACCTATTTTGGGTGACTGAGAAGGTTGAAATTGCCTCCGTTCATCTTGAGGTTCCAAAATATCTCTGTATTTTGATACCATGAGTACAGAGATAAAATACACTACAGCCAAAGCCAAGAACTGTGCCTGCTTACTGTCCTCCTAAAAGAACAAAAACGAATAAAAATTATTTTATTGTCCTACACTAAGACCTGAATTACACATTACTATCACAAAATAATTTCCTCAAGGAAATTACAACAAAAAATATCTACATGGATTTATTTATTAGGGCTTTGTGAATCACATGGAGCGATTCTTTCAGAAGCAAAGTATCCCTTCAAGTCTGTTACTCGATAAAACAGCTTACCACAACTGTTTCAAAGAGCTCCCCACAATATCTTATGATGAGTACATAAGCAAAGACTCTTTATCCAGGAGTAGCAGTGGAATTCAGAATTCATTTAAAATTTGCAGAAGCACATTTAGAACTCTCCCTTTCTGCTCATTTAATGCTGGACTAAATCCTGATCTTTGCTAATCGCATATGTTGATAAAATAGCAGAATATTTTGTTTTGTAATTTTGAATGTTCTAATGTAGAAACCTTCTAATCTAGGCAATCAATACTACTTTCATCTCTGAGTGAAGTAAAACACCTACAGCTTCAGAACTGGGAAATGTCATATTGGGATTCTATTGACATGTATTGGTAATATACTAAAAAAATATTTGGACTCATTTCAGTTTTACATTTTAAATAGAAAGAACTTGAGTTGTCCTGATGGTTCAACTATTGTAGGAACACAGTGATAATAACAATCTGGTTTTTAATACATTCCAATTTTAAAAATATTCGGAAAATCCAATCCACCTGCAGAAACAATTGTTAATATGATCTTAAGCTTTTCACATGATCTCAATTCCTGATTTGTTAGTCCCACAGTATTTTACAATTCTTGTATATACATCATTAGATTTTGGTATCATTGGATGGTACATAAGTTTAACAACTATACATGACTATTAAAAGAAGGAATTAAGTAGGAAAAGTTGCTCACTATATCTCTGAATACCACTGCACGGAGCCGATTAATATCCATATCCTGTAGAAGTCTGTCAATATCTCTTATTGGAGAAATCCCTCCAGTTACAATATCAACTGGACTCTGTTCAAAAAAAAAAGGGCATGTATTATTTAATTTTGAATATCTATCTATAGATATATCTATCTATATCTGATGAAAAATCAATTAAATTATAGATTTTCAAAAATGTATATAAAGTTTAGCTGGGCTAAAAATATGCATCATAGGGCAAACAATTGTCAACAATTGTACCCCAAATGGACTTACAGAATGCCAAGATCCATTACTTCTGAGAAAATGAAATTTGAAGAAGTTAAAACTACTTCAGTAGCTCAGCCATTGCCGATCATCACATGATCCTCATTTTCAACATTCTATCACAGCCACTCACACAATCCCTCATTCGCTTCCTCAGGAAGGAAGGAAGATATCTGAGGGTCAATAAAAATTTCTCCCATAAAGAAATTAAATGAGGAAGTCAGAAGTTGCTCCTGTTCCCACTGATTTTTGTCCACACATGGTCATTCTGTTTTAGGTAAGGAAATATACCTGAAAGGACTACACATGATCCTTATTTACAAGTTTCCCTGACACATTCTCACAAGCCAAGGCAGGGAAGCTTGCAGGGAAATTATATAACTGTGGCTGATAGCAGACACTGGGTTTGAAGTTGCTCCTTTCTTCCTGGGAAGCTTGCAGGGGAAAAGTCAATGGGGAACCTTGCAGTCAAGGCCACAAGTTGCTCAGGTAAGTCTTCCCAACCCCACACTTTCTGCCAGTCTCCTTGCACTTCTGCCGTGCTGGGCAGCCTTGACTCAACAGATCATGACTGTCCAGTAATAAAATAAAACTATGCAAAGAAACTAAAGGTATTTATGAGTTACATTTAGTACATCTTTCTTCCTGAAAAGTGACAGCATTTATATGTAGAATTATTACATTGTATATACAACTTAAAATAAATGTCTAGGTAATTAAACAACCATACTTGGTTTTTAATACTTACATTAAAATAAAAAAGTCACATAAATGTATTCATCTAGATACAGAGGAGAAAAACTCATTATTTGCCAATACTGATTTAAAAAATCCACTTGCCTTTGCTCCAGTCCTTCCTGAGGCTATAAGGCTTTGTATTATTTTCTGACGCTTAACATTTTCTCCACTAGGCTTCATTAACATATGCTGTTGCTGACACTCCAAACAATTTCTCACGGCTATCGCACATACTAAAATGAAAGGACACATTTTAGGGATATTTCTATTGAGATATTTAATTAATTTTCAGTTCTGTGATATTTCATTTTCTTACTTTTTAATTACAATGGAATGTGTAAAACATTCAATGTTGCTGCAATTTGATTTCCAAAATGTCCCATTTATCTACACGCTATGCTGTGGGCGAGTCATCTATTTTTGCACTGGATTTTCAGACTGAAAGCAGTTTCTGATGATAAAAACACAATGCCATGAAGCATCTAGAATGGTTCTGAACCATCTACTTGTAGAAATATATGACTCATCTCTAGAACATAGTGATTGGCTATTCTAGAATGTTTTGCATATAAGGTTAAAGAATTTCCAATTCCTTTTAGAAAGGAAGAAATAATTCCTTTTTCACTCAGCAGAACTTTTCTCCAAACAGCCTTTTTTATATAAATGGCAATTAGAGCTCTAGATCAGTGATGGCGAACCTTTTCGGTACCAAGTGCCAAAACAAGAGCATACTCAAACATTTTCGGTACCGAGTGCCAAAATGGTAGTGCACGTGTGTGAGTGCGCGCACGTCAAAAACCAGATATCTTCTGGTTTTCAGCATGCACATGTGCACCGGCCATCTGGTCTGCTGGTTTCTGGTGCACATGCACATATGAAGACCATCTGCCTGATGCTCATGCGCTGGCTCCGCCTTCCCTTTCGAGGGTTCTTACACCACCCTGCCTGCCCCCCCTGGTCCCCATTGGGGCGGTGGAACATCCCCACTGACTACCCAGTTTCACTGCCCTGGACAGTGAGAGAAAGTTGGGCATGGAATGCCGCTTCTCTCCGCTGGAAATCTGGAGCCTCTTCCCAGCCTCAGAACAAGCCAGTGCAGCCCCCCCCCTCTCCTGCCACTTCTTCCAAGGGAGTGTGACTGCTTCCCAGCCGGCATGTCTCCATGCATGAAGAGCTGCACTCTCCACCGGCCACCGTGGGGCAGCTTGCTGGGGCTTCCCAGCCTGGCCAGCTTGGGCACTGCAGAAGAGCAGGCCAGCCCCTGCACATCCCCACCACCTCTTTTGCCAAGGAAAAGTGACCACTTCCTGTCCAACACAGCTTTTACTGCTTCCCATCCAGCACCATATCTCCGGCGTTCCTCCTGCACAGCCATTCCACCCTAGAAGAGCAGCAGCGGCAGGGCAGGAACGACAGGCCACCCAAGCCCACGTTTGGTGGCTGGGTGGCTGGCTGCTCAGCCTGCTGCTCCTCCCGCCTCTGGGAAAGCGGCAGTGTGAGAACTACCATCTCCAGGGACAAGATGGCAGCGAAGATGGGTGGGCTGGTGCTTCCCTCCCTCCCCACCCGAGTGGGCTTCTTGCACTGCCCCAGCCCTCCAGCCCACATTTGCTGGCTGTGAGAACCGGGTGAGGGGGCGCCCCAGAATCCAGAAGAGGAAGGGGAGCAGAGCTGCTGGCCAGAATGGTCAGACTGGGACTTCCCTCCTGGGGAAGCAGTGTGGAGAAGCGGTGGTGGCAGTGAAGATGGGCAGGCTAGGGCTTCTCTCCCTCCATGTCTCTATGCATGAGGAGCTGCACTCTCCTCCGACTCTCCTGGGCAGCTTGCTGGGGCTTCTCTCACTCCCCATCCAAGAGGGCTTTTTGTGCAGCTAGCAAACGTTGCCTGTGTGTTGCCGCTGCTTCTGCTGCTCTTCTGGCATGGGGGGGGGCTGTGAAGGAGGAAGGCCAGAATTATGGTATCGGACAGGAAGCAGTCATGCTTCTTTGGTAGATGCGTGGTGGCCAGCCAGGTGCTCTGGACCACGGATGCACCCTGGCCTGAAGGGCTAGGACTGGGCAGGAAGCCTGCTCGGATGGGGAGGGACGGAAGCCCCAGCCCGCCAGGCCTGGACAACAGCTCTCTTCCACTAGAAAGCGACCGCCAGAATACCCTCCGCATCTTGCCATTGCTGGTCTTTGCATGCACATGCATACCAGAAACCAGAAGATCAAATGGCTGATGTGCATGTTCACACTGGAAACAGGAAAATCATCTTTCTGGCATGTGCATGCGCACCCGTGTATGTGGAAACCATCTGGCTGGCACACTGGAACCCGAAAGAGCAACAGGTGACGGCTCCAAGTGCCACTTGTGGCATGCATGCCATAGGTTCGCCATCACAGCTCTAGATGGATACAAGGACATTATAACTTTGATAGGAATTTTCTTTGTGAATATATTTAAGATAACTTATCAAAGATTAAAAAAACATCTTAATGCTAACAACTATTTGCTTACCAAGTCGAAGACATTGCCGTAAAATTCCACCAGATGACATATTTTTCTCTGACTCAATTTCAGTAAATCCAAGGGAACTTGCAAAGATCAATACATCCACAAGGCTAATTAACCTTTGAAGGAATGCTATGGAAGCTTCCACTGATAATCCTTGAGTTGGCTCAATGCTTTCCAATTCATGCTGGAGAATGAAAAATGATTTATTTTTATATACCTTCCTAAATTACCATAGTCTAATATGTGCTTCCTGACTTTCTTCTAATCCTTTCCTCTCCAATAAATATAAACTCAAACATTAATTCTCTTTTTGCTAGTTATCCCAGCACTAGGGTAAGCATTCCAAATGATGCAGTGGAGAAAAGGGGAAGCTGCAATAAAATTGTAAGTAGTCATGATCACATGATTTTTCACAGTGGCTATGGCATTTAACAACTAAGTTACCAGTCCCAATTCTGGTCACGAAATGAGGACTAGCTGTACAAATGGAATTAATGGTTGAAATGTCTCAATTTATTTGTCCAACAATCTAGGAACTAATAACAATATAAATAATAAACACCGGTTCCAATTACTATTGGAACAGGATTATCTCTATTTTCCCATTCTAAGAAATTAAGAGGATAATGATTGAAGAAGGTTGCTCAATAGTAACATGTTTGCTCATATTCATTTTTATAATTCTATTAAATATCAATTAGGATTATAATATTTCCTTAGTGTTTTAATGATTAACTCTTTTCTCAATGTTTATCTTAATGTCCTCTAGATTTTTTTTTCTGTTGTATTGATGCTATAATTTAATATTCCCTAAAAATACAGTATATTGTTCTAATAAATAATACAAAATAATATTTTATCTTCCAAAAGTTTTTCCTGCAAACACAGGCTCTGCTCCTTCTTCTCCCACCCACCCCCACCCCCAATCAACTTGAAGGAATTGAGCAATTGGTTTATTATCTGAGCCTGACCTTGTGGGCTGAAATAAATGACTAGCCTAAAGTCACCCAGCCAGCTTTCATGCTATACTTTCTTGGTTCTAGCTTTGTGTCTTAATCACTAGACCAAATAATATAAATAATTTCTATTATTTATAAATAATATAAAAGAGAACTGTTTCAAAACTGGTTCCATGAAGAAGCAAGTATAACTGTAAATGACCCTTGATTGCCAAATACCATAATAAACAAACTTTAAATTACTACAAAGAAAGATCTGAAATAGAAATAAAATGCACAAATATTTCAGCAAAATTGTAAAAAACATAATAAATCAGAATGTGATTGTAATTTACAAAAATTAGCAATCTATTGAACAGTGATGGGCACATTCTTGGGAAAGAAAAAAATGATTAGGAAACATGCCAACAGCACAGAGATAATCTTGTTCCCTTTAAGCCCTTTTCTGGATACAAAAGTTCCATGTCAGTTCCAAAACCCTCTGTAATTCCTGCCTATTTCCCAGAAAGGAAATTTATGACAGCACATCACACATTTTTGTTTTCATCAGACAGTCATGGTGCCCTGTTATATATAGGCAAAGGAACTGCATCAAAGTCATGGGGTCCCTATGGGACTTTTGAGAATAAGGGAAAGGGATAACATATGAGAGTAAAGGTGCATGAATAAATGCATATGTTATTCCTTAACTGGCAATGTGGTTCAAAAGTTTTGAGAATGCTCTCTTAAATTAATTATGAAATGTCTCAAACTATTTTATTCTATGGTAGATTTCATCAGTAAAGCAAAAAAATGCATTTATGATAAGATTTTAACAGCAAAAAAGATTAGAAGGGCCAAAAACACAAAATAGGCCACCACTCCAATCTGGTATTCAAAAATTGTTTCCTGGTCTTGGAAGAAGAAATGATAAACTGATATGTCATAAACATATATAAATGGCAATGCTTCAATCACGAGGTTGCAACTGTCATCTTATCCTTTTGCTCTCCTTACATATGCCCCTGGATAATATTATAGAATGTGAGCACATTTGGGCAAGGAAGGGAAAGAAACAGAATGATTCCAAGTATCTCATCTTTAACAGACTTAGACTGGATCTGAGAGAATGTTTTCTTATATCCTTTTTTACTCAAGAAAAAGAAAGGCAAAATCCATGTCACATAATTCAGTTTTTTGGTATTGGCTCACAGAACAAATCCCCCCCTCCCCAGCAGAGCCCTAAGCAAGCATACGTGAGCATAATTTTAGTTTAGTATAATCCAATGCACAAAGACACCACTTGTGTATTGGAAATTGAATTTCTTACCGTAGCAGATGTAGCAGCTGAAAGCAAAGGTAATATGCCACCACAAGCCATAATCATATTGTCCATCACTTGAGAGACAAGATGAATTGTGTTATGTACAAAGATGACATTATCACTGCTGTTCACGAAGTCCATCACAGTCTTGGTAGAATGACTGCTCCAAAATAAAATATACAGAGTATGTGTAAGTTTTCTTGCAGTGTTACAAAATACTTATTTATTGAAGTATTATTTATTTTTATCAATCAGAAATTTCTCCTGCAGCCAAGAATTACACATCAGCATTCTAAGTTACCAATGCATCTTCATCTTAACTTGAAAATGCCCTCCCCTTATCCTTCTAATTTTCTCCAGAACATAGAACTCCACAAACTATGTTTAAGTATGTGATGAATATTTATTATTAGGAATTATCTAATGCCTGCAAAAAAACACTGAATAAATTATCAGATTTCACCTTAAGGGTCACTTAAGACAATGAGATGAGTGGTGTTTAAATGTGATGAAATAAATTAATAAAGTGGATTTGAACTCATTCCCCCTAAGAGGAAACCAGTAAGTTATAAAGATATTGCAAACTTCACTTTCTAAGCAAAAATAATAATAAAAATGAAAGAAATTTAATTCCTGTTACAACAAATAAATGCAATAAATTCCTTCTATTTCTTGGGCTTTCACCAAAGTATTCACTGCATGTGATTTAATACATTTTCATTTTGGTCAATCCATAGACTAAAACTGATGAGTTGGGAAGCCCAAAGATGCTTTTTCAAAAAAGCAACTGGACTTTGTTTTTCCCTGAAAACGTTTCACTTCTCCTCCAAGAAGCTCTTTTGGTTATGAGTGTTCAGAGTTCACTCAGAACTGAAGGAGCTTCTTCGATAAGAAGTGAAACATCTTCAAGGAAAAACAATGTTCAGTTGCCTTTTGAAAAAGCACTTTTTCGAAATCTTTGGATATATTAAAAAAGGAAAAGGTAATTCAAACATGGTTTCAATACGGGCAGTTACAGGCTAGATGGAAAATAGATCAAAAAACTGGCTTTATGCAAGTTGAGGATAATTTATTTAAACAAATTAGAGACCAAAGTTCAATGCATATAAAAAGATTATATAATGTAATAATAGAAATTGATGCTGAAACAGAGCTAGTTAAAGACTGTATGATTAAATGGGCTCAAAATGTTGAAGAACCAATAATGTTGGATACATGGGAGAAGATATGGGTGAGAAATGTAAAATTTACACAGGCCCAAAACCTGAGAGAAAATTTTTATAAGATGTTTTACAGATGGCATCTAGATCCCCCAAAAATGGTTTCTATGCATTTGAATTTACAATCTAAATGCTGGAGATGTGATTGTATGGACGCTACATATTTTCATATATGGTGGACTTGCAAAAAGGTTAAGGCAATCTGGATAAAAATATGATGGATTATGCAAAATGTTCTCAAAAAAAGGATAAAGTTCACCCCCCAGCTATTTTTGTTAGGTATAATTACTGACTGTACAGCAGTAGAGATTAACTTGATCTTGCACTTGATAACTGCAGCTAGATTGTTGGTGGCACAATACTGGAAGAAGGAAGATTTGCCTACTATCCAAGAATGGACATTGAAGGTCACAAACTTAGCAGAGATGGCTAAAAATCTGCATATCTTGACTATTCAAACGAGAGATATAAACGAGATTGGAAAAAATGGATTGACTATATTCAAAATAAATATGGGTCTAGGAAATTTCAGATAGCTTATGATTAAGATCAGAATTGATACAAATTGTTTATAGTTAGCCTAGCAAGGAGGAGCTAAGCTCAATTCAAAGACGTTATTAATTTTCTACTTTCTCTTTATGTATATTTTAAACTGTATTTGTTAAAGATTTATACCTTGTATTGGTTCTGGGAAGTCAGGGGGGGAAGGTTGGGGGGGTTGGGGGAGGGGGAGGGAGCGGAGTTTACTAAGTTGGAGGAGGGGTGTTGGACTTTAAGGTATTATAATTGTACATGTATACTGTTATTTTTTCTTTTTTATGTATATTGAAATGGAATTATAAATACCATAAACACAAAAGGGAGTTTGCTCTGAAGCTGAAATACACTAAGTGAATTAGAGGAAGAGTGGGAAGCAGAGGAGAGAAGAAAGATAGGAAGAGAGGGACAGGAGAGAGGGGGAGGGGGAAGATGAGGTGTACAAGGAGAAGTGGTAAGGGAAGAGAGGAGAAGGAGAAAGGAAGGGGAAGTAGAGTAGAAAATGATGGAGGGAGGAAAGGATGTAAAAAGGGGAAGGAGAGAGGGGGAAGAAAGTGTCCTATAAGGTATAAATATGGTGTATGGAGAGCGGAAGAGCCTGTTAAAGAATAACTGTTTTGTTTTTTTTGGTAGTTGATGGTAAGATGAATTGATGTAATTACTTAATAATACAACATGATATTGACTATGTAATAGTATACATGTGATTATATGCTATGAAAAATGGAAAATAAAAAAATTCTATCGTAAAAAAAATAAATGAAAAAGCACTTTTGGGACAACCATGACCTCGATGACTGAGAAACTCCATAGATATATGTAAGGTAACTTCAGATTGGACAGTTAGACAATGGTCCTTTCTATTCATATCTAATCTCTCACAGAACATTTTCTAATATTTTATTCTGTTTTTTAAATAACATCCTAATGCTCAAGGGAACATCTTGTGCAACTTCTTCTCAGTACTTCTGGGTGTTGCTGAACCTCATTTTAAAAACGCAATCATAGTGTTTCAGTAAACTAGAACAAGTTTGAAAGGAAAAAAAAGTTTACAGAATTGAATTTTGAAGAAGCATTATTTTCCTGTTCAAATAAAGTAAAGTCACAAGGAAAAATGTATAGAAAGAGTATATTTTTAATGCAATGTGATTCTTGATCCTGAACGATCCTTGAATTATATGAAAATATTATTCAATCAACACTTTAAAAAAAGATTTGACATGGGTAGCATTTCAGAAGATGCTACTGCAACTTGGTCACAAAAGGCTCCAATTCAATTTTGAGGACTCGGTTATATACAATTCATCCATTTAAAAATATAATTCAACTTTTTATTAACATACAATTTTACTGATTTTGCTTATACTATGTAAACTGCCTAAGATTTTGTAGACATTACCTTCTCCACATTTGTACATCTGTTTCTATAGAAAAGAGAAGATCCGTAAGCAAGCGCTGATGCATTTGAGACCATCGGAATTCAGGGATACGGAACATGGTAGATCTAGAATCCTTCCTCTGCCCATCTGCAGGAGTTGCTACATTTTGATCTGATGAATCATACTGCCTAGATGTCTTTGTAAACAATATATATTGAGAGAGGTAAGCCAAGATGAAGGTCACACTGACTATTTCATCTGAGTCTTAGCAGATATCTAATTCCAGGTAAAGCTGTTCATACTCTACAGGTATAGTCAATACTAATTTATAAAATCATGATTATTTGAGGACTATGCTTAAGCAGTCATATCAATTCTATATACTACTTAGCAACTATGCCACCATCTCTGCCAGCCAAGGTAAGAATAAGCAGCAGCTAGACCTTACCACATAGGGTGCATAAATTGCTGCTGCCTGTGATTTTCCTCCTTTGAGGAAGTGTGGTGTAACTTGATGATTATCCATTGGAAGGTATTTCTGCAGGAGGGAAGCACTTAGGAACATCACTTTAATTAGGAATAATGCATAAGTGATGCAAATCTTGCATGCATTCTATTTGTAAATTATTAAAACAATTTAATACAGAAAAAATATGTGACATTTTAATCTCAACCTTACAGTATTTGCAGTTAAAACATTTAATCTTTCTAGGTGACTTTACAAATCTGTTAACATTCATAATTATAACTGCCATAAAAAGTTAGCTAAGAAGACAGACATTCTTACACACACACACACAATCATGCTATCTGGTAAATATTTTTTAACTTACTTAAGTAGATAGCAGTGAAAAACCTACCTCAGAAATGGCTCTAGGAGGATGGTTTACTTCTGGATTTGCATGAGGTTTTAATTCTAATCGTTCAGTATCTGATGCAATGCTGGAAACATCAAGTCTGGCAATTTTCTTATCTGAAGCAATTATTGCTTCTGAAGTCTGTGGTTGTGTGCTATCTACAACTGTCTTGGTTTGGGGTTGATTAGCATTTTTGTCATCAATGTAATTCTCAGTGTCTGAAGTTGGCTGAGTTCTGTTTATTTCAGGACTGCTGATTTCTGGCAAGCAATCCTGCTGTTCTGTTTCCACTGATCCTTCAACAATTTCAGGTACTACTTCTATTGAAACAGGTTCTTTTGAAGAAGCAGTGCACTGCTGTACAATTGAGGTTACTTGACTATCGCACAAATCATGCTCCTCAATGGATTTTGGAACACATTGTTCTGATGTAAGTGCCAGATTAGTCTCCTCTTTTAAATCAACAAAATCTTCATCTTCCTCCACATAGACTTCTGGTGTTACATTTTCTAACATTTCTGGACTTTCTATTTCAACATTTTCTAAAGGTGATTGTGAATCACTAGTACTTATTTCTTTTTCTTCATGGTTTATTCCAATAACTTCAGCAGTATGTTCTAAGCTCTGTTTTGTCACTTGGGCTTGTAGGGGAAGATCCAAACTAGGAACTTCATCTAAATCAAGAGTTTTCTGAATATTTTCTGTTTTGTTTTTTTCTTTGTTTGTTTCTAAATTACTGTGTTCTTCAAAATCAGGTAATCGACTTTCATCCTTCAAAATGCTGTTGTTCATGCTTCTGTTTTCAGTATCAACTATAGAAGTGTCAGCTTCTTTTTTTTCAAGAAGGTGGACTTTCTCTGTAACTTCGGCAGCCTTACTAATACCTGAAACTGTTCTAATAATGGATGATGGACCAGCACTGCAGCATTCGTCTCCTTTCTCTTCATATTCCCTGAACATCCGAGAAAGGTTCTGTTTATGTATTTCAAAAGTTACCTATTAAAAACAGAAGTTGAAAATGTTTTAATTTTAAAATATTTAATGTTTACATCTTGCTATATTTCCCTAATAATGTATAGAATTGACAGAATAATTATAAATGTATGTAAATATCACAGTATCCATAAAAATCAGTTGGATAGAAATTACTATATTTTGGTCTGGTTTTAATGGAGTGAGTTTATAGGTTTTATGGATACAGTATTTTGTAAGCTACCAGATGTGGTAGAATAAAAATGCTTAAATAGATAAACCCATATCATTGTTTAGACTGAACACTTAATAATTATTTTTCTATAGTTAAGAGGTATCTCAAAATAAATCAATGTTCAATTCTAGAAGCATTTGGACTGGAAAAAGTCATATATCATGCCTTAGCAGCCACATTTCCATATCTATTTATAAGCATCCTGTACTGAACAATAGTTCTTTTAATGTATTTATTATAGGGCAACAACGACAATGTTTTTAATATTAATTCACTTATTCAGTTACAATTGGATCCTTTCTTAAACTGAGATTATTTCACGGTCCAAGCATTGCCTATATGGTTGGTGGTACTTTATGGGGTTGTTGAGAGCTGCAATATCATTATTATATTTTTATTATACAGCAAAGAAAAGAAGAGGAAGAGGCTGAGGTTGAGGTAAATCTGACTCAGAGGAACCATATCTCAGCCCTAGAGGCATAGCACCACAAGGCCTGTTGCTGCTGCTGACATTTCAACTATGGATACTGAGCACCTAGTCTGCAAACATATTACTGCAGACACATCAAAATCAAAGAGATAGAACAGTGGTTCCCAAACTTGGCAACTTTAAGACTTGTGGACTTCAACTCCCAGAATTCTCCAGCCAGCAGAGCTGGCTGGAGAATTCTAGGAGTTGAAGTCCACAAGTCTTAAAGTTGTCAAATTTGGGAACCACTGAGATAGAAAAACATCAAACTCTGTTGACAGCAATTAACCTTGCAATCAAAGCTGATTAGCCCCATCACAGTTCAGAGAGAGATTCAAGTGTATAGTATAAACACTCTACATCATTTAATTTTAAATATACAATTTTTATCTGGGAAAAATTACACATAAGAATACATCTGTGATAGCCTGGGCCTATATAAATTATCATGCCAAAACATGTCTGCCTTCTACTAACTTTAAGCCTTTATCCATGTCTGACAATATCTTTGAAAAACAGAGTTAGAATCATTTTAATTTGTAAATCATCATGCTTATACAAATTTTCTGTACATTGTGCTCCTACCACAGAATCATGACCATTCCTAGGGTATTTATGGCTCTTGAACCTCATGCTCTGAACTAAGTCTTTGCCTATCAAGGTCACCATGGATACCTTTGCCAATGTCAACCTCTGACTTAATTTATTTTGTGAACAGAACAATTTTGAAATGATAAAAAATCATGAGCAAATTCTGCCTTTTCATTGGGAATTAGAATGCATACCATTTTGTAAGAAAGGTTTCCAGGCATGTCATGTTTCAATGATATTGTTATCTGTCCAATACTGAGTTGATATCAGGCAATTCTAGCTCTCTATTTCACTCCAACATTCTTACTACTTCATCACTGTCTTATCTATAGCCAATTTTAAGTAGATATTGTAAGATAAAAATTAAAATGGAAGATTATTTTTATATTCAAGACATTTAACATGTATCTATCATACTTATTTTATTTATAATTTAAACTTCCACACTGCTATAACAATTCATGTAACAAGTAGGACACAAAATATTGTTAAGGTAGCAGGAAGCCTATGTTTTAATTTCATTGTCAATATCAGAGGAAACAAAGAAAATGATGGTAAAATAAAATCCATAGTGATCCAAATTTCACAACAGCTGTTCCTGAATCAAAAGTGAATCAGTATTTTCTCCTGGTTGCTATCATGCATTTTTCCATTTTGTTCACTCTCTCTTATCTATGTCAGCAATATATTTTTTTCATTCATCTTGACAAAGGTGCAGTGAACTGAGAGATATATAGCTCAATTTTTTTAAGATTCATTTCCCAAAGAGCTAACCTAAGCCCTGTAGAGTTTTTCATCACCTAACTTGGTATCCGCAGCCTTAAATATTCCCTTAGGCAAACAAGTTCCAGGGCAATATACTTTGACAAGGAAATTCATGGACACCTTCTTATTCAGTAACAGGGTGTGTATTCTATCCTGAATTTCTGTAAAATTGTATTGTTTAATGGATATATGAAAAGGAATAAATCACAAGTTAAAACTTGCAGAAGATTTTTTTTTGTAAAATTAGCATTTTTTAAAGTAAAAGTACATTAGTATGCACAATTTCATTTTTCTTCAGAATGCTTATAAAATTGACAAAATGGTAAGGTTTTTAGAATTATTTGGGTTAAAATATGTATGATCTTGAGTCCAGATTTCCATGAAGAACTCTCAAGGTACAGTTCAATATTCAAAGCAGATGAAGTCACTTCAAATAGTTTCACACTCAAACTACTAATCCTTTATCTATTACATCTATCCTAAAGAGCAATAGCTACAAAATCAGATTTTACATACTGTAAATGTCTTGCTACAGTTGCTTCATCAATAGTTGTAGCAACAGATTGTGACAGTTCTCTCTGAGATTGTCTTCCAGCCACTGCTGCATATTGACTACAGCAGAGTTGAAATGTTAGAAGCCTTAATTGCTTAGTATTTTGAACAGGAATTGTAAGATTGTAAAAATGAGCTGAAAGCAGTACCTCAAAAAACAACCTGGAAGAAATGTTTCTCTAGGGATGTGAACTTTGCCATTGAATGTTGTTCTCTAGAATTCACTATCTCTGCCATGAAAACACAACTTAAAGAAGAATCTGTGTCTTTCTAATTCAAAGATAAATATTACAGTGCTCTCCAGAATTCTAAAACACATAAGAGAAGTTGATTATATGATTCTTCAAATATTTTCTAATCCATAAAAATCTATGCCACAATTCATCACTACATAAAGGAAACTAGTCTTTTTTTAGAGTTTAGGCAAATCAAGAAATTATATGCAACATTTGTTAAATTTCTAACCACCAAGAAGTTATTCTGCTAGTTATTTAAAAATAACTTCAATAGATCTGGTGACCACTGAAAATGATTTGTATTGCATATTTAGTTTTTATGGAGGAAAATATGTTTGTTATTCACATTAATACATAAATAAGGTAAATGACACTTGATATTTTTGTGGCAAGACAAATGGATAGATGTCACCCATTGTTTCATATAAAAACATGTTTCTTTCAGCCTCATGCTTTAAAGGAAAATTAATGGCTTTAATTATTATCAGCATTAGATCCTGGTCCCTAATACCATTCAAACTGAGCATGACATGAATTCCGGTTGCTATGAACTTGCACCGACAATTTGAAACCTATTATGTTAGCCAAGGGAATTTCACATGTACCTTATCTTTAATTTTGTATTTCCCTTTAGGAATTTGCAACTGTGCAACTGATAATTTAGAATTAATTACTAGGTATTGCTTTAAATTAGCAAACTAAAAGACCATTCATTAATCTTCACAACCATGTGATACCTAATCTATAGCTATTTGCAACATTTGGAAAGCTCGTCTATGCACTACCAGTTAGGACAGTTTCAAGCTAATAAGTACAAGATTCCCTGTACCATTAATTTTAACTTAATTTGACATTCAGCTCACTAATTGCTAGACAGAAAGATTAGAGTGCACTATAGAAAAGCTATGATGATATATTTGGCACTAGAATCGGAGTATAAAAATGATAAAAAGTTAGCTGTTTATAATTATTTCATTTTTGTTATTCACTGTATCTTTAGTGTATATCACATCAAAGATGAAGTCAAGGTTCAAGGCAAAAGAAGACTGGGAATTCATGTAAGCAAAAGAACATTAATTTTGTGAGGTTTGCTTTAATTTTACAAGATTTCCTGGAAATTAACTTGTGTGCTACAAATCGCCATTAATAATTACTATTCATAATTCCAGAAAAAGTTTTTTATTTTTTATCTTAATGAGAGCTTTATTGACCTGTTTTTCTACCCTCCTAGGAGCAATGCTAACAGCTCAGACCTGGAAACTCTCCATACCATTCAGAAAACAAATCAAATTTGACTGTAGGCACCAATACCTGCTGATACCAATCCGAAGGAATCAGTCAAAAAGAAACTGAGGTCCTATATACACAAAAGCTTGGCATTTTCCCCAACATAACAAATCATTTAGCCCCCATACTGGCAACCTACTTATTATACAGATCAAAAGACTGTTTTAAGTCCCAACATTGAATTTAACTGTCAGAACACAAAAGAAGTTATGTTTACCATTATTATTGTAAAATAGTTTAACTGACAAGATTAGTTGTATCATTTTTAAGATGTGTGTTATGGGAAATTATTTTCAAGACAATAAAGCCTATCACATCTGTCAATTATGTTTTTCACAGAAATAATATGTTCTATAAACACTGCCAAAGTAGTGAAATACAGGCAAGCATTTGTATTTCAGTGATACTGTACTTCCACAATGTATTCCAGTCCTGAGTTATATCCACTCAAACCTGTAAGTTACGTGTTGATATTATGTATTAAAATCATGGAACAATAGTAATTTTAATTAAGTGTTTAAAATTTAACTCTGAGAGTATATGATAGATCAATATTAATAGCGGCTAAGCTGGTCTAAATCTATAAAAGATAAAAGTTCACCTGGGAGCTCTATTGTCAGTATTTTGTGTGATGTTCCATTTTTTTAAGAACTGGAATAGATTTACACAAAAAATTACAAACAAATATTATGAGAAGATGCTGAGAGAAATGGGAACATTCAGCCTTGAAAAGAGAATATGAATGGGACAGGATGGGAGAGAGAGAGCTACAGTCGCACTCTTCTATTATATAGTTTTTAATGTAAGAAGACAATAAGGATGTGGAGTAATAAATTTAAGACATTATAGAGTATTTTAGAGATCTTCCTGGTGACAAAAGTGGTGATGGCACTATCAGGAAGTGCTGAGGTTTCTTTTCCGTGTTTGTGTGTGTGTGTGTGTGTGTGTGTGTGTGTGTGTGTGTGTGAATAAACAGGCGGCATTCTGACAGATTAGCTTTAATTTGCATTCCTGCTCTTAGAAAAAGATTGTACTCAGTACCATAACACCATAATTCTTTCAATGTCTTTAGTGATAGTGTCTAATTTCAGTATGTTCATTATATAAAGATAACACTCGAACTATTATCAATGCAGCTGTTGGGGATTCTAACCTGCACACACTAATGGGGAAGAAATAATGGAGAAGAATAATGGAGAAGAAATATAGTGTACATATGCTTTATTATAAACTATGTGACATATGTGTCAGGGAAGTGACATTGTACAAATGGCATTCAAAGCATGGGTTTCCCAAAACTAGTATTAACATGCTTATGTAAGAGTGGGCCTTCAATGAATTTGTAGAATATTAACTAAAAGATATCAAAACAACCAGTATCATTAGCATAGAATGCTCCATGTGAGATGGGTACAATAGCTAATTACAACAATCCCTGCCTGGAGCAGCAATGTGAAATTAGTATCAGTGAGGGGATTTCATACATCAAATTTTAAGATACACAGCAGCTTCATATACATGTTAAGATAGCAGGGAAGAGTGGAGTCCTATGGCACCCCATAAAACAGCATTACCAGACTGATCTCTCATCCCCAATACTATACACTGAATCTGCCCATTGAATAAGGATCAGAACCATGGTATAACAAGACCTCCAATGTCCAATCCCACTCCAGTAAAATACTATGCTCAATGATATTGAAAGCTACTGAGAAATCTAAAAAGACTACACACAAAAAGCTGCCCTGCCCCATCCAAGTCCTGTCATGTCAGTCAGGAGAGCAAACAATGTTATCTAAATTATGAGAGTGTTTTTGTTTTTTGACAGAACCCAAATTGTGTGAATTTTGTTTGGTGTTTGTTTTTACAAAGGGAGAAAGTACCATACTTTTCGGACTATAAGATGCACTGGACCATAAGATGCACATTAGCTTTAAAGGAGGAAAACAAGCAAAAAAAATCTGCCTCTGCCTCTCCACATCCATCCAGCATTCATCTGGCTAGTGTCCTTGCAGCAAATAGCCTAGCTTCAGCACGTTATTGCAGCTCCAGCATGTGGCTTGTCAGGGCTCCCCTCTATTGCGCCCACCACCGGTCAACTGAGCCGAGCTGCTGCTGCTGCTAGGGAATGATGGAGCCTTTGCTGCCGAGCAGCTGATTGGCGGTTAAATCAGCCTCCTGGAATACCAATCCGTTGTTCTATATGGCGGAGATCCCACCTATCGTTGCCGTTCGCCACCTATCGCCACCACTCTGGATTGATGGTGGTGGGGAATGGTGGGGACCCCCACCATCTAGAACAGAACATATTCTGGGAGGCCGATCTAATTGTCAATCAGCTGCTCAGCAGCGAAGGCTCCAGTGGTCCCCGGCAGTGGTGAACAGCAGCAGCAGTGACGGGCAGCGGTGGCAAACACCACCGCCACACTAACCTCCCCCCCCCAATATTCATTCTATAAGATGCACAGACATTTCCACCTACTTTTTTGGGGCGGGGGGAAGGTATGTCTTATAGTGTGAAAAATTCAATATGTTGTACATGCAATACAGTTTATTATATTTTACCAGTAAGGACAAGTATAGTAGGACTGCCCATCCACATAAGCTAAAATAGAAGATATTACTTGCTATCCAAACAGACTGTTCTATGTTGCCCCATTAACTTCTAAGAGGTTTTGGTGTTTTATGAATCTATTTTGAGAGTAAGGAGAAGTTTGGCTGCATTGCAACAATTTCCCAAAGTAGCAAATTTCCATTTATTTGGGGGCTAAATAAATATACTTGTGTTTGATGATTTTATCACCTAGAAGTGGTTGAGTATCACATAGTTTCTAGCAAATGCCATACTAGTATGGATTGAATTTTCATAGAAATATTTAAAATGTTTCTTTCTATAGTTACAATTATAGTTCAGTAGCTCCCTACATAACATTTTCTTATTGCACAAAATTAACTAAATCTGTATTATTCTTTAATATCCAGTTTAAACATTTCTTTCACAAGTCATATTTAATTATATATCTTATATTGTTTAGCCATTCCAGTACAATATAACCTGACATTTTTTCATACTTTCTATTTGTATCTTTTCTTCTGCTCCTCATATATGCTTCAAATAACTCCCATGAAACAACAGCAATTGCTCATATATTTTTTTAGACACATAAAAACATATGAGAAATTTCTCTTTTCCCCTTAGGTGCATTTAACTAAAATTGTAAGGACCTTTTGAAAATTATATAGCTTAAGGGTCACTAGCGTATTTTTAGTGTGCTCTGTTATTTCTTTATTTTTTCACTTTATATTCAATACTTCCCTTATTCTATTTTGAAATTAATATTGGGTGTTTTACATTTTGACTAATCACTTCATTTTAGACAGCATAATTAAAATATATCAATCCGAAAATATATATTAAATGATAAAAGTCAACATATGTAAGCAGGAACTTCTGATGCTGTAGAAAGTTTGGTGGGGGGACTCCTGCAGATATATTGATGGGAAAATGCATTTTTACAGTCAATGGGGTTAACCCTCTAAGAATATGGGATAGCTGTTTAAGTCAAGAGTTATATGTTAATTGTTTTCCATTATTTTTCCAATCATGGCTCAAAGTTTTATTCTTATTTTACAAGAGTGTTTTCATGTTTTAAATTCTGAAGATTTATATGCATTCTGATCCTACTGATCCTACTGCCTATATTGTGATTGGTCTCATTCAAATGATTTGTCTTATTCGAGACAACGATGAATCTGCATACGGACGGGAGGTTGAACAACTAGCCTTGTGGTGCAATCAGAGCAATCTTGAACTAAATACACTGAATACAGTAAAAATGGTGGTAGATTTTAGGAGAAACCTTCCTATACTATCACCTCTTACAATACTAGACAACACAGTATCAACAGTAGAGGCCTTCAACTTTCTAGGTTCTATCATATCTCAAGACTTAAAATGGACACTGAATATCAAAAATGTCATCAATAAAGCACAACAAAGAATGTTCTTTCTGTGCCAACTCAGAAAGTTCAAACTGCCAAAGAGTTACTGATTCTGTTCTACAGAGGAATTATTGAGCCTGTTATTTGCACCTCTATAACTGTTTGGTTTGGCTCTGCAACCAAACAAGACAGACAGACTTCAATGGATAATTAGAACTGCAGAAAAAACAATTGCTACCAACCTGCCTTCCATTGAAAACCTGTATACTGCACGAGTCAAAAAGAGTGCTGTGAAAATGATTACAGACCCCTCACATCATGGACATAAATGTTCAACTTCTACCCTCTAAATGACACTATAGGGCACGGTTCCACCACAAAACCGCGATGCCCTTATCCGCGCCGACATAAGTGCGGAGGCAAATCCGCGGCGTCCGAAGCGCTAAGAAAAAAACGACCCTACCGCCGCGACAACAGCGCGGTGACAGAAGGGCGTTCTACATGCTTCGTTCTTTGCCTCCAAAGGTAGCCCTCCTCCTCCAGCTGACAGCGGCAGCGGGCACGGGGCAAAGCGGGCTGCCCAGCAGCAGCAGCCTGTGGGAAGGGTCCAGCTCAGCCGCGGGGGGCAGCAGGAAGCGGAGGACGCGGCAGCGGCGGCGGCTGAGGCTCTCCCGGGCCGGCGAAGCGGGCTTGCCCGGCAGAGGCAGGCTGCCCTCTTCTTCCTCAACAACATCTCCTTGGACGGGCGGCCTCCGCCGCCGGCACCTCCCCCGGAGGAAGAGGCAGGGTGGGCGGCGGTGGCGGCTGAGGCTCTCCCGGGGCCGGCGAAGCGGGCTTGCCCGGTGGCGGCGGCCGCCCATCCAAGGAGATGTTGTTGAGGAAGAAGAGGGCAGCCTGCCTCTGCCGGGCAAGCCCGCTTCGCCGGCCCGGGAGAGCCTCAGCCGCCGCCGCTGCTGCGTCCTCCTCCGCCGCCAGCGTCGGCGGCCCTGCTCGGGCCCCCCGCGGGCTTCCTGCTGCCCCCCATGGCTGTGCTGGACCCTTCCCGCAGCCTGCTGCTGCTGGGCAGCCCACTTTGCCCCGTGCCCGCTGCCGCTGTCAGCTGGAGGAGGAGGGCTACCTTTGGAGGGAAAGAACGAAGTATGTAGAATGCCCTTCTGTCGCCGCGCTGTTGTCCCCGTGGTGATGACGCGCGGTGATGACGTCGCGACTTTAGCGATGCGATTTAATCTCCGCTATTTTGCGTAGCGCGGTTTTGTCGTGCCACGATAGGGCACTGCACACCAGAACAATTAGACACAAGGACAGTTTTTTCCCCCGAATGCCATCACTCTGCTAAACAACTAATTCCCACAACATTGTGATACTATTTACTAAGACTGTATTACTATTATTCTTCTCTTCCTTCCTAGTACCTATCTCTTCCCACTTATGACTATAACCATGTTGCTTCTATCTTTAAATTTTATATTGTTTTATTTTTCCTAGTATAATTTGATTGTTTATTATTAACCTATGACTATCACTAAGTGTGGTATCTTATGATTCGTGATGATTCTGTTTTATTTTTTTAAGTACACTGAGAACATATCTACCAAAGGCAAAGTCCTTGTGTGTCCAATCACACAAGGCAAATCAAGAATTCTATACTATTCTATAAGAACATCCCAGGCCTTCAATGTCTGCCATTTTCAAACTATGTGGCTAATCTACACATTTCAAGATTCAGCCATCCTCCTTTCATATCTTCAGACTCTTTAATCTTTCCCCATAATTCAATACAACCAAAAAATCATTTCTGCTGGTCTTCTCTTTTCAATTTGTTTGCATCTGCAAGCCTGGGCATGTTAAGTAAATAACTATATAATTCAACTTAATTTTATGAACATCAGTGTCACTGAGTAATAATATTTGCCATTTATTCAATGTTATACTTTGCCAAAACATTAAATAGAAATCTAAAGTTTATCCCTTGTTTTAATTTATTGCATTTGAATTCTCAATTCTTAGGGACTAAGTAATTTCTAACTTAAAATTGCATGTGACATAAATTACTGTATCTATAAGCATTTTAAAAAGAAGCCGAAAACACCAGCCTGAAGATGGCGAGGGCAGATTTTGCATGGTATTTCATAGACTCCTTGGTTTTCTAGCTGCAATATACATAGGACAAACGAACAGGAGAATAAATGCACGCATCGCAGAACACAAGAATGCAGTAAGAAAAAAAGAAAAAACTTCCTCCCTTTTCCAGCACCTTAAAGCTAAAGAACATGAAATTAATTTTGAAGGAACCAGGTTAATCTCCAAAACAGAACACTTCAACAAAAGAATAATTATGGAAGCTATCAAAATAGAGAAACACCCCCCACAACATGAATAAATGTGACGATACCTCCCGCCTATCAGACATCTGGAAACCAACCCTAGTCAACAAATGAGCCCCACCCACCATCCAGGCCGTTACAACACGAAACAACAATGGACACACAGCCAGCACCAATCAACCAATCATGATACAACCACACAACCAATTATGCCACTTATTGAAACAAAGCCAGCACTCCACACACACATACCAAGATTTATAGAAAGACGGCAGCTCCAATCACACTTTAAGCCCAAAACCCAGCCTGAAGATGGCGAGTGAGACCTTGCTGAAACGTTGCTAAGACAATCTCAATCTTACACAGGAAAAGACTCGAATACAACAAGACCAGCATACCTACACCAGCGTTCCCTCTAAGCTGCGCACGTGAGCGGCCGCGCAGGTAACAAAGAAAAACCACGCACAAGTTTC
This sequence comes from Thamnophis elegans, assembly GCF_009769535.1. Lineage (NCBI taxonomy): Eukaryota > Metazoa > Chordata > Lepidosauria > Squamata > Natricidae > Thamnophis > Thamnophis elegans. Next base: position 28,545,072 of record NC_045549.1, on the reverse strand, counting down.
AAAGTGCAGCACAGTGTTTTTTAATGCCTTTAAATGTGACTGAAAATATCCCCCTTCCCTCCCTTATGAACTCTGATTTCTGATTGGTGAAATCAAGGCAGACTCTGCCTGGAGATTGATGACGCTGCAGAAGGGAGAATTCCCATTGGTCCTCTGGGGCTTCGTCAGTTCCTGGGAGAACGGGATTCGCTGGTTGTAGCCTGCGTTTCTCTGCATCATCCGGGGTTTCTCAGGCATTGCCTCGTCTGAAGCCCCGTTCTGGGCTCAGACGGAAGCAGCGTGGGATTGGACTGCCTGAGCCAAAGGGGTCCACGGGATCTTGAGACTTGATTTTTGAGCAGTACCAATCCTTTCCACTCTTTCCTTTTCCTTTCTGTCGTCCTTCTAACTTCCTTTCTTTTTCCTTTCCTTTCTCTTTGCCTTTCCTTTTCCATTTCCTTTTCTTTCTCCTTTCCTTTCCTTTTTCCTTTCTTTTCTCTTTTCCTTTCCTTCTTTTCCTTTTCCTTTCCTTCTTTTCCATTTCCTTTTCTTTCTCCTTTCCTTTCTCTTTTCCTTTCCTTCTTTTCCATTTCCTTTCCTTTTTCCTTTCCTTTCTCTTTTCCTTTCCTTTCTTCTTTCCCATTTCCTTTCCTTCTTTTCTATTTCCTTTCTCTTTTCCTTTCCTTTCTCCTTTCCTTTCCTTCTTTTCCATTTCCTTTCCTTTCTCCTTTCCTTTCTTCTTTCCCATTTCCTTTCCTTTTTCCTTTCCTTCTTTTCTATTTCCTTTCTCTTTTCCTTTCCTTTCTCCTTTCCTTTCCTTTTTCCTTTCCTTCTTTCCCATTTCCTTTCCTTTTTCCTTTCCTTCTTTTCTATTTCCTTTCCTTTTCTTGTTTCCCATTTTCTTTCCTTTCCCTCCCCCTCCCCTCCCTTCCTTCCTGGGGGTCTGGGGGAGAGAGAGGGCACCCTTTTCCTCCTTGCCCCCCTCCCAACATCTGCTCTGATGGCAATTATGGCTAAAAAAAATTCAGGTGCTCAGGCATGAAAATGTGCTTCTCGAACACTATACTTTTCCGCACACACTGAAAAAAAATTAGAGGGAACATTGACCTACACCCGTGAAAATCTACGAACACACACACACACACACACACACACACACACACACACAATTAATTAATTTTGGTATTTAAATTAATTATCCAAGTTACTTCAAAATATATTTTCAAAAAATAAATTCACTTTAAGAAGTTACAAGGATTTAGCAAAAGTAAAGAAGAAATAAACATGCTCAAAAGTGAAGAAATGACAATAGAAATAGCTTCTATCTGGGTTCTTTTGTGGTTAATTCTGCTCAGGACTAATACAGAGACTAGGCAGAAAAATCAAGTTATTTTATACACTATATAATGAAAAGGGCAGAAATGAGAGGTAGGAAAGATATAAAAAAATACTGAATCTTTTTTTAATCAGAGCATTACAACAGGCTTTAACTATAATAGGATTATGTACACCTTCAAATCCTGGGAGCAAAAGAAACCTAGGTAGTGCAATTATGCCACAAAAGCCATCACTGCTTATAAAGCGTAGTACTGCAGTTGGAAAAGAGGCTACAGTGACAAACGGCTTGCCTGCTACAAAGGTGGCAGGAAATCTATCAAACTGGACAATAAAATTGCAATTGAGTTTCTTTGGCTTTTTATAGCAGCTCCATGTATCTTGATGTGCAGCTCTGCAAAATCTATCCAATTTTGCAATACTAGTTCTTTCTACACAAGCTCTTCACCAAAAAAAAAGTACACAATAGAGTATGAATAGACAGTGGCTGATGCATAAATGAAATAGAGCTGAAATATAAATTAAAGCATACAAAATTTGTAAAATTACTCTGACTCAGTTTAAGGAAATTTTGTCTTATGAACTTGAGCATATTGAAACAGTAAAAAAAAAGCTTACTTATTCAAACTAACACTTCCAGAAAATTCAGAATTCAGTAACAATTATTAAGAAAGTTTTGAGAATCTTTGTCTTCAGAACATTTACAGAGAAATTTAATTAAAACAGGTTATTTTATTACTAATTTTAAATGCTACTCTAGAAAAACAATGACAGTTTTAACAATATATGTTGCAACACTGAGGTAGATAAATCTTAGTTCATGCAGGTGATATGTCACAGGGATAATTAAAGTGAATTAACCTGAATTCAACATCACATGTCACCCTACTCTTGCATTGTTAAGACCGAAATGTAGAAACAGTGGCTGATTTAACCCACAGGACTAGTGGTTGAGACACCATATTTCTCTATTATAAATTGACTAAATAATGAACTCTGGCAATAAACATCTTCTTATCCTTAAACTGGTCCCATCATCACTTAGCCATCCCACTTTACATCTGACTGGAAGCAAACCTGGCTGAAAGTGACATGTAGAGACCGAGTCTCAAATGAGTATAAAAATACATAAACTAGTAATGAAAACAGTATTCTTAACAAAAGCTATTTTTTATAATTTTACTGGACTGAAAAATTAAGTGATAAACTTAATATTAATTTAAATAATAATTTCCTAGGTCAGAATACGAATATATCAACTATCAAAATCTATGTAATGCAGAAATTGAAAAGTGTTGTTTCTTATAGCATTTATATGCTATGTATATACTACATGACACACATATACACGTATGTATATATGTATGTTCTAATTGGCAGCTATTCATATAAGATCATTTTATGTCAAAACAGTGCAGTCCCAAATTTATATCTAGAGTTATTAGCAATGTTAATATTTATTTTCCTACAAATATCTATGAATTCATAAGCAAATGTTCATGTTGGAACATTTGGTATGAGGTGTATGGAAATATTTAATCAATGTTAAATTGATGTCAGGTGTCCAGTACCAAACCTAATTTAAAAATTAATAGTTGTATATTAATGGTGGAAAAAATAGCTTTATAAATAAAAGTTATTATGAACAAAACAGGAGGGAAAAGTGCACTAGAAAACCATTATCTTCTCTATAAACTATACACAATTTAAGAAAATTATTAATGTTAATTTCAACCCTCTACAATTCAAAAGAATAAATTGCAAATTAAATATTAATCCAGAATCTTAATTATCAAACATAATTCATAAACACCTTTTAAACACAATCTATGTAAGTAAAATCATAATCTGGAAAGAGAGTATCTGTTGTTTCACTTTATAAATATGATGGTCTCATAAGACATTGACATCCACATAGCTTAAAGAACATTTTTTGTACCTGAACTGTGCTGTCAACACACCAGGTGTCCATAATTCATGGTGTAACAGGAGGCAAAAATCTCTTTATTTTTCTTACATTGTAAATCCCCATATGGAAATCCACCCAGAATCATATTAAAAATGTTTGGGGGAATAGAAGAAGGAACCACCGTGGCAGCCATTGCAACTTTATTCTAAAATCTATGTCTAGTTGAAAAAAGGTTACCTCCATTATAAAAAAATTCTTTCCATCACAATTTTATTATAGTTGCAAATATATATATATTAGTAGTAGTAGGAATATTATTTTATTTCTTATTCAAGAAGAAACCTTCTTCCAACAACCTTTCCTCTCTTTGTTTGGATAGAAATAGTCTTTGCTTCAGTTTTATCAATAATTTGTTGCTCAACCTCTCCATAAAAGAAAAGGGCTTTATTCTAAAGTAGAAATAGGCAAGGTGCGCCACCTTGTGTTTCAAATTTATATGGTTTAACTGCACAGTTAGTTAATAATAAAACAAAGTTTTCTGAACATAAAATTAGCTATTCTCATACCAAACTGGTGCATGAAATTACACAAGCATTGCACTAAATATTTTTAAACATTCCTTTATGGAATATTGACACCTTCCCTTATTTTGTTCTCTCTAGTTAATTTCAGTGAAACTTTTGTTTTTGCTAAACTCACCAAATTGCCCTTCAAAGTTCTTTAAAAAATTCTTTAAAAATCAGAATTAGAATTGTTTTTGCATAACTCACCTTTGAATGTGTAATTGCTAGGGTATCCACCCAAACACGCCAGCCACCCCATTCATACTTGATTGCATGATAAAGTAGAATTCGAAAAATGGCATACACCATTTCTGTTAACTTCTGTTCATCAGAGCTTTGGGGATTAAAATAGCAAAGGGAAAGCATCCATTCCTGCCACACAGAACACTGCAGTAAACTTCTGAAAAATTGCAAACACAAATTGAAAATTAACTTTGAAGAAATCAGGAAAATACAATTTAAAGACAACTGAGATCTATCTTAAACACCAACAGGAATTAATGAGATTAATAAACACTTGATTCAGCTAGCAATTGAATAAACCATGTGAAGAATTTGAGACCAGTTCTTAGCTTAAAAACAATTTTTAATCATGCAGCTTGAAGTAATAGTTTTTAAAGATACATTATAATATATCTTTATATATATTATAATATATATATTATGATCTTACCTCCTATTCTCTCTGCTGCTATTAAAAAGCTTAATCATGTCTGATAGGAAGATTCGGTGGACTTCCAGGGTTTCTGAGCATGGTGGGGAATTACGTAGTAAAACAGCAATAACTTTCAGAATCTCTGGAAGACATAACAATTTTAAAAATCAACATGAAAAAGGCAGATTTACTTAAGAAACATGTTACTAACTTAATAACTGCTATGATTCACTTAACAGTGGCAAGAAAGATTGTAAAATAGCAGTGGACTTATATACCGCTTCATAGGCCTTTCAGGCCTCTCTAAGCGGTTTACAGAGAGTCAGCATATTGCCCCCAACAACAATCTGGGTCCTCATTTTACCCACCTCGGAAGGATGGAAGGCTGAGTCAACCCTGAGCCGGTGAGATTTGAACCGCTGACCTGCTGATCTAGCAGTAGCCTGCAGTGCTGCATTTAACCACTGCGCCACCTTGAGGCAAAACTCACTTAACAATGATTTCACTTAGCAATAGAAATTTTGGGCTCAATTATGGTCGCAAGTCAAGGATTATCTGTACAGCATAAGGTTTTGGTCTGAATTTAGTAACATCCTGTCTTAATTGAAAATATGTTCTGCTGTAAAAGTATACTTGAAGATGCAATCATTATCCATTATCCATCTATAAATACGTACTATTCAGCTTCTGATTTCTGTCTCTTAGTAGACATTCCCAGAGGTCCTTGGGAAATTCACCAATATGATTTCTCTTGTGACTTGGGCCCAGGAAGCAATTAATAAAAATATTGAGTGTTTTCAGATTGCTATATAGTTAAATTGAATTTTAAGGTGCATGATACCCAAACCAGAATAAAAATACAAGGAAAAAAGGATAGAAGGGTGCATTTGAAGGACCAATATTTCTTCTCCCATTATTTAATACACAAACTGGTTTGTTAATTAAAATATAGTTTCTATATTGTTTTCCAAACTGTCTATTACTAATTAAAGGTAGTTCTCAACTTACAGTAGTTCATTTAGTGACTGTTTGAAATTGCCTGTATGCATAGAACACTGTAGAGAATGATCCAGGAATAATTCCAAAATAGTTATACTTTGCTTCTTGTTATATACCCATGTAATAATTTTTAACATGGGAAAAAAGAGGCGGAATAGATGATGGGGATAAAAATCTTATTCTCATTGACTTTGCTTATCAGAAGGCTGCAAAAGGAGATCATATGATCCCAGGACAGTGCAACCATCATAAATATGAGTCAGTTGCCAAGCATTTCAATTTTGATCACATGACCATGGGGATGCTGCAACGGTCATAAGTGTGAAAAACAGTCAGAAGTAGTGTTTTTCAGTACTGTTGTATTTTTCCATTCCTACATCAATTAACTAATTTGTCTTGGAAATGCATAGTGATAATCTTTAAAAACTTTCAAGTTTATTGCTGATAATATCCCTTCAATGTGAAGAACTGTTGTCCCTATAGGAGCATCTTTTCCCAGGATAGCATGGCTGCTTTCCTCAGAAAAGGAGAAAAGGATCAGTTCCTTAAAAGAGCTGTAAAGATGGTCATCTCCATAGCTGCTCCAAAACACTTTCTGGGATTCAAACCCAAAATAATAAACAATTCTATATTTATTATTTTCTGCCATAGCAATCCTATGCGGATGTTTACTTGGAAGAGTTAATAGGTAAAACATAATAATAAATATTTAAGGTCTCCCAATATAGAACACTGATAATGAAAGACTGCTAGGCTGGAAGTGTACTATATACACCTAAATCTTGTTCCAAGCTTCCCTACAAATAATAAGGACTATAAGGCATATTTCTAGACTGCTAAAATATTATAAATGAATCTGAATGAACATACTTAAAGGCCTATTGCAGGGTTACAGTTAAACAAGGCTGCTGGATTTGGGGTTTCTGTATAAAGCCTTATTCCTTTTTACCTCTCATTTGTGCATGTTAACAGCTCTCATATTAATAAAATTAAGATAATCATTCCGATGAAAAGCTTTCAAGTATCTGAGAAACTGAAGCATCAGGCCAATTTTTCCCCATCACTGATATAGTTAATTTAGAATGGAAATTAATTAAATTAATTTCCAATGACGTCATACCAACTTAGACAGATATATGCTAGAATTGAAATTGTTACTGAAGTTACTATTCCTAAAAAACAAACCTTTAAAAATTAAAAGAAGCAAATGTTAGATTATGAAAGCAAACATAAATATAAGAAATATGCTTTTCCCCCTTTTGAAAGACATAAAGCACCATTTACAGCTCTCTAATAGTTTATCTGAAAGAAACACAGATGCTTACGGGGATTTTGTATTTTCACTGTTGAATCTGGGTCAGGATGCTGTTTATGCATCACTTGTGTACAAATCTGCTCAATAAGTATCTGATTAAAAAGAAAAAACATATTAGGAAAAATATTGAACACACACAAAAATACTGAAATAATTTCCAACTCTTCAATTAAAACAGCCAAATTGTGATCTTTAAACTAACTATATGAAGAAGTAAAATTAACACTTTAGGTGACAAGCAGGAAGAATGACTTATTCTTAGTAAATTAATGCTTCATTATAATATTTTTCCTTGCTCAGATAACATTATTTACCTCAGGCTGGTGACAAAGTTCAAATGATAGGATACTCAATAGAAAAATAAGAAAAATGTTAAGAACTCTACGAAAGTCTATTTTAAACACAGTCTGTTCATGCAAATAAATAAAAAATATATTAAAACAACAAGAGGCATATTGTTGGATCATTCTGGCACACCAAACAATACATATTGTTTGTTTACAATAAACAGCATCAATAAGCCTTTATCTCTGGCTCAAGAGGGTGAGAACTACAAAATCAATTCTATGAACAGAAGATGGGATAGAAATTGAAAGAAGTCACAACAATTATTTTTTAAGCATCTGTGGAGCTTTGGTTATGTGACTTTTCAATAAAGATCTAACATTTTAATAATGAAGAGGCTCCAGACGGATTGAAAAAGAAATATGAGGCACTCAAATTGGTCATTCCTATCTTAACTGAAGGATTGTTCAATGTTATTCTCTAAGGTTCCATCATACTTATTACTTACCATAGTAAAAACTTTTGATATATTATTCTGAACATATACACACACATACACACACACAAATACACAGTTCAAGAAAGCAAACATATTTAATACTCCTTCCTATTTTTTTATACACGTGCATATACATATACAGATATCATCGCATGACATCATACCAATCAAATATTTATTTTCATGATATTGAAATATGTTTGACAATAGAAGTAGTATTTTTAATTAAATTAGCATTTTTTATTCAAATTAAGTATTGAATTATTAAGTTTTGCTTTTCAAGTTAAGGATATTTGTGTAACATTTATGTTTGCTAACCAGTATTAGAAACACAAAATCCAAATTTTATTATCTGGAACTTATCAGTATAAATTAAATCACCTTAGCTACATATTTTAAGTCTTTTACCTCAAAAAGTACATTGTAGGTAGTCATGGAAATTAAGTTTGTTTGAAGCGTAAGCCTCTCAGTCAGAAGAGAAAACAGTCCATGTCCAATCATAATTTCTGCTTTCCTCCTAAAATTATATGGAAAATTAAATAATAATAAATGACTTGTTGAATATATTTTTTGGAGAACTATCATTTTCAGTATTTAAATCAAAACTATTCTTTTTTTCCCCATGCTCATTTATTTTAGTCTTAGTTTATACTTAGGTTTGTAGCTAATTTTTATGTTATGAAAAAGGAAAATTATCAAGTCTCATCTCAGAGATATTTTTTAATTTAAAAATTAGTGTTCTGGTGGAAACGTAATCTGTATAATCAAATAATCAAGTCTCTATAAAATAAATTGAAACATACACACAACTACTTGCAACCCCTGCTTTGCAAAAGCTTGTTAATAATACCTTGCTATGTTTATATCAGAAACAAAGTACGGTTAATAACTTTCAAAGAAATCATAATATGAAAATGAAATATGGGGCCTAAAGATGTGGCTCTGCTAATTAGTTTGAGGCCCAAGTGGGAGAACAGCACAGTGGAGGTGGTTGATTAACAACAGAACCCACCTCCCCTCACTCTGCCCTCGTCTTCCCCACGTATCCTTAGATTTTAATGTTTAATTTTAATTATTTATGTTTTAATTGTATATGAATAAAGATATTTCTATGTCTATAAGCCCCCCAGAGTTACTGTCTGATAAGATGGGTGGGCAATAATTTTTATTATTAAAAAAATATTAAATAAATTTAAACTATGTTATGTTCTAGCTTCTTTGAAAGTTATGACAGATTTACAGTTTGATTACAATGAAAAACAAGGGAAATATTAAAAGGCTATGGGCAAGCTTAGTTGATGCATATTTGGCCAAGGTCAAATTGTCTCTAAAATGGAATCTAGGTAGATAGCTTGTTCAGTGATTGTTTGAAATTACAACTGAAGAACTGAAGAAATGGACTCATGACCTCTGTCTGAAGTTCTGACCATTGCAGCACTAAGTAATTAATAAATATCTCCTTCAACAATATAAAATCAATTACAGGTAATCCTTCAACTATAACCATTACTTTAATATTGGTTTTAAGTTACAACGGGCTCATGAAAAGTGACTTATGACCTGTCTTCAAGGATGTGACCTTTGTACCAGTCCCACAGTCATATGATTATAGTACAGACACTTGGCAACCAGTTGGCATTTATAATGGTTGCAGTATTTAGGGGTCACAGAGTCATGATTTGCAACCTTCCTAACCATGTTCTGACAAGCAAAGTGAATTGGGAGAGCTGGATTCACTTAACAACAGCGTGATTCATTTAACACCATGCAATTCACTTAACAACAATTGTAAAATGGTCGTAAAATTTGGTCTGGTCATGTGATGACTTGCTTAATGATTGCATTGCTTAGTGACCAACATTCCAGTCTCAATTGTGATTGTACATCAAGGACTTATAGAAAACAATCCAGAAAAATGATATTTCAGGAGTTAGATGTTTTCATGGCTTACTTTTCTTTCCATCTAATACTTACTTGGCTGCCAGATGCTTTAAAAAGTAGCCCATCACCTTCAGTGCTTGTACTCTGATTCCTTCACTTTTGGAAGCAAGAAGCTTGTAGATAACACTTTAAAAAAGATTTTTTTTAAAAATGTAAATGGGTAAAATAGTTTATTTAAGCAACCATCAAGCTACACTTATAAAATAATATATTTATCATTTCAATTTACAGAAGTCTTTGTCATTATCCAGAAAAGAAAGAATATAAGATCTAAACCAGTGGTTCCCAAACTTGGCAACTTTAAGCCTTGTGGACTTCAACTCTGCTGGCTGGAGAATTCTGGGAGTTGAAGTCCACAAGTCTTAAAGTTGCCAAGTTTGGGAACCACTGATTTAAACCAAGCAGAACAAGCAGAAGAAAAAAAGGAGGGGGGGGACTCCCCCTTTAGATCTTCAGCATCATGCATGAGTCAGCACTCTCTAACTAATCAACTACAACTGTGTGTTCTGGCCTATTGTTCACTTTACAGTTCCAGCCACTAAATTCAATATCTTAACACAAATATTTATTGAAAATAATAATACATATTTTTAAAAACATAGTTTTTGAAATATATGGAGAACACAAACTGAAGAAACCATATATTTGCAGCCTTTTTCTAACTTTTTGCCCAGTTTACAATGATAGGTAAATATTTATTAATGTGTCTATATTCCAAGTGATAGATTTAACATACCAGTCTTTTTGAAAGAAAGCTATGTTAACTATAACATTTGACATGTATCCCTTGCTAGTCATATATGACAGCATCCAGAAAAGTGAGGGATAGAAATACAGTTAGTCCTCAATTTACAACCATAATTGACCCTACAATTTCAGTTGTAGGTCGTGACAGTTGTAAATAGGGTCACCATGTCACCAGATCTGATTTTTATGATGTTTTTCAATTTCAAACAATAAAGGTAGATAGAATTATTGTTTTGAAACTACATTCTTGAATATGAATTCACAAAACATATGTAACAGGACAACATTTTAACAAAGTAACTTCCACATTAATATGTAACAAAAGACATTTATCTGACAAGACAACCAAAAATTCAACTGATTATTATTATTTCTACCGGAATCTATTCTTACCGTAATCCATTCCTCTGATCAAAAGCAGGAATCATAGAACTGGGGTGCTCAGACATGAGAGCAACAAGCAATTGCAAAACATCCATTAAATTTTCATCCTAAGTATAAAGAAACTCATGTTAAAGCTGATACTGCAATTCAAACTTTGTATATTTTTATCAATTTATGAATTACTACTAGATTCCTCCTCTGTCATTATAGACCAGGGGTGTCAAACTTGCGGCGACACATTGTTGTCACATGACATATTGCAACTCCCCCCCTTCGCTAAAACGGGGATGAGCATGGCCAGTGCATGACACATCTGGCCTGCGGGACGCAGGTTTGATACCCCTGTTATAGACAAAGAGAAAAGTGTTTCACACAGTGTTTTCTTCATTGATGACCATAGTAATAAGCACTTGCTAAATTTAGGATTAGACAGAATGGAAAATGCTTGAGACACATTCGTGATATTTTCAGTCCTATCAGGACTGGCAGAGCGGGCATGTTCCAAGTTGTTTTCTTGAAACAGTATCATCTAGTGGGAACCAGAAGAGGTGCTTTCTTTGACTCAGAGCTTGCCTAACTGTTTGCTCTATTCCTGCCCAAAACTGAGTAGGCCCCAATAATTTGGGCCTTCCAAAAAGCTTTAAAATCTTTGCTGTTCGCTCAGGTATGGGGTCAAGAAAACAGGTAAACTCAACTGTAAGTCTATATGACTGTGAGATTACAATTTTGAAAACTTGTCTACATTATAGATAATCCTTAAATTATGACCAAAATTAGGATTGGAATTTTAGTAGTAAATTGCAGTCATAAATTCAGGCACATGATCATACTCAATTTTACAACCGTTTTTACAGAAGGCATTAAGCAAATCAACCTCATTCTTAAGTGAATCATATGATCATAAGTGTGAATCCGCTTTTATCTAATGGGTGGCTTTGGCAATTTCTGGCAAAAACATTACAAAATGTGCTCACGTGACTGTGAGATACTGCAACCAGTCATAAATGCCAGCCAATTGCCAAGCATCCAGAATGTGATTGTGTGACTGCAGGGGTGGTGCAGCAGTCATAAGTTCTAAGATGTCATAAGTTCTGAGATGGGTCATGATTTCCTTTCAGTCCATAGTAATTATGGCTGTTAAATGAAAAGTCGTAAATCAAGGACCACCTGTAATGTTGTAGTATTTATTTTTCTAACTTTCTGAGTTTTATTGTTATAGTTGTAATTTATTCTTAGCCATTCAGTCATCAAAGCAAGATGGGTGGCTGTATCATTTTTTAATGAATACAAAACGCAGCTTCACATAATGGTATTCATGTAATTATATTCATAAGAATATGTAAAGGATACTTATAAAATTTCATGGTGAAAGTCATAAAAGCCAAAGGAGGGAGTAGTAAGAAAAAACTGACAGTCTAAACTAAAAAAACAAAACAAAATCAAAATTTAACTCAGATCTATACAAACCAACCTAAGGAACTTACAGTTATCCCTACTCCCAGCACTAAAAAAAAAGTGAATATATAAAAGCAGGCCATATTAGGATGAAGGAAATAGATGCATTGGCCCATGAAATTTGATATATTTTAAACAAAACAATCATTTATTCCATGCTATAAATCAAAGAGTTTCAGAAGTAAAGAGACACTCAGAAGCAATTTAATATGGCGGGGAAACTGTTATGCAAATAACAGCTTTTTCTGCTTCTTATTTTAGATTCCTAACAACAAAACCACTGGTTAGTACATATCCTGTTATACAAAAATATAAACAATGTGTTGCTAAACTATTTCAAACTTCAGTTCTAAACTGAATAGCATTGCTATACAAAAAAACCCATATATTTTTACAAATCAAGTAGTAACTATGTTATAAAATGCATAAATATAATATTGTAGTCCAGTGATACTTTAAGAAATTGGCAATAACAAAGTTGACCAAAGTACTAAATAAATGCACTCCATATTTAGAAAGCATATTTAGAAAGTTTAATATAAGCAGACTGTATAAATAAGAATGTGCAGTGAATGGAAAGCCCATGCTCCCCTTACCTGTTCTCCTTTAAGGCCCCACCCTGTGGAATTGATTGACGGGGACTTTTAAAAGTGCTTGACTCTGGAACTAGTTATGGTGGCATTGAAGAGGAAAAGTGGAAGAGAAGAAAAAGAAAAGAAGAAAGGAGAAAAGACAGAAGAAAGACCTGAAGTCTCACAAGAAAGATAACCAGAGGACATTAGAAACTGAGATTGGATAAGGAGGCATTGGGGATGGGAAAGAAAGCAGAAAGAATTCTTGTAAGTGGCCAACCAACTGGCAAAGACTGAGCCGATTGGAGAATGAGATCAGGTGCAGCATAAATATGTAGGCATCATTACATTTCATAGACTCTGGCATGCAGCCCAAACCCAGCTCAGGCACCTGCAAGCCCAGCAGAAGCAAATCAAAAAGACAGTCCAGCCCCCAACCCACCTCCTTGCTGAAAGATAGAATGGCTGCTATGGCAGCATTTCAAAAACAGCTGAGCCAAGTAATGTCAACCTAGCAGCCAGGCATTTAAAAGTCATGCAAGTAACAATAAGACAAAGAAGGTCAGATCTAAAAAGCTTAAGAACCAGACACAAAGGGGTTAAATCAAGAAGTGTAAATTAAAAATGAAAGCACAGAAATAACAGCTATAGCACCTGAAGAATTAGAGACTGTGATTCAAGAGAGAACATGGGGCCAGTTTGGTAAAAAGTGGTCAAGAGGTTGGTCTAGAAGCCTGGCTGGGTGACACTGGGCCAATTACTCTCCTTGTGATCAACTCAACTCATAGGGTGGTTGTTGTGGTGAAAATAGGAAGTAATACGATTACATAGTATGTTTGCTGCCATAATTTGACTGTATACATATAGTACATGCAGAATAAAACCTAATAGCTAAAGAATTATGCTAAAAGAAATAATAATATTAATATTGGTATTCCCAGGGTAGTATCTATCTTACAATTATACATAAAAGCAATAGATAATTTGTGTATGCAATCTACTATATTTTAGCATGTTTTCCATAGGCAGGATGGCTGTGTTTGGACTTGCTTTAGTTGTTAATAGAGATTGTCTGTTAAATTGTGACTTACATACACTGAATGGAATTTTGTATTTGTTCTGCCCCTTGTTTAAGGGGCAAAATACTTTATTATAATTGTTCATCACATAGTCAGCTAAATGTTTAGCCTTGATTTCACATTTTTATCCACCTATCGAGTCCCTTCCAAGGGCAGTGGAATAGACAGATGTTGATGTTTGAGGGTGTTAAATGTCTCATCGTAACTGTAAGCAATTCTGAGTAGTTCCAATGGTGCTGCCTCTTCAGCTTTGAAATGGAGATGAGCACGCCCCTAGAGTCGGGAACAACTAGCATATATGTGCGAGGGGAACCTTTACCTTTACCTATATCCTACTTTATAAATGTTTGTACTACTGCTTGCATCAACTCTTCTTGAAACAAAAGCAGGAAGCTATAGATAATTACAACAGTAACCAATGCTTACTTGTACTTACTGCTTTATTGTATTTATTTGTATATACTTGCAAACAAGCCAAGAATTTTAGGTGGCAAAGTTCACCCTCAAAATTGCATTCAATTTATGCATGAACAAGCTTATCAGGGAGTATACTTTTTAAAAATATCCATACAGATGGTGCATAATTATGGATAAACCCATCCATAAATAAGCAGACCCTCACATTTTAACCAAAATACAATGAAAAATGTGCTACTTGTGGATAAGCAATTTGCGTAAATTTTAAGGGCTCAGCTTTTTGCAGGTGGCACATTTCTCACATGTATCCAGAAATACTTCATTTAAAATGGCATTATTATTGTTTTTTGTTTTTCATAGAAAAAAAATCCTTTGTGGGTACAGCTTCATGATTTGTTCTTTTCTCAGTCATCGTCTCCTTGATATTCCAGTTCGATGAAATGAATAAAAACGAACCCTATAGAATCCTGTTACAGAAATGAACTTCAAGATAAGGATTCTTAAATCATATATGTAGATTCAATCAATGTTATGCATGTTTTCTTACTTCAATTTATTGGATGGTAGGAGGGAATATTTTATTCAAAGCTTCTTGGAAGCAGGTTGCTAACTTAGTTTACCTCATGAATGGTAAGAAGATAATTCAGAATGCCCTGGAGTTCATCTTCTTTCACTCCATAGTCCTTAAAAGATAAATCAAGAGAAATGTAATTCAAGTAATGTATTTAAAAGCAGAAGAGAAGGTAGCCCTCTAACATAAATATTAGTGAAATATTTTGGATTCATTAATAGATGACTTCAGTATTACTTTTAGTTAGTATTAGTATTTCCATACAGGTCCCTATGACTATGTGTACCACACATAGATTCTCTACATCCCCATATATTGATCCCTTAGATCAGGGCTCCCCAACTCTCAGTTGTAGATTGGCATCAGTCTGCAGCATGTCAGAAACAGGAGCGCACAAATGAGCGAAGCCCATCCATGGGATGAGGCGCACACAAAATCACGCCAGTCCACGGAAAAACCTCTGTCTACAGAGCCGGTCGGTCCCTGGTGCCCAGGGCATCGTTGCTTTGGATTTTGTACTCTTAGCCTTCATTTATTTAAAGGGTGTGTGTGCTATATGAATTACAGATTACTCAATAAGCAGGGCAAATAGCTCTGTAAGAAAATAAAACTGAACAATACAATCTCAATTTGAAGATTTCTTACCTTTGTCACCAACTGCTTAATAAACATCAGTAAACAGGCTCGCAGAGAAAGAATTTCTTTCTGATTAGGCCGAGGTCCATCTTAATATGAAAGATACATTATATTTACATCATATACTTAAAAGTCTGTGATTATTACAATGCAATTACATTAACTCCTAATTGTTTGTGCTGGATATTAAAGAAAATGTTATTATTTCGAACACATGGGATATTTCAATCATTATGGATTTGCTTTAATCAGGTTAATATCTTAACAAAACTCAAATCAAATGTTTAAGCTGGAATGACTTCATCTAACTTAAGCAGTGGATTGCTTCAATCCTTTTCAGTGGAAAGCTGTGTGTCAGAAATATGAAATATATCTATATTTCCTAGGGAAAAACTATTCTTTTTTTTCTAATTTCTGGAAACAGCTCCTCGTGTCCTCATTTGTGCTTAAACCAGGCTTGCCCCCCCCCCCTTTCTTTTTATGTCACCAATGCCTGAGCAGTATTTTTTGCTATTGAGATTTTCCTTCTGAATACTGCAAACCACATCCAGTCTCTTGGTCATATCTCAAATAGCCAATATCCCTTGGCATGTACTTTTACTTACAGAAGAATACTAAGTCATGGTTTGTTGTAACTGTGCATTACAAGTTTTGCATGCACCATAAGGAGCAATAATTTTTGTTTTATTACTATCCCACCTTTATTTTTACAAATAACTCAAGTCAATGAATATATCCAACACATCTTCCTCCTTCTAATTTCTTGACAACAACAGCTCTGTGAGGTGGGTTGGGCTAAGTGGGAGTGGGTGGTCCAGTCACCCAGCTGATGCTGTGCTAAGTCACAAATAATATCTATATAATTCACAGTGCTTGGATTTGCAGAACCTCCTAAGTCACTCGCGGGGTCACATTGCCGTCATGTGACATGTTTTACGATGACATCATTACAACAGCAAAAGAATTATGAAAAGAGATAATATTTGTATCAAGGAGGGAAGCAACTTAGAACTGAGGAGAAATTTCCTGACAGAACAATTAATCAGTGGAACAGCTTGCCTCCGAAAGTTGTGAATGCCCCAACACTGAAGTCTTTAAGAAGATGTTGGATAGTCATTTGTCTGATATGGTATAGGGTTTCCTGCCTAGGCAGGGGTTGGACTAGAAAACCTCCAAGGTCCCTTCCAACTCTGCTATTGTATTGTATTGTATTGTATTGTATTGTATTGTATTGTATTGTATTGTATTGTATTGTATTGTATTGTATTGATTTTTAACTGCGGTGTTCAACCTTTTTGGATTCCTTTGAGTCAATGTTAACGCTTGGTGACTGCCTACTAATCTCTGCAGTTTTCTTGGCAAATATTTGTGAAGTGGTTTGGCATTGCCTGCTTCCTAGGGCTGAAATTGAGTGTTTGATTCAATGTTCACTCAGCTGGCTTCATGGCTAAGGTGGAATAGAAATCACCTTAAGAACCACACCACACTGGCTCTCTTCAGCAGAAATGCATACTGTAAATTCCATGTGAATTTCTTATCCATTGTAATATTTTATGTGTATTTCCAGATTTTTTTGGGGGGGAGGCTGAAATTAAATAAACTAATTTAAAAACACCTTCCTACATTTGTATAAATAATTATCTTGATGTGTTTATTCTTTACTAGGGATCTGAAAAAAACATATTTTTCCATGAAGAAAATACTCCCTGAACACCAGATATTTTTTTCGTTGACTATTTTGACTTTTTTTTTTTTTTTTTTGCTGTTGCAGGGATGGTCAAAAGTTTTCTAAAAGTAAATCCACCTCATTCTGGAAAATGTTGAAAATATCTCCATAATAACCGAAACAGCATGCTCCAGAAGGAAAACTTAACATTTGGATATTTCTTGAAACATATTAGTATTTTAGTATTCAACATTTAGTATATTTATTATTCAAGAAGTATGTTTTGCATATATCTAACTATAAGAGTGATGCCATAGACATATATACATATACATACACACACAGTTTTAAAAGAATACAGATCACCCAATATCACACACATTATGCTTAAATTCTATAAATATTAAGTTATATTAAGTTATTTCAGCTTCTAATTTATTCAGTTGCAAATGTTGCGTATTGTTGTAAAACAAGAAATAAATACATACCTAAACCTTTAGGAGTAATTCCACTACGGTCTTGAGGATTAACTACCCAATAGTAATACTTCAAGGTATGCATTGCCAATAGAACTGTACCAGCTCGTCTAACTGCATTATATATATTTGCTATGCCAATGAATTCAGTGACAAGTAAGTGTACAAGATCAATTGAATCTGTATCATCCAATTAAAAAAAAGGAGAGTAACTAAGATTGCATATATAAGGAAAATCAAATAAAGGCAACGAAATGAGCACTTCCAAAGCTCTTATTTATACATTTATTTATCTGGAATTAATACCAATAGATATGATTTATAACATTTGCAAAGATTTTCAAATATGTTGTGACATATCATTGCATTATGTCTATATTGGGCTTATGTACAAAACAGAAAAATTGGGGGTTTGAGTTCAAAACAAAGCAACCCACCAAAGCTCATTCTCTGATCTGCTTTCCACAGAATAAAATCTGAAACAATTCAAAAGTTCTATTTCATTGGACTAAAACTCAGAATATTCCAAGCTATATACTAAAAAGTAAAAGCAAATAGTTGAAATAAGATCTGGGTTTACTTTTCTTTTTTACTTAAGTATCGCAAGAAGGAGAGGGTCATCCACATTAGCTTGCTTCAACTAGCCAAATGGCAAAATTCTTCATGAAAGGGACAATTTCTTTAAAAAAACAAGACTATCAAAAATGTTCAATTCAGTAGTAATCGATTATTAGTAATTACTTACCTGAAACAAAACCCTCAGACCAGTGTGCTTTTGTTTAAGAATGAAACACCTGAAACAGCTGCTGTGTACTCAAAACAGTTTCACAAGTGAAACGTTTTTCATTAATTTGTATCATTAATTCACTTTTCCCCCTTTGTCAATTGTGTCTCATTCTTGGAGACTGCCTGACAACGACCTGCAGTTTTGGCAAGGTTTTCAAAGTGGTTTGCCATTGCCTGCTTCCTAGGGCTGAAAGTAAATGGTCCAAGATCACTTGGGCCTTTTTACTCAAGGCAAGACTAGAACTCTGGTTTCTGGACTGCTTAACTACTACACTAAACTGGATCTCTTATCTCTTAGTTCATATTATGTTTCTCCAAAATACTGTATATCTTTTAACACAAGAATGGGAAAATAAATTATTGAATCCATATATCACATTAGTACTAAAAGAAAAATCAAGTTGTTTTATGCTCTGTTCACAAATGGAATGCATCTTACCTTGGCTGGAGTATAAATCCATATACAGGGTTCAGGAGAATATGATCACAGAGCTGCTTCAGCAAGGGACCTCCTTATGCAAATTGCTCAAATATTTAGCAAAGGCAGGCAAAGGTCTAAGACAGTTCTGTAATGTGTGCTTTGGAAGACTGTAGAAGAAAAAAGATACTTAAGCAATGATGAACATGGCCAAAATATTAACAAATGCAAAGAAAAAAACATTTTTTACCTTTTCAAGACTGTATCCTATTACGAGGAAGCCCTTACAAGAAAGCATTTGTTCTTGCATAGCAACTGAGTTCTTCAGCAACTCCATAATGAAAGCCAGTAAAATAGAACTGAAAACATATTGCATTGATGCAGCATATTAAAAATTAGCATATTTAGGGTTTGAGTAGGATTGCACATTTTTGTTAATTGTTTGATATGGATCATTCTTCTCAATTCACCAGACTACATTATTTTTGTGTTTCAAATAAAATTACTGCAGTTGTGTAATTTACCACATCTTTGCCAAGTAACCACTATCACCCTATAGCAATCCCAAGAGTGATAAACATTAATATTTCTCCTTGAAGAAATATTAAACACTAGGAAGAAGCTTCATTATTGCATACAATACATAATCCAATCTGTAAGGACAACAGACTCTGAGAGTCAGAGAGTGAGCCATGTTTAAAACACATTATACTTCAAACTGAATCTAGAGGACCAGAATACATACAGATTGCAGATTAGAACTGAATTCTATAGATTTCTCTTTTTTGGTCATGAAATATAGTTCATTTTCCAATATTATGACTTTAAACTATATAGAATTAAAAGTATGCAATTTAGAAAAATAATACATGCAAACACTATTTTAAGCAACTCTTTAGTCTGACAGCTGAGCAATTAGAAGGTTATGACTATGTTATTGTACAAAATTCAATCAAGGAATAATACCACAAAAATGGAAGGAACCAAGTACAAATCTAGGTAACATTGGCTAATTAAAATATTTCAGTAATTTTCAGTAAATAAAAAGGTTGTGGCTTTGGTGCCAACATTTGCAATTGCTTTAGAAAAACAAGTAGTTTAATAAAGACAGAATCAGCAGGATGAAGAAAAGAAATAGCTCTTATTTCTAATATAACATTTTCATTAGATGGTAAAATACTATGACATCTGGATCAAAATCAAACATTATAGCTTTGATTTATATTTATATTGTTATTGCAGCCAAAGCAAATAATTCACGCTGCATAATTTACTGGGGGTGGGGGTGGGTTGGAGAATTATGTATTCTAATCCAGAATATGTCTCATTAAAAATGTTACATTTGCAATAACCAAAATATTGTATTGCTTTTGAAAGCTATTGCATTTAAATCCTAAAGGCATTTTTAGGACAATTTCTGCAGCAATTCCTGAAAACACACTCATTGTTCTTAACAATCCAATGGTAGTTTGTGCATGTAAGACATTTTCTACTGATCAAGTACTGGGTCAGGAAGATAAACTCTCCTTGGACAGAACCATCAGCTGTGTAAAAAATAACCCTGTATACCTTTTGACAGAAAGGAATTCATCCCTGAGGAATTTTTCATATCTCCCCCTCCCTGACTCCATAAATTACATAGCTACTGAATGATGTACACCATTTGTGTAGAAGACTTAGTGTCAAATAATCTGACTTCATCTCAAGGTCTCTCTGTACAACAGATTTTAACATGCTCTAACTTGAAAATATAAATAATGTTTCTCCATGCTGCAATATAATTGCATTACTTGGGGATAAATTCCCCTCTCCCCCCCCAAAAAGCTAAACATGTTCTCATGTATTTTCACCTCACGATACATTTATATGTGTGTCCCTATCTTGTAACATGCATTTTGTTTTCAACTTACTCTATCATCACAACATTTCCAATTTAGTGTAGTTGCTACGGAATTATCACTAAGAGATCAAGCATAAAAAATATTTACTATTAGAATGCAGTATTTGTCTAACATTTAGGCCACACATAATGAAAGACAATTTGAAGTGGAGAATGAAGATTCTTACCAAAGAGTGGTGTCTGGCTGATCCGAGGAATATTGCCTATAGTCCAACTGTGCTAAATAGAGGAAATAACACCTGGACTCCTCCAATAGAATGCATTGCACTTTGGATAGAATGGGTAATGACTGCTTTCACATCCGGTAATGCCAAATTTGAACACATTAAATGTGGTTCTTTTTCCCCCCTATTGTTACTTTAGGCTTCAATGTATCAATGTATCAAAAGCGTTCAGTAAGATTTTGTGTATTATTTACCATATAAGATACACCTTCCCCCCCTAAAAGAACGCGGCAATGTTGGTGCATCTTATACACCGAATACAGCCATTTTTGGCCTCCTGAAGGCCCGCCTACATCCATTTCTGCAAAACATGAGCCATTTTCACAAAAATGAGGGCGTTTTTGCCTTGCTCCAGCCTGCTGAAGCCTGCAGAATGCTTGCTGGGGCTGAGGGAAGGCAAAAACTTTTTTCCCTTACTTACCTCTTAGACATCTTGGTGCGTCTTATACACCGGCGAGTTTATACTCCGAAAAATATGGTACTTATAGTGCACTGCTAGGTCATACAATTATAAGAGAGCACAATCATGTTCTACACAGGAAACCTAAATAAGGCCTTTAAATAAGAACAGAACTTCTATCAGGCCTTAAAGCAATGGATATGTTTAGTTTGAAGAAAATGCAAGGGCCTGGGAGCTTATGACTACATCACTAATCATTCACATCTGGTCTGAAAACAGGCTATGTGTTGAAAGGATCGAACCATAAACCTTAAATCTTTTGGAGAACACACTAAAAGATCAAAACACACCCAAGGGGGGAGGGGGTCAAATATATCTGCCTATGAACTTGAAGTCATCAAAATACCTGTAACATGAGGGCATGTGGTGAATGTATAAAGATAGAAGGATTGTCCTTGGGTGATGATTCTAGGCAGAGCTGTGCATCTGTAGCCCTTGGGTTGTATGTAAAGGCAATAGCATTAGACAGTTTCCCATCATAATAACTGTTTATGATGATCAGCTAGGAACAGATCACTTTCTCCCTTGAACTTAAAAGTTCCCTAAAATGAAAGATTAAAAGAAAGATACCATTTAACCAGGATGCAATTGGAATACAAAGTTTCACATGTAGGTGATTCAGGATGATTCAACTATACATGTCTGAGATGCATTAATGAGTAAAAAGAGCAATGTACAATATTTTGAAAAGAAATTCTACATTTGTATTTTGGCATTGTTTATTTCTAAAAAAAAAGGAATATGGATAGGAGAAAATAAATTTGAATACTGTCTATTGTAAAAATTGAAGAGCAAAACAATTTTGAACTCTATTCTTGGAGCTTAGCTGAGGGACAAGAGGGTCAAATGGTTCATTTTTGAGTTTAAAGGTAAAGATAAAGGTTCCCCCCGCACATATGTGCTAGTTGTTCTGGACTCTAGGGGGCACTGCTCATCTCTGTTTCAAAACTGAAGAGCCAGCACAAGATACTCCATGGTCATGTGGCCAGCATGACTAACCACCAAAGGCGCACGGAACGCTGTTACCTTCCTACAAAAGTGGTCCCTATTTTTTCTATTTGCATTTTTACATGCTTTCGAATTGCTAGTTTGACAGAAACTGGGACAAGTAACTGGAGCTCACTCCGTTACGTGGGGCTAGGGATTCAAACCGACGAACTGCTGACTTTTCTGATCAACCAGCTCAGCATCTTAGCCACTGAGCCACCATGTGCCTTATTTTTGAGTTTACAAGCAGTTTAAATTAGTAATATTTTACTATTACATTCTGTATAAAGCAAATGGAAATCAGAATATTTAAAAATCCACATATCACTTAACAGGAATGTTGCTACATTTTTAAAATCAATCCAACATGAAATTAAAGTTTTTTCAGCTCCACCAAAATCTTGTTTAGGACTATACGCACCTTGTATCCCAGACCAAGTTGATAAATCGCAAAGATCTGAGCAGCATTTAGAGCTTCACTGAAAAGATAAACAGCTGTCATCTGGCCACAAAATACTCGATTGGCATCTGCTGTTTCTGAAGAGCCCAGGAAACATTTGTCAAATGTCTAAGAAAGTAAATTAAAAAATCTAGTCAATGTTTAATTTGTTACTGAAAGTGAAGACTACATACATGATAAAATATCTTCCATTCTTTCTTTGTTTTTGTTGTTGTATATGTATTTGGGATGAGTAAAGTAGTTCAGTCACTGAAGTTGTGGACATAGCTTCCTTAAAATCAATTTTAATGAAGTCAGAATATAATTCATTATTCTTTTTTTCTTACTTATGATATTTTCTTAGGTAGCAGTTACTCCAGGTGGTGCAGTAGTGATTGTGATGTTTTTTGTTATATGGATTGCTTTTACATTGATCAGAGTAGAGAGGTGAGTAATATACAGTACTGACATAATTTAATTAACAATAGCAATAAAGTAGAAAAATCACATAATTATTTCCTATCCACATGTATTTATTTAGTTGGTAAGACTATTTTTACATATTCATTCATTCATTCATTCATTCATTCATTCTCACAGATTGGCCAAAGAGAAGATATAGAAATTTTATCCTATATTTTAATCTATAAATATTGCTAAATAATAAAAAGAAGAGTTTAGTTACAATTTAAATGATGCATATGACAAACTAAGGAAATAAATGTGAATAAGAAAAAAAATGTATTTTTCTACTTATTGCTTTTATTAATTTATTTCAGTGCAAAATATACTCACATTACTACTCTGATCGATGTAAAAATAGACCATACAACAAAAACATTATAGTCACCACCATACCACCTGGAATAAAATACATTGTAGTGTTGCATCTGCTGTAAAGGGTTCATCATAAGAACTATTCTGAATTGGGCTCTGAAGCCTTAAACGACAAAATAACTGAAAAATAGGGCCTAGAAGACCCCCCCTTTCTCTGAAGATGCCAGTCACAATATCAGGAAATCTCTTATCTAGACCAAGGTCAATTAGCCCTAAAGATCAATAATATTTATTATTCGTTAGATTTGCATCCCATCTTTTAATAGCATCTCAAGCGGATATTCATATTACTCCATGCTAACAACCCTATAAAATTGTGACA
Source organism: Thamnophis elegans (assembly GCF_009769535.1). Lineage (NCBI taxonomy): Eukaryota > Metazoa > Chordata > Lepidosauria > Squamata > Natricidae > Thamnophis > Thamnophis elegans. The sequence goes on along the minus strand of NC_045549.1, from coordinate 28,521,216 downwards.
TGTCTACTCATATTTATAAATGAAAAAATATATATCTGGATCAAATCTCAAGATCCATGCTTCAAATTATTGTTTAAACGCTAGTGCAAAAAGTTGAGAAAACAGTAAATTTCCATTTTTCATTTTCAATTTTAACATGAGGAACACAAGACAGAAAAGGCATACAATATTTCCTGAAACTGATATCGTGAATTACTTACATCACTGGCATTGACGAACCATGTTATCTCTCCATATGATGCTAGTTCTCCATTCACATAACATCTGAGTTCACTGTTCTTCCAGCGATTATAGATATGAACAATAGTAACCATGTACCACTATGTAAGGAAATATAGATGAATTACTGATATACAAAATGTAAAGAAAGAGTGTCAGGGTTCCAATGGATGCCCTAATTAAATCATGAATTGTTAACTTGTAAGCAATACAAATTGAACAGACACATCAAAATAAGCCTGCTACCAGATACAATTTATTTTGAATAAAAAATTTAAAATGGCTGAAATAAAATGTTTTCTTCAATGAAAATACTTTCTATAAAAGACATAAGATAACAAAATAATGATATAAATGTGTAAGAAGGAAACCATTTGTAAAATCAAAAAGGAAAATATATAGACTGTCAACTGAAAATTAGTCAGTCTGCACATAGTGAACAGACAGTCATCCATTTAATAGCATTATTCTTTAAGTAACAATGTTACTTAGTTTTTGCTACCCTGTTTCCCCAAAATAAGACCTCCCCGGATGATAAGCCCAAACGAGCTTTTGAGCGCATGAGCTAAAAATACCCTCCTCTGAAAATAAGCCCTCCCCGGAAATATTGCAACACAGCAGCAGCCATGAGGTGACCACACTCGCCATCTCCTGCACCTCAAAATAATAAGACCTCCCCGAAAATAAGGCCAAGTGCTTATTTCGGAGTCAAAAGAAAATAATGTTTTTTTCGGGAAAACACTATTGAAAATTTGTTTTGCCTTCTGATTCTGTTCTTATTTTGTTGTTTTTTAAATCTATGACTGCCACTAAAGGTAGTCCTCAATTCACAACCACAATTAAGCCCAAAATTTCTGTTGCTAAGTGACACATCTGTTAGGTAGGTTTTTCCCCATTTTACAACCTTTCTTACCACAGTTGTTAAGCGAATCACTGCAGTTGTTAAGTTAGTAACATGATTGTTAAGTGCATCTGCCTTCCCCACTGACTTGTTTTCAGAAGGCTGCACCTGACCCTGGGGCATTGCAATCGTCATAAATATAATCAGTTGCCAAGTATCTAAATTTGGTCACATGACATGGGGATGCAGCAGCAGTTGTAAGTATGAAAAACGTCACATAACTGACTTTTTTCAGTGCCTTTGTATTATTGAATGGTCACTAAATGAACTGTTGTAAATTGAGGTTTATCTGTATTCCATTTTATCTTTCTGGCTAAAACATATGAATAAATTCCTGAACTGATCTTTACTAACTAGTTATTACAGAATTAGACATCCTAAAGTTGTTCCTTTTAAATTATTATAGAATTTTGTATTATAAGTTTCTGTGTGTGTGTGTGTGTGTGTGTATATGTATGTATGTATGTATGTATATATGTGTGCATATGTGTGTGTGTGTGTATATAGGCTCGATTCCCAGTAAGGGTATGGCTAGCTGATGAGAGCTAAATAGCTTGAAATAGATCTATACTAGTCTCCCTTTATTTATCAGCACAAATAACATACATACATACATATACATACATACATACATAATATATAATATAAATTATATATATATATATATATATATATATATATATATATATATATATATATACAGATTATGAAAATAAATGTCAACCTAATACCGCTAAAGCCAATGATCATTATTTTCAAAGCATAAATATCTATTATACATTTTTTGTATTATACATTAATTGTAGATTAAACATACTGTGGAAGAAAGCTTACACCAAACAGAGTATGGAAGTGAGAGCACTTCCTTCACATATAAGTCCAGCTGTAATAGATTGGGAAAAAAGCAGAGGTTTTTTCCCTTGTCTGGTGTTTTGGAAAGAATCCAAACTTCTGGAAGATATAAATTATTTCCTGTACAATGGATTCATAACTATTCTAAAGAACCAGGAATCTCTGTGTGTTCTCCATCAACTTACTAGTTGATAAATAGAATGATACATAGAATTCAGGCAGAAGCAAAGCCATGTTGCTGATAGTTGGACTACTGAATAGCTGAACGGCTTTTGGCGCTGAGTATGGAATGTGTTAGAAAAGGAACTATTTTATTTGAGCCTAAAGCATGCAGGTCAAACAAATAAAGCACAATTCACAGTTCCCAATAAAAATAGAAAAGAACTGAATCACCATGGAACTGATAAAAAGTAAAAAAAAAAAGAAAAAACTAAAGCAAAAAGTTACTTACTAGCAAAATAGAAACAATCTACACTTTGAGACAAAAGATAAAGTTTACTTCTAAATGAGTCACCATCTGGAATCTCTGATAGAAACCAACCTCTTACATTAGGAGCAGGCATGAAATCCTCTTATCTTCGCTACCAGTTTGGACTTGGGAGCACACACGTGGCGCTTCTACGCATGCGTAGAATGTTCTGTGCATGCGCAGAGCGTCCGTGATGAAGTCTGGATGGGTAGGCGGAGCCTCCCACCACTACCAAACCGGGACGAACCGGCAGAATACCACCTCTGATTAGGAGGCAGTAAATTAGGAAATATTGTGTAAAAAAATATGAATGTTAAAGCTGTTATAGAGAACCAAAAAAAAAACAACCCACCTCTATACCACTGAAAGGAGAAACAATAAAATAGAAGAAATAAAAGCAGAAACTGAGGTGGACTCAATCTACAAAACTAAACAAAGACTGAAAACACTGTAAATTAGACTTATAGGGAAATTATCTGGGATGTAGGTTAAATGAGGTATAAGAATAAGCTTGATACTTCAGGTTACTTAAATTTAAGTGCTACCTTAGAAGGAATAAACCTTTTGAGGATGAAACCAATAGCTACTTGGCTGTCTGCCAGTGGCTGGATCATCCAAAACAAACCCATGCATGACACGTACCTTTTGCGGCTTGAAATCAAATTTCACACAGTGCTGGAAACCTTTCCTTTTGACTTAATTGATGTCACAACCAAACCCTCCCACAAAATGAGCGGAATAACCAAGCCCTTTACTTGTTCTAAAACTGAAACAAGTAAATAAAATTATGCTTATATTTTTACATGTTATGAAAGTCAATTTTACAAGCAGGTATAGTTCAACATAGTAAATATCAGGATATTTTATACATATTTATAATAAAATATATAGTACCAATAAAGTACTAGACCTTGCACACATGATGTTACCTAGTTAGGGTAACGAAACATTTGCAAGAAACAACAATCAGAGAGCACAAAGGATCACTCAAAATATAGTAAACATATAAATATATACATATATATACATACCAATATAAGTAAGGTTTATCTTTGTCTACATTGATATTATTTACAGGATCCATTCTTAACCAAGTATGAAAGGTAAATCCATTCTGGTACGGCCACTTTGCTATAGGAGTAAGGCAATAGCCTAAAAAAAGCAAATGATTATCATAAATGAAATATGTTTTTGTTAAAAAAAACTTTAAAACATGTTTAATAAATATCCTTATTTTTATTTCAATCTTTGCTATAAGTTAAAGTCTGTTTTATGCATAAAAGGCAATATTTTCCTTTGTGTTTTGCTTTTTTGATGTTTTAATATAAATGTGAACATTTCAATATAAGATCAGAAAGGATAGTTATTTACCAGTACAGTGATAGAATTATTGACTGTTCACAATTGAATCATGAGACCTTCCAGCAAGGTGGATGAATGGACACTCTGCATTTTGTAGAGTAGGGGTCTCCAACCTTGGCAACTTTACAACTTGTGGACTTCAACTCCCAGAAGTCCACAAGTATGTGCTGGCTGATGAATTCTGGGAGTTGAAGTCCACAAGTTGTAAAGTTGCCAAGGTTGGAGGACCCCTATTGTAGAGGAATTACAGCCAAAATATAATCCAGACCAATGATGGGTTCCTACCAATTCGGCCGAACCGGTAGTGGTTTGGCAGCCTGGGTCGCTGGAACCGGCATCGTCCCAGGCCTGCCACGTCCCCGAACTTGTTCTCTGGGCAAAGCCTATGGTGCCACCATCTTGTTTTTGCTTCTGCGCATGCGCAGAGAAATTTATTGCACTGCGCATGCGCACGCACATGCACATGCATAAAGTGCCCATCCTGATCCAGACTGCTTACGTATAATTCTCTCTGCAGTAAAGATAGATCTTGAGATCGCCCTCATGTATTCTGCATAGCTGGTGGCATTTGGTTTTTGTTTGCTTTTTAATTCAAATCAGTCAGATTTTATACCTAGATATGATTTTATTCTTTATATTGATTATTGTTACTTTTGTTACTTACAGTTTATAAAACAATGTACGTCCATCATACGGTTTCTTGTTTTTTGCTGCAAATATTTGAGTTCCTATACAATTTCTTCCTGTTCTGATCTTTTCTCACAATATCCCCACTTGCAATTTACACAAATTCTCAATCATCATCATTATATATATATACACATATTATACATACATACACACACAATTATTATGATTATTAAACATTCATTTGACTATAATGTTATTACATCCTTTTATATAAAATATTCTAAATTTAAAGTAAATCTATATTATGGCAATTGTTTTTTTGTTTCTTTGGTTAGTGGACACAGAAATTGAGGTATTTGCAATCAGCTGGGAACCACAGTTTACATCATCATCTGAGCTATTAATATAGCCTTTTCTAAGGACTCAAATTTTGACCTAGCCTCACTTTTGTAATCATGCTGGAATTTAATTTAATTTTTTATCCCTTGAAGACTGAAAACCCTTCAGAAGTGCAAACTTTGTATTTGCTATGTGATTCCCTCTTTAATGTATTTATAAAGAAAAAGAAGTAGTACCTATTTCCAGCTTAGAAAGATTTTATTTTTTCTAATATGCAACTAAAAGATGACTATATATTTTCCTTTGGAAAGTTTTTAAATGTGAAGAATTTGGATGATTTGATTTAAAGAAAGATGTGGACATTAACTAAAAATATCCTCTCTGTGGGAAAGAATTTCTGTGTTTTTTAAATTGCTGATAAGAAAGCTTTGAAAGTTAACCACCAGATGGCTATGTTAAAGGAAATTTATGATTTGTGGACTCAAGAACTGTGAGAATACTTAACCCTATATCGCAATCAAAAAGTGCTGAAGAAAATCAAGTCTCTTTGAATAAAATAGAAAAGGTATTATTGAGTATCCTAAAATTTTAGCGTACAGGAAAGAGATGGAAATATTGCATTTAAAAATGGACCTGGAGAACTACTTAAAAAACAACAAATGCATAAATGTATAAGAAATGATGTGAATTATGACTGCTTGAGTATTTATTCAGGCAAACCACTTCTCGCTTGAACCCATGATATCAAAATCTATGACAATTCCTTCTAATTTATTTTAAGTTGAGTTTATTAATACATGACTCTTTAAAAAAAATATGCATCAGATTTACTTGTAGTCAACTGCTATAAAGCTTATTAAACATTCTCTGTATGTATATAGATCCTAGTTTCCAAAACTGGCAGAGAAAGATTTGAATTACTTTTCTTTAAGCTATTACATATATTATTTGATTTCAGGAAAAAAGACCAAGTACCTTACAAAACAAAGATTTTAAAAAACAAACATGATAAGATAAAATTACTTACTGCAGCACTTTTTCCTGGGAAATTGAAGAAGGCATCAGGCCCATATTTCTGGGGCATATATTTTAACACAGACAACAGCTTTCCAGCATACAGAGGCTATTCAAAGAACAAATTCTTATTATGGTGTTGAAGAAGAAGAAGAATACCTGACTTTCCTGATTTTGCAAAAAAAAAACAAACCAACCCATAGCTATTAGGTCCTTGGTTAGGATTTGAACTTTTAAGTTTTTACCAATCCCAGACTGTGAATTGAACTGAACATTAAATATTTAATAATAATGATTCAAAATTGAATAAAAATTATTCAATTTTCATACCTCTAATAATTTTAAATGTTTCTCCAAGGCCTTTGGGGCAGACAATCAGGATTTAAACAATAGTTTACATATACTAATTATACATCAGAATATTGCTATTAAAAATGTAAGGCTCTACCACATCTATTCTATCAAAATTATTTGTGCTGCTACAGGCTAGGGATATTTTAAGTCTGACAGTGCAGCTAAAAATTAAGATTAAGGCAGGCAGGAAGACATGTAATGAGATGGAGCAGGCCACCCTCCCAGGAAGAGGACTGATCTTCTAAGAACCAAATCTTATTTCTAGCATTCTGCCATTATCTGGGATCCAGCTACTGAAGGCTCCATGCTCTGGCTGCTGCTATTTAATGCCAAATTCATCTGAGGGATGTCCTAGGTGGTCATCGTAGCAACCTAGCAACCAAAGGCATTGTTCTACAGATAATTCAGTATGATGCTGTACAATTAAGGTTGGGTGCAAGGTATAAGCAGAAATTTCCTTAATATCCCAGTCTCAAACTTATACTGCTGACAGTAAAACCATCAATATTCCTCCATTTGTACTGCATGTAAAAATTGTCTGTCTTGCTTAAAATTACCCAGGCAAAAACACCTGCTGACTACTGTGAAGTGTTTTCAAGTTATGTGGAGGATAAAGTCACTTGTAAATGCTCAAAGATGAATGCTGGCTAGAAGTGAGATGCCTGACATATCATTTTCAAAGATTACCTAGCAGGAATCTGAGCCTATAATCCTGAGGAGGTAGACAGGGTTCTTTGTAATGTTAGCCCTGGCATTTGTGTATTGGAAATCTCTCTTTCCTGGCTGGTGAAAACCTCCAGGAAGGAAATGTGAGGCTGGTCAGGCCAATCACAATGCTTCCTTGAAAGAGGACAACGAGCTTTGTCTTAAAGAGGTTTGTCATCCTTTGGCTTAGCAATACTAAACAACTATCAACCCAGTCTCCAATTTACCCTTCTTATGAATGGTGTTAGCTGGCCTGGAAGGATCCTGGAGGAAATTATTTCAGTCCTGGGTGTGGTCCTGAAAACACAATTATCGCTCTTGTGGCTAACCTGTGATGAGACTAGCGAAATGGAATTCAATTGCCCTGATCTTGCTGGACCTTTCAGTGGCTTTTGAATACATTGATCATGGTATTTTACTGACTTGTCTGGAACTGGGAGAGGGAAGCACTGTGTTGTAGTTGTTCTCCTTCAAGTTATATTTTAATAGTAAGAAGGAGAAGAAGTCATGTTCTAGAATTCTCCATTATGGGGCGTTAAACATTGTGCACTATACATTCTCTCCTCTCCCATTTTAATAGCTACATAAAGCCACTGAATTGGATTATCTACCAGCCCAGATTTAGGTATCATCCATTTGTCCTCACATGATACCCAGCTGTATATCTCTACCCTGTGCCAAAATAGAAACAGGATGGAAGTCTATATTGGTGTCTGGAACTTGTTAATCCCAACCAGGTGAAAAGTTATGAGTTCAGTAGCCTTCTGACAGTAGGGACATATGTGGGTTTGGATAGGGCTGTGCTGTTCCATGTAGAGTGGCCTCGTAACTTAGATGTCCCCTTAGACTTGCAGTTATTGCTTAAAGAACAAGACCTCTGGGGCAAGAAAACCTTTTTCACATTTTCAAGCCCCTAATTTGACCTTTCTTAGACAGAGGATCACGTTTCTGACACATTCGTTTGGATTATATGTGCTGTATATGGGATTACCCTTGAAGAGCATCCAAACTTCCATGGGCTAGAACATAGTATCTTATATACACATGGGAATTACTATGTTTTCTTATGTAATACATCTATTACTTCAAAATGGAACTCAAAGTACCACCTTTAAAGCCTTGCAGGGCTTTAAACCTGCTTTATCTATGGGATCTGTCTTTCCAGCTACCTCTTCTTAAGACAGGTCATCTGCACAGGGACAAGCTTCACAGTGTCTGCTGCTCTTCTTCTGAACAGCATGGTTCCCAAAATTGGGATGCCTCCCATGAAAAAAATCATTAAAACATGACTCTTCTGAAGAGCTTTGGAATAGAGCAGGGACAAAGGGGACCTTCCTCCTAGGTATTTGTATGCTTTTCCTCTGGGCATGTTACTTTGATTTTGTTTTGAGTTGCAATTATTTTTCTTTGGATCTTGTTGGACACAATGACATATAAACAAAAATGAAAATCACTACCTGACTCCCAGTTTTCATTATTAACTATAACTTATAACTATAAAACATTATTTCGATTACTCATAAATTAGAGGGACGTGGTAGCTCAGGGGCTAAGATGCTGAGCTTGTCAATCAGAAGGTCGGCAGTTCAGCGGTTCGAATCCCAAGCACTGTGTAACGGAGTGAACTCCCATTACTTGTCCCAGCTTCTGCCAACCCTAGCAGTTCAAAAGCATGTAAAAATGCAAGTAGAAAAATAGGGACCATCTTTGGTTGGAAGGTAACAGCGCTCCATGCACCTTCAGCATTTAGTTATGCTGGCCACATGACCACGGAGATGTCTTCAGACAGTGTTGGCTCTTTGGCTAGAAACGGAGATGAGCACCACCCCTTAGAGTCGGAAACGACTAGCATGCATGTATGGGGAAAGCTTTACCTTTTACCTTACTGATAAAATTAATTTATGATATGACAAGTACGGATATCTACTTAAAATAAAAAATACTTTTTTACTAATACAGATTTCTACATACCCATTTCCCTCTGTCTCCTTGAAGTTTGCTAAAGTATAGCTTTAATTCCCGAACTGTCACACTGTAGCTTGCTAATACTCCAAGCATATCTACTAAAAGATCTGTGGAAAATTAAACAAAGGTTATTAGACATAGGTTAATATTTATTTTTTTCAGTCATGTATGAAAAGGGTTTCATATTAGTTCATTGGAAGTAAGGACCATTTAAGAAGTCATACCTGCAATCATATTGTCAGCTCTATCAATCCTCTGAAGCACATGCTCAATGAGACCTACTTCTGTGCAAATCTGCAGATTCCGGATACTTTTTTTCAGGATGGCTGTGAACATGCTCATATCTCTGCCTGGCAAGTGACATCACACTTATCCATTAAGTCCAACATGCATGTAATACCTTCTCCTTCTTGTATAATAAAATTCATTTCCAGATCAAAATGACCACCTACAAGCTGAAATTTATAAAGAAGGAACATTAGGATTTATTTTCAGAATTATCTCTTTAAATGTGTAATTTTCAGGATTAGCATTTTCCCTTGTGACAGATAATAGAAATATTACACTAGGCTGTGCAATTAATGAAGAGGTTGATAATGCAAACTTACAGATATATATCAGGTACAAATCTTACAAAATGACTAAGGTTCCTAACAAAATTTACATAAAACTGTTGACTGAATTCTTGTTTTATGTTAGCAATACATGAACTAGTATCAACATATATGATCAAGCATATAATAACCCAGCATTGGAATATATGCAAGTTATATTTATAATCATTCTGTTATTATTATGTGGTTAATCTTTGGTGAGATTCACAGCTTTTGGGGATGGTTGGTAGCTCAACAGCTCGAGTCCTAACCAAGGACCTAGGAAATGTTAAGGTAACGTCGGAGGATATAAGCTGTTCCAAGAAGGGTGGTTTTTTGTAGAATCAGAATGTTCAAGTCTGATAAATTTAAAATTTCCAAATAGCGAGGTAGCCCTTTAGATATTGCTCCAAGGGCACCAATTACAATCAGGACAACACACAATTTCTTTTTCCACAGTCGCTCAACTTCAATTTGCAAGTCCCGGTACTTTGTGATTTTTTCTTGCTGCTTATCTTCAATTTGTGCATCTCCAGGTACTGCAATGTCAATGAACCATACTTTTTTCTTTTCAACTATTGTTATGTCAGGTGTGTTGTGGGCCAAGTGCCTGTCAGTCTGAATTCTGAAGTCCCACAAGATCTTGACTTTCTTATTCTCTAAAACCTTCTCAATCTGATGGTCCCAGTGGTTTTTGCTTTCACTTTTCTGGATGTAATCATTCAAGCTGTGTTTTTTCTTCTCCCACAGTCTGTTTTACTTGTAGGAGTCCTCGACCACCCTCTGCTCTTGGTAGATATAATCGGTCAACATCACTTTTAGGGTGCAAAGCATGATTCATTGTCATAAGCTTCCTTGTTTTTCTGTCCAAATTGTCCAACTCCATCTGGACCCAGTCAATTATTCCTGCAGAGTATCAAATCACAGGTATAGCCAGGTATTTATGGCTTTTATGTTTCCTCCACTCAATTTGGACTTTAATATCTTGAGAATTCGTTGAATGTACTTGGCTGAAGTTAATTCCTTGACTTTGTTATGCATTAAGTCAGGGCCTCTAAAATCCCCAAGTACTTGTAGCCTTCTTCTGGGTTTACTGCCTTTATCATTTTTTTCATTCTCAAGTTCTATTCCATCATCTTCTATGACCTTGCCTGCTTTGGTGGCCATTGTTGCACATTTATCAATTCCAAACTGCATACCAAAGTCTTGGCTAAATTCTTTTGTGGCTTCAACTAATAAATTCAGTTCAGCTATTTGTTTTATACCAACAGCTGCAAATCATCCATGTACATTAAGTGTGAAAATTTTCAGTCCTTTCTTTGCAAGTTCGTATCCACAGTTCACCTTCTTCAAAATGGTTTGTCAGTGGTAGCATTGAGAGTATAAAAAATAGGGGGTGAAAGGAAATCACCCTGGAAAATGCCTCATTAATTTCAACTTCACCCAGTTCGTCTCCATTAGCCATAAGCTTTGTTTTCCAGAGGTTTCATTGAAGTTTCCATGAATTTTTGTATGCTGCTAGCTGATGCCAAAGATTTTCAGGCATTTCTTGATCCAGCTGTTGGGGGAACTGAATCAAACGCTCTCTTATAGTCTATCCAAGCCATAACAGGTTGGTTCGTCTTTTCTTTGAATTCTTTATGATTAGTTTGTCAATCAGCAGTTGGTCCTTTGTTCCTCTTGAATTTTTGCAGCATCCTTTCTGTTCGACAGGAAGCAAGTTATTTCTTCCAAGTATCCATAAATTTGGTTTGCAATGATACCAGTAAGGAGCTTGTATGTTGTTGGAAAACAGGTGATTAGCCTATTGTTTCCAGGATCCTTTCCTTTTTCTTTATCTTTTTGGATCAAAAATGTCCTTCCAGTTGTCCATTCATCATTTTCAGGTGTTTTTAAGATCTGGTTCCTTTGGGCTGTCAATCTTTTGTGCACAATTGTAAGTGCCTTTAATCAGAAGCCATGTCATTAGTTTGGTCCAGGTGCACTCCAATTCTTCACTTTTCTTGACTGTCTTTGCAACCATTTCTCTTTGTTATTTTCACATCTTCCATTTATGCACTTTAATAGAATCCTCAATCTGTTTTGATCCATTTTGCATTTCTGTTGTGCTTCTTGTTGTTTCCCCACAAATTCTTCCAGAATTCAGAGCTTTCTCTTTATCGAGGCTTTTCATTTGTTGTTTACTCCATCTCCACTTTCTAAGCTCTTATAAACTGGTGCTGATTTGCTCTGAACTGTGAAGTTTTCCTTGAATTGAGTTACTCGGTTTTCATATCTTTTAATTTTTTCAGCAACGGCAACAACCCTCAGCTTCAGCTCTTCAATTACTATCGCAATCTCTTATTCTCCAAATCGTATCTTGCTTCCAGGCTGCTTTTGACCTGCTTGTTCTTTAGCTGACCTTGCCTTAGGTTCTTCAAGTTGCTCAAGTCTCCACGAAATTTTTTGATCTTCAATTCCAACCGAATTTCCATTTAGGCTTCTTCTTCTTGCCTCTTTGGTTCTTTTGTATTTTCAAACCCAATTCTTTGGTGGTTATGAAGGCTGCTGCATACCATCAGCTGGTTTGTTTCAGCTAATGTAGTGGTTTGAATGGTTTGCACAGCCTCACTGACCTTTTTTAGGTACCTTTCTCAATTTCTTTCCGGTCACTTGGTTCAGCTTTGGCAAACGTGTTCTTTCAGCATCCTCCATTTGATGCTTTATTTTCTCAGCTAATTGAGCAATATCTTGTTGATGTTTGTTCTTCAGTGATCCCTTGTTCTTTATCTTCATCCATTTCAGCATCCTCTTCCTCCCTTTCGTCCTCAGTTTGTTTTTGAGTCTGCAAATCATTCCTTGATGTTACTCTTCTTTGTTGGTATATTCAGACCATTAGTTTGCTTTCTCTTCGATTCCTATTAATTCTGCTGTAGTGAAAAATTTGTGGCTTAGAATTACACATCATTGGTCCATTAGCCTTTGTTCACTGATATCACAGTCCATGTGGTTCACCTTCCAAATCTAATACTTCGTTTTGAAATCCACGTTTTGCTGGCTCACACTGATAGTAAGCTTTCATAATAGAGATGTTTTCTTCCCTAGTCCAGATTTTTCGCTTTTTTCACTTTTTCTTCCAGTAGCTTGTCAGCGCCATGCCCTGGTTGCCTAGCAGAGGGAGCTGAGCCCTGTAGTTCATTTTGCGCAGAATGCCCAGGAGCCATAGCATCCAACGGAACCCTTGTTAAGCTGGGCGACGGTTCAGCCGGCATAAATTTCATTTTTTTTGTATTCACCATATTTGTATGGGTTGTGGAGCAAATTTTGTCTGGCCCTTCACCTAAGACCTGTCTGATATGGTTATACCTGTTCAGCATATTCCTTAGGATCATTAGAGCGTGCAAGCTCCTCCACCACGACAACGTAAAGCTACATGGAGGGGCTGTTATTAGTATTAGTATTATTTATATACTATATGTTCTTTAAATAAATTACCAATATTAATAAAATAAAATAAGCTTTAACAAAACAAATCTATGTTTATTCAGCTGTAAGAAACACCTAGTTAAATGGGATTTATTTATAATTAAGTAGCATCAGGTACAGATACACTTAGTACAATACAATACAATACAATACAATACAATACAATACAATACAATACAATACAATAGCAGAGTTGGAAGGGACCTTGGAGGTCTTCTAGTCCAATCCCCTGCCTAGGCAGGAAACCCTATACCGTTTCAGACAGATGGCTATCCAACATCTTCTTAAAAACTTCCAGTGTTGGGGCATTCACAACTTCTGGAGGCAAGCTGTTTCACTGATTAATTGTTCTAATTGTCAGGAAATTTCTCCTCAATTTCTCCTAGTATATACCAAGTTAAATCTATCAAAGGTCTATTGAATAGACAAGGCAAACTGCGTATACAGATAGTCCTTGACTTACGACCACAATTGAGCCAACATTTCTGTTGTTAAATGAGACATTTGTTAAGTGAATTTTGCCCCGTTTTGTGACTTTTCTTACTAGAGTTGTTAAGCGAAACATTGCAGTTGATAGGTTAGTGACCCGGTTGTTAAGCAAATCTGGCTTCCCCGTGGACTTTGCTTGTCAGGGGGGTCACAAAAGGATATCACGTGACCCTAGGACACAGCAACGGTCATAAATTTGAGTCAGTTACTAAATGCCCAAATTTTGATCATGTGACCATGAGGATATTGCAATCGTCGTAAGTGTGAAAATGATCATAAATCACTTTTTTCAGTGCCGTTGTAACTTTGAATGGTCACTAAATGAACTGTTGTAAATCGAAGACTGTATATGCGTCCAGGTTAACATACAGCTATTTTCAACTGAGCCTAAGTGTAAATTGCATTGAATGCATGGCTCTGTTTCCAATTATATAAAATGTTCTCAAATGAGAAAAGGCAAATTGTTCACCTGTGAGAGTTCTCCAAATAGCATCAAGCTGTTGCTAATGGCTTTGCATTTTATAAAAAGATCATATAATCATTCAGTACAAAGGTAAAATAATTGTCCAAATGCTACTAGGTCTGTTTCCCAGCTGACAAATAAAAACAATGTTCTGGGTCACAGCGACACAGTTGTCATTCAAAAAATTTTCTCATACCAATCCCCACCCTTTATTACATGCTAAAATATCCCTTCTAGCTTACTACACAATTAAAAATTTTGATAAAAATAGAAGTAAAATCAAAACACAATAATAAGAGCAGCTGCAGCATGACATGGTATAGGAAAGAATTATGTGACTGAACCAATTATTTGAAACATTTGTTTGCAATTTCTTCTTCGGGATCTCTAAACAAACCTAAGCATGGTTTGTAAGGCAAAGAGCTAAGAAACCAAAAACCTATTTGCCCTTCCAAAAAAAAAGAAATGTTACTCCTAGTCTGGGATATACAGCTGTCTGTGATCAAAGACAGTGAAGATGTTGGACTATTGCTGCTGTCAAAATAAGGCTACATAGTCTGCATAGATCCTACTGGCCTTCCTTAGTATCTTCATACATTAATGTTCTCTTACCTATTTCATAATTTGAACAGACTACCATAAGTATGTGGACTGGCAGAATTTTCACTTAATATCACCTTGTTTTTCCACATAAATTGTTAATATTGTTATTCACAATATTACTGAACAGACTCCTCAAGCTGATGATCGTGTAGTGTATACTGCCGCCTGCCAGCTAGTATGGATGACAGGTGTTCTATTGGGCCTATTTAATTCTGGTGAATGTCACATAATGGGTATATATGAGTTAGTGGCAGAGATCTATTACTAAACAGAAACTAATCATAGATGGTTTTCATTTAAAATATAGCAATTCTGCTATAGGATTTGCTAAACAAGTCTGTTTCCATGTTTTTCCATGAATCAAGCAGCTTCCATTCATTACTCAAGGTCAGAAATGTTGGAGAAATATGTAACTTGGAAAACACATTTTTCAGCATTCTCAAAATAAATCAATGGTGTCATATACATCAAGATTGGGAATATATAATGAATATATCTGACATTTTAAAATAGTATAGTCAGACAGAAACAAAAATTTAATATTTTCTTTTCTAAATTTCTCTTAATGAAGGAGTAATAGCATATGTAATAATCTTCAAATATATTTCTCAATATGTGTTTGTGTAACTATATGCAAATCCAAGAAATACATGCACACTTCTTAAGTCTAATGGTGAGATGTATGCTTTATGGCTGATGACAGTGTGAATTCCTTAGCAGGGAAGTTTATAGCTACATATTTTACAACTATCATTATTTCAGGTTATTTTAATTATAAAACCTAGCAGGTTTCATGTACATCTAAGAAGCTACAGTTTCTATTCTCTGATGCCCACATAACAACACCCAGATAATAAACAATTTCATCAGAAAATGATGATCAAATAATACAGAATATGTGACTTGGGCAAGTTCTCTTCACAACTGGATATTAGCAATAATAGCAATTAAGAACTTTATTCAATAGAAAGATCACATAAGTGCAGTTATAATCAACTTCAAAGGAATTTTATTAAAGGAAAAGTTTGAATTTATGTTTGGGAATACAACTTTTAGCCAATGCTAAGCTCACTGTCAAGTATTACCAAAATAAATAAATAAATCTGGCCTATTAATCTTCTTATGGTTGCTTGAGTTAATATATTTGGTTCTAAAGACCCATCAACTGTCATGCCAGCACCTTATAGGCCGTACATTTCGCTCTTAAGTAAAGTGACCTCACCTTCACCTCAATTCTCTTCCAGTCATCTTTCACTTTTAGCTACATGTACATAGACAGTAACCACCCATCCAAGAAGTTGACATATTAGTTTTTTCTATCTAATCTGCAAAACACAAATAATTCACTAGCAATTCAAAATAGTACATTCAGGAAATCAGACTTAAGTAATTTTCATTTAAATGTTTTATGAAAGTATTTTTTTACAAATGGGAGAGTTACACACAATTTGTGGAAAAATTTGATATACTATTAATATGGCAACACATAATAAATACGTATAAGCGGATACAATAACAGTATTTCATATTAACCAATTCTAATAATAATTTGCAGCTGATCAACCTTCAAGACACAAATTTTGCTGCCAAAGACAGGGATCGCATATCCAGGTATGTACACCAGCTAGTTATTATCTGAGCAGCAGTAATGGCTGTGAACAGCAAAATGTAATCTCATGAAATGTCACAGTAAGTTATGAATATCTGAGCAGCCTAATGCACCTTACTAGCCATGAAGTGTGAGAATGTAATCTTATTACCTTTTTTATGGTTGTATTTTTTTAATAATATAGGCTTTGAACTGATGTATAGTCTTTCTCTGCACCTTACATGATTTGGTCTCTGTGCCATACAGTTCATTTTTCAGAATTCCCCAATTCAATGTATGTCTTAGATTCAACTTCATAAACAATCTTTATAACAACCAACTGGCTGACATAATATTTTCTCTTTCTAGACCGTGGAATGATATGTAGCATACAATGATTTCCAAGCAACATATTTGAAGCATTCAAATACATCTTCCTAACTTTTACATTTCATTTTAATATTTCCTGAATATTTATAAATTTAAATATGTCATAAATATATCAATATCTGGATGAATTTAAAAGCAATGGAACTTTTGGTATCTATAGATCATTCCTTTTCAATCATATTTTCACATTCCCAGGGATTAAGTTTCACCAAGAGATTGAAAATAAAATAAACTCTTTCTTCAACCTCTTCACCAAACATAATGACAGCATTCTTCAAATCCAAATTTTAATTTCTGCAGCAATTATCCCAAAGAGTTGCATACAAATCTCTATTAGCAAGACAAAAACATATTACAATTTACCAATTCTCAGTTATTTACAGAATTTATTTATTAAATTTATATGCTGCTCATCTCACTGATAAAGCAAGTATAGGAAAATTCAGGAAAAAACAATTACTCCCTTTATCTATTTATTAGTAAAATTCTCATTCTGTTTATTGTATTTGTACCATCAAGTTAGCCCAAATGTTGCATTATGCCATAAGATTTTTTTTGTTTTTATTTCCTCCTCCTCCTATTACTGTTTGTACTTTGGCCATTTTCATTTTAGTAAAATACAGAGTTTTCTATTCATTGAAACTGACAATTTGCAAAAAAAGAAAAATTTATATTTGTCTTAAAGGAGAATGGAGAGAAGGAATAAAAAACATCAAGGCCACATAGCTGGTATGACTGACAGGATTCATTGATGCAATGTCAAATCTTGTTTTGATGTTATAATATAACTGAACTGAACATAGCTGAATTCTGAAAACTGAATATAAGTTTTAATATCAAAACAATAATACATCAAAATGGACTCCAGTCCACAAAATGTTTTTTCTAAAATGAATAGAATAGAATTACAGAATTGGATGGGACCTTGGAGGTCTTCTAGTCCAACCCCCTGCTTAGGCAGGAAACCCTATACCATATCTCTTCTTTAAAACTTCCAGCGTTTGGAGCATTCACAACTTCTGGAGCCAAGTTGTTCCACAGATTAATTGTTCTAACTGACAGGAAATTTCTTCTTAGTTCTATGTTGATTCTCTCCTTGATTAGTTTCCATCCATTGTTTCTTGTCCTGCCCTCAGATGCTTTGGAGAATATCTTGACTCCCTCTTCCCCCTGAGATATTGGAACACTACTATCATGTCATCTCTAGTCCTTCTTTTCATTAAACTAGACATACCCAATTCCAGCAATCGTTCTTCATAGGTTTTAGCTTCCAGTGTCCTAATCATCTTTGTTGCTCTTCTCTGCACTCTTTCTAGTCTAAACATTTTTTTACATTGTGGCAACCAAAACTAGATGCAGTATTCCAAGTATGGCCTTACCAAGGCATTATAAAGTGGTATTAACACTTCACATGAAGTCTATCTTATTGTAACATGTCAATGTGTATTTTCCACCACCTACCCCGATAGTAGAAGAGAAATGTAATGGTATAGGAGATTGATTTTGAGAGATCAGGGGAAGAAAAGATGCTGTCTAGAAAATGCTGAGACAAGAGAAGAGATCTTAATGTTAGAAGATGAAACTTAGGAAGGACCCATCCTAATTGATCAGGTGGTTAAAAATGAACACAGGAGATTTATACCTTCAGACCGGCAAGAGTATATTAATGTACTCTTACAATAAAATGGAATTAATTAGCTAATCTCATCATGTTTCCAGTGTAATCTGCCTGGGAAGGCTGCCAGAAAAAATCTGTTTCATCATGAGAGTTCTGCTAAAATCTGGAAGTAAAACTAGGGAATTACCATCACAAATTTTATTTCATTATTGATTTAGATTTTTCATTAACCAAACTATTACATTGTTCAAAATATAAAAAGAACAGACAATATACAAGTTTGACAGAATTTTTCCAGATAGAATTGTTTCCAGCAATAAATTTCTAAAAATATATTGATTAACCTAGATTTGTATCCCACTTTTATTGATTTTATAAATAACTTAAGACACCACAAGTACCTAATCCTCCTCCCTCCTCCTATTTCCCCACAACAACAATCCTGTGAGGTAAGCAGGGGGCAGAGTGAGTGACTGGTCCAAACTGACCCAGCTGGCTTTCATGTCTATGCTCAGACTAGGACTTAATGTCTCTCAGTTTCTAGCCTGGTGCCTTAATCACTAGATCAAATTGGTCTCAATTTTTCAAGGATTTTCAAAGCGATAAAAATACTATATTTAATTCATATTTGTCCACGCATTAAGCAATATGATATTCAGAGCTTACAGATTTAAGAATATTTTATAGACTATTTCTAATTTTCCTGTAAAATAAAAACGGTTATTACAATGCTCAATTTTACATATAAGCATTCAACTGAAATTATAAAAAAATATACTTATATTATTCTGATTTTTACTGTAACAAGTTCACATTTTTAAAAACGTGATCTTTACAATCAGATTGTCACTTTGAGGTGCCCTATAGGTAAAACCTAATCATACAAATAATCAAAATGTAACTTTATTGTAATAGACATTAATATATAAAGGTAAAATGTGTAACCTACAGTCATATAGAAAGCAGGCATCTTCTTACAGAAAATAGATTTCAAAATCCATTACATCATAGATTCATACATGAGCATTGAAAGCCAATAAATCACTTAAACTATGCTAAAGAAACTCTTTTAAAATTTGCATCTACCTATAGTAAATACTACCATGTTCTTTAATAGCTTGCTACTGCAATCTTAGCAAGCTGCTGATTTATGGTTGTGACAGATTTTCAAAATCAGAAATCCATCACTGTATGCCATCTACTTAAAAATCAGTTCAACTTATGTTACTCAGAATTTAAATCTTACCGTATGTAATACGAAAATCACAGCCACATGTACCACATTGTTCATGTTATTGTCTTTACTATCTGAGTATGATATACAATTATTTCTTAAAACAAGTATCATTTTAGAGAGTTATTGAGAAGGTTTTGAACATTTATTTATAAGCATAATGAGGCACAAAAAAAGAATATAACAAAACATTTGTGCAAATTTTCAAGACTAAAGAAACACTAAAACTAAATAATTGCCATTGTTTACCTATAGTAATTATCGATATTTGTCTTCAAAATGTTTCTAAACATTATCAAGTGCATTTTATCAAATTTACACAGAAATCTGCATTAAAGTCTATATTTTAAGATTAATGCAAGTAATACCTAATTTTAACAACAGCTAATTTGTTAAATACTTGACTAAAATAAGTGGCTATGGTAAATAAATCAGATACCATTAATTTTTTTCAAATCTACTATCAGAAAATATAGGATAGAAAATCATTACTGGTATTCAGCCATTGTCTACATGGAATTAAATGAGGGAAATGTTTTTTAATGGCTTTTTAAAGTAATCCACATTTTGACTACAAGTTTTTCCTAACTCAGGCTTCTCAGATTATTAAACTGAAATGATGTGGATGCTAAACAACATATTTCCATTGTGGTTTGGCTGAGTTATGATGAAAATACTAGTTATAAACAAGGGGATTCAATCTGCTTAAGATACCTGGCTTTTGGCCTCCATTCTCTTTTGTTGGGACCTTGAGAAGCCACAGGGTGATATGGCTGAATGCTAAGATCAAGAAGACGACCTTGATAGATTCAGGATAAACTTTATTGGTATCACTGAAGACTGGCTAAGAAAGAACATATAATGTGAAAGGCCCTTTCTGTTTCCCTCTGACCACCCTTGTGTTCTTCCTCTTGTTGCTGATGAGGCACACTTGGCCAAGCAAGTTCTCCGCTCTTACGCAAGGTCTCCTCATAGCCTGGAGAGGCTTTCATGACACTGTGCCAGGCCTCATGAAGTTGTAGAGAGGCTTCATGTAGCCCTGTGAAGGCCAGCAACTGCTTGGCCGTGTGTGCCTCGTCAACAGCAGGAGGAAAACAACAATGGTTGATAGGGACTTGTGTGGATGCCAGAATGCAGGGTGGCCAAAAGGCAGGGTTAGAGATAGTTGAATTGCAAGTTGTGGGGGCATAAATATAGAGTTGAAATGCCTGAATTTCATCATGTGATTGCAGAGGTACTACAATAGCTGTAATTTCAAGGATCAGTTGTAACTATCGTTCATTCATTACCACCACAACTTTGAACCATCCCTGATAGTCATTAAGCAAGGACTACCTGTAAAACTATGTTGATATTCTCCATGTTTCCTGCTCTTAGAATCTCCTGCCACTTGTAAAAGCCTGATACCACTCCCCTTCAACAAAGCTTAGGAACAGCTTCACACCCCACTAACCCTTCCAATCTAACTATGTTGTTATGGGCTGAAGAGACAGACCTAATATACGGTTATGCTCCTTATACTGAACATACAGCAGAAGTTAGATGTGCCATAAGCATGTCCTAACTTTAGTGCCTGAACACTGGTGAATGTAAAGATGACTCATTTATCATGCAGATGAGAGATTATGACAGGGTTTGAAGTGGGCCACCCTTAGAGTAAAACTCAACACCTGTCAAAGCAGAACATACTTCCCTGCGAAAAGTAAGTCTGTATTAGGGGTCTAGAGCACGGGTGTCAAACTCGAGATGACAGGTTGTCATTAAATGACTTATCACAACTTTTCCCCTTTCACTAAACATGGGGGTGGGCGCGACCAGTGCAAGATGCATCTGGCCCATGGGCCGCAAGTTTGACAACCCCTAGCCTAGAGGAACCGTGAACCAAGATCCCTAGCAGCTAGTAAAGAGCTGCATTAAATCAATTGCCTTGCCTGACTAAGGCTAGGAGAAATAATAGAAATTGTTGAAATCTGTTTTGATACAAAGCTCAATTACAAAAGGAGTCAGTTGAATCAAATACCAAAAATGCCCATCCAGCAAGCTGTCAAGACAATATTTCAAGATCGTGAAGGAACTGAGAATGTACCAGTGACCATTATATCACAGTTTCTCTTGTATCTTGAAAAAAAGGTACTGGCTTTTACTAAGAGGAAATGCAAATTTCTAAATTACCTTTGGGCCATTCAGTGACTATCAACTATTTGTAATGATTACTATTCCTGAGTGACAATAGATAAGGGGTTCCTCAATAGCAGCTTCAGCCAAATTTGTACCTGTTTTGAAGAACCTCGTTTCCTAGTCACTGAGTCCTCTTTTCCTCTCTCTCTCTTCCACGAAACATACTTCTCCCTTCTCATTTTCCACACTTAATCATTAATGACAGTTGCATGTTTACATTCTCTGTGTTCCCACTTTGAGAATCTTTTACCACTAATGAAATACAATACCAGAATCAAGCTGATTGATTAAAGTTGTCCCCATTTGCTTGCATTTATATACGCTGCTTAATGTTATTCTGGACATCCACAGAACTTTTGTTTGCTTCATTAAAGAAAAAGGCATGAGTGCCACCTAATGGACAATAGAAATAATGTACTACAAAGAAAATTGGCAAGATTCTTATATTCAGATAAGGAAAATTGTTCAACATTTTTAAAAATTTACAAAGATCAGTACTGCATAAATGTCAACCACAATTTCATGATTTTAGAACATATTTATGCAAATATTCTTTCCTTATAAAATACATATACCTCTTTTAAAATATAATAATTCAAACTTGTATGTTTCATAGGATTTATGCTTCTAGGTAGCAACCCTACACATGTTTGCTTTTCAATAAGGACTATTAACTTTACATAGAGAAATATATTTTAAATACATTTTGTTATTAAGCTCTATTAAAATAGCAGCACTTTTGTTTGAACATGTACAAAATTGAATTATAAACCTATACATACACATATATCAAATTTTTCTATCCATAATATTTCTTTTGCTCTGATTTATTAAATATATTTTGCTTGGTAGTAAATTGTGCTTTTTCCCCTAAGTGTTTCTTTATTTTTTATACAGATGTGAACCAGCAAGAAATATTAATCAGCTGGTATCAAAGTTAACCATTAATTTAGGGTTGGTATTCACTTACCTTACCTTCTGGTTTGCAAATGTGAGCACGTGTGCACTCAGCCTTCTGTGCATGCACTTTGACTAAAAAAAAGTGACTAAATGAGATGCATAGAGTCGGGACAGGCAGGCGGGGCCACCTCGATTTCCGCTACCCGTTCGGGCGAACCAGTCCAAACTGGCACAATACCAACTCTGCATTAATTCCAATTAATGTCACCTAACCAGGTAGCTAGTTCTCACAGGGCCCTATGTTACACATTTTTCTTCTATTACTTAAGGAGCCAAGAGCTTTCAGTGCAATTAACAGTGATCTGAAATGTAACATAATCAACAATTGATATCTCAAAGATTTCCTGCATTTATGTTCTCTGATGGGTTTGGTTGTAGTGAAAAATACTTGTCTGTTGCCATACAAGAATTCTTAATTTAATGGTTACAATCATAAGCTGCCCATTTGTCCAGGATTTGGGCTTTTAATGAAAAATCTGCTATTTGTAACATGTTCTGAACAGCTTTAATTATAAAAGAAAATAGAGCAGCAGAAATGTAAGGAATGCACAAATAACACAACACTGGTATTTCTTTAATGATATTTAGGAAATGGAGATGCAATCTGCTTGTGGGGAGTATACTGGCTGCCTTGTTCTAAATAAAGAACATTACTATCTATCCTTAACTATTTATGTTTCACACAACCATGTACAATGTGAACACTAGCATACATAAACTATTTTGAAACTAAATAGATCTTAATCATTTAAGCATTGGTCCATTATTTACTCTATGCAAGGTGAAAAGCTGTTATTTTTAAAGTCATTATTTGTACAAACATCTGATTTCTATAGCAGCAGTTTAAGCAGAAAGAGGTTGTAAACAATTATACTGCTTGAGTAGGTCTTCGATAACTACAAGCTACTTCATTATAACAAACTGTAGCACTTATTGACAAGATGTCATGTTCTACCGTATACAATTGCAACAGAGGAACAAGAAACAGGTTGGAAAAATCGCAAAGAACATGAAAAAAAAGTATTCTGAAAATGGTTAATTGATACCAGATGTAGGATTACTAGATAACCTAATTAATTTGGAGGACCTTGGTTATTCATTGTTACAAATCAGGAACACCAAAAAGAATTTTAAAAAACCAATTAATAACCTCTCCCAATTATAATGTCAAGCATTCCGACTTTGTCAAAGAACCTCATTTGACATCAGTAGTCTCTACTTTGTTCTGTTCTATGACTTCACTCAAATAGTCTTACAGTAAGAATAAAATCCTATATTGTATATCCGTTTAATGAAAAAGGCAAAACAATCAGTTGCAAATTCAAACTAATATATTAATTGAATTGAATAGTGATATTAATTTATAATCATGTTAATTCACAAGTCCTAACTATTCAACAATAAAGCATACTTCATTCAACACAGAGAATATATATTGAGGCTAATTTTGTTAATGTTGGGATCATACTTTAATTAGAATATGCTTTCATCAGGGAAACAATGTAATCTCAGGATCATAATGTACTCAAAACTCAAATACCGCAGCTGCAGGACATCCACAAAAAGTAATTGTCATGCCATGAAATGCCTACAAAATAGCTACTCTCAGCCTGCTAAAATTATTAGCTGTGGGACTCAACACTTATAGGTAGGATGCTCTAGCTGGCCTGCCTGCTACTACCTGTAGTTTTTGCAATATATCAAAAATCAAAAGCAACTTTTAAAAGGATAAAATTTCTCCAAGCAAAATATTTTGTTTCATGGCAGAGTTTAACAAAACATATTTAGAAAGATAACATGACAGCTTCATCACTTTTACCATCCAAGTTCCTCTGGATCACAGTTAAGTTTCTGAGAGCCATATCTGTGTTTCAAATGGGTTTAAGACAACTCACCACAACCAACTCGCCACAGTGGGACAAGTCACCACAGCCAACTTGTCATGGGACAACTCACTGCGGGACAGAAGTTATATAATATCAAATAAATGGTGCAATAGAATCATTCAAGGACGAATGCAAAAGGAGGGACAAAATGAAATGTGAATGATAAAAATTAAAATAATTTTTAATTATTTTAAATAATTAAATAAAATTGTTGAATTGTCACACAGCAAGTTGACAGTGGCAAGCTGGCTTCAGCAAGTTGAAGCAATGAGTTGGCAGCAATGAGTTGGCCATGGCAAATTTGTAGTGGCAAATTATCCCATTCCAGTTTGAAATATGGAAAGCAAGCAAATTCTATTATTCCATTTTGTGGTAGACACGTCTAGATTAAAATAACATATGACTTATGTATATCTATATAAGCTTATACTACATTCTATTGTCTTCATATTTTGAATGAACCTTTAAGAATCCTAGGTGGGATGAAAGAGATAAAAAAGAAAAAAATTAAAAAATACATCAACATTCAGATTAAAGGATGCCAAACCAAACTCTGACAAGAAGTGTTCCACAAGCCAAGTGACAAGTTGAGACACGTTCATAAAGCCGTCTCCCTATTCCTAGCTAAAAACCAATATGAAAGTGAAAGTGGCACAGTTGGAACATACTATAATTTAAAAATGAAACTGAAACTTAAAATAATATATAGGTAGCTTAATATGGTTGATAAACCCCGCAAAATGGAAATCTTTGTTGGATTCTGTGTCCTTTTGCAGCTTGGATTAAACATTTATCACACAATTTTTAGTCCTAGCTTTTTTTAATATCAGCTTTTAATTTTTCTTAGCTTTACATTACCAGGTTCCTTGAGCTGTTCGTATGGCTTTTTAAACTGTATTTTCCTTATTTAATGTCCTTTTCTCATTAAGTTCTACTGCTTTATCAACATGGCTTCTCAATTTGTATAAACTCTTTAAAACTGCTTTTTGACTAGCAGTGGGGAAACAATCTAAATGGCATGTTTTTTGAACCTTTGCCTGATTTCGTTGAGAATATTCTTTCCCAACAATGAAATTGTTGACAGTGGCTAGTACTATAGCATCTTAGTCTTAATGGTTGTATACAGCTTTCCGAATCAGAGACAACATGCCTTAAATACGAGTTGCCAAGGAACAATTGTAAACAAAAGCCATCTCCCTTTAGTTTTGCCTGTTAATTTCTCTATGTATCAGCCAATAAGAAATCTATATCTAGGTGAATTTCTCCGGCCCTTTGGAACGAGCTCCCCGTGGAGATTTGAACCCTCACCACCCTCCAGGCCTTCCGAAAAGCCGTTAAAACCTGGCTGTTCTGACAGGCCTGGGGCTAATGAGCTCTCAAATGGTATGGTTGTTGTGTGTTTTAAATTTTGGTATTGTTTTGTTCGTCTTTTTATTCCTTATTTATACCCCCCCCCCCTTGACTTGGGTTGTGAGCCGCCCTGAGTCCCCTCGGGGAAAAGGGCAGCATAGAAATATAATAAATTCAATTCAACTCAATTCAATTCAATTTAAAGTTTACCAGCTGGTCCTGAAATTCTGAGCAAGAAAAATAATCACTGTAATATTTTGCCAAATCATCAAGAAATAAAAATCAGTCTTGAATACAGCTGCTGAATCTACGCATACAGACAGAAGGTTGAACAACTAGCCTTGTAGTACAGCCAGAACAATCTTGAACTAAATACACTCAAAACCGAAGAAATGGATGTGGTTTTTAGAAGAAAACCTCCTATACTACCACCTCTTAAAATACTAGACAACAGAGTATCAACAGTAGAGATCTTCAAGTTTCTAGGTTCTATCATATCTTAATACTTAAAATGGACACCTAACATCAAAAACGTCATCAAAAAAGCACAACAAAAAATGTTATTTCTGCGTCACTAAGAAAGTTCAAAACTGCCCAAAGAGCTGCTGATTCTGTTTTAGAGAGGAATTATTGAGTCTGTCATCTGCACTTCCATAACTGTCTGGTTTGGCTCTGCAACCAAACAAGACAGACAGACTTCAACGGATAATTAGAACTGCAGAAAAAACAATTGCTACCAATCTGCCTTCCATTGAGGACCTATATACTGCACGAGTCAAATATGTGAAAATATCTGTAGACCCCTCACATCCTGGACATAAATTGTTTCAACTTCTACCTTCAAAACGACACTATAGGGTACTGCACACCAGAACAACTAGACACAAGGACAGTTTTCCCCCAAATGCTATCATTCTGCTTAACAACTAATTCCCACAACACTGTCAATAATTTACTAAGACTATATTACTATTATTCTTCTCTTCCTTCCTAGTATCTATCTCTCCACACTTATGACTATAACCATGTTGCTTGTATCTTTCAATTTATATTGTTTTTATTTGTTTCCTAGTACGATTTGATAGCTTATTAGTAATCTTGACTATCTTGCATCTTTTTATTTTTGATGAATGTATTTTATTCTCTTATGTACACTGAGAGCATATGCACCAAAAACAAATTCCTTGTGTGTCCAATCACACTTGGCCAATAAAAGAATTCTATTCTATTCTTCATTTATAAAGAAAAGCTGAGGAACGACATTTTGAAAAAAATCAGTGGGGACAAATCACAACTTTCCACTATACTGTGCTTGTATTGAAAACTGCAGATGAAAAAAACATTTCTTAAAACATTTTAAAGATTTTGTTGGAATACAGGAAATCATAACATGCTTCAGCACCAGAAAAAAATGATAAAAGAAGAGTGAAGTTAAGTAGATAAGATGCAGCCAGGGGTGGGTTCCTACCAGTTCTAACCTCTTCTATAGAAGAGGTTCCACAAATCTACAGTGCCGTTTAGAACCATCATCCAGATGAAGAGCGAGAGGAGGAATTCTGGGAGCTGAAGTCCACAAGTCTTAAAGCTGTTAAGTTTGAATACCCCTGTTTTTTTTTTTCTAAAGCATTAGGGGTGCAAGGGTCTTGTAACTTGACAGCTTTAAGACTTGCATACTTCAATGCCAGAGTTTCTGAGCCAACATGACTGGAGGAGGAATTCTGGGACTTGAAGTCTTAAAGCTGTCAAGTTTGAACACCCCTGGAGTTTTTTCTAAAGGGTTAGGGGTGCAAGGGTCTTGTAACTTGACAGCTTTAAGACTTGCCTGCTTCAAATGCCAGAGTTTCTGAGCCAACATTTTGGTTGCTAAGCAAGAGCGTTGTTAAGTGAGTTTCACATTTTACAAGTTGGCCACTCCCACTCAGTCACATGGCTGGCAAGCTACTCCTACCCAGTCACATGGCCAGCAAGCCACTCCCACCTGGTCACATGGTCAGCAAGCCACTCCCACAAAGCAGGCCACACCTACAGAAAAGGTTTTTAAAAAATTTGAAACCCACCACTGGATGCAGCATGTATCTTAGTTCAAAAGTATCCATGATCATTACATCTCAAGTGAAAACTGTTTTTATTTGCTTCCTTGACTGTCAATGGTGTTCTCAGGAGTTCTCCAACATCAAAGTTCAAAAGTAACAATACTGTTTTGGTCCTGCTTCTTCAAGGTCTGGTGATAATATTATAACCTGTGAATTTGGGAATGTACAATTTCATCACATCTGGAAGGCATTAAATATAGCCTAAAGCTGTCTTCAATAGTTATACAAATGATTACTGACAAATTAAAATAATTTGGCATACTGATATAATTACTGCATTCAGTTTTGGTCGCCATGATGTAGAAAAGATGTGGAGACTCTAGAAAGAGTGCAGAGAAGAGCAACAAAGATGATTAGGGGACTGGAGGCTAAAATATATGAAGAACGGTTGCAGTAACTGGGTATGTCTAGTTTAATAGAAAGAAGTACTAGGGGAGACATGATAGCAGTGTTCCAATATCTCAGGGGTTACAACAAAGAAGAGGGAGTCAAACTATTCTCCAAGGCACCTGAGGGTAGAACAAGAAGCAATGGGTGGAAACTAATCAAGGAGAGAAGCAACTTAGAACTGAGGAGAAATCTCCTGGCAGATAGAACACTTAATCAGTGGAACAGCTTGCCTCCATAAGTTGTGAATGCCCCAACACTCTTTAAGAAGTCTTTAAGAAGATGTTAGATAGCCATTTGTCTGAAACGGTATAGGGTTTCCTGCCTAGGCAGGGGGTTGAACTAGAAGACCTCCAAGGCCCCCTTCCAACTTTGCTATTGTATAATTAATGTTTGGCTAATTCTAACATTAGAACATTTCAAGAAAATTTTAAATTTCACTATGAAAATTTTAAATTTCACTATGAAAACAAAATTAGCATTGTATTACTTTGCAGAGAGCAATAGATAATAGTTTAGAGTTCCTTTCTTACTAAACTATAAAGATAGAAATTGGCCTAATAATCAGACAATATACTTGTCTGATCAAGTATACTGTATATACTATCTGAAAGTGGGTAGAAATGTAAAAAAGATGGTACAGCAATATGGCTTATACTTCTCTAATACCATAATCAAAATTATGTCAGCAATTCAATATATATTGAATTACCGTATTTTTCTGAGTCTAAGATGCACCAAGGTTTTGAAGAGGCAATTTTTTTAAAAAAAGTTTTTACACTTTGCAAACCTCCCAAAAATGGCCCGTTTTTCATGAAAACGGGCCCTTTTTTCCAAAGAAAAAGGACATGAATAGCCCTTAGGAGGCTTGTAGATTGTTCCGGGGGGGATGGGCCCCCCAAAAATGAGCAAAAAAGGCCTGTTTTTTTGCAAAAACTGGTCTCTTTTTTGTCAAAAAAAAAAGGGCATTAGGAAGCTCATAGAGTGCTCCTGGGGGCTGGGGGGGGGGCAAAATTGAGCAAAAAACAGCCCACGTTTTGTTCATTTCTGCCCTCCCCAGCCCCCAGTAACTCTCTGAAAGCCTCCTACAAGCTATGCACAGCCATTTTGGTGACGGGGTGGGGTTTCAGGAGGCAAACGAAGGCTGTATTCAGTCTATAAGACACACCCAGATTTTCAGCCTCTTTTTGAGGGAAAAAGGTACGTCTTATACTCCGAAAAATATGGTATATATTGCATATATTATAGCAACTCACCCTATAATATGAGGTTTTTTTTACCTAGTGAAGAGTTCAGAAGAATAATGAGAAAGTAAATTTTAGAAGTTTAGTAAATGAAAACAATGCCCCATCTTCTTAAACTTTTTTTACCTAGTGAAGAGTTCAGAAGAATAATGAGAAAGTAAATTTTAGAAGTTTAGTAAATGAAAACAATGCCCCATCTTCTTAAACCGAGAAAGCGAGAAGTAGACAAAAGTTGGAAACACTGTGATGCATTTAATATAAGCTATAAATTAAACAAATAAAGTTCCAAGAATTACTCTAATACAGATAGTTGGTTTATTTAATGGCTGTTCAATTTATGATGGCACTGAAAAAAGTGACTTACAACCGGTTCTTGCAATCATGTCATCAAAACTTGCTTGGCAACCTGTATTTTTGAAAGTTGCAGGTCTGAGTCATGTGATCAACATTTATAATCTTCCCAGGGCCTTTTGACAAGCAAGGCAATGGAGAAAGCTTTATCTGCTTAATTATCATGAGTCACTTAATGACCGCACCAAAAAAGATCATAAAATTGGTCCTGACTCATTTAACAACCACACTGTTTAGTGATGGGAGTTTCAGTCCCAATTGTGATCATAAGTTGAAGACTACTTGTATTTAAGATTGTTCTACGTTTTTGTTTACTACATTCACCAATAGACAAATAGTCCTCTGAAATGAGATCTGCAGAACTCCTCCCGACAGTGGCAAGACTCTTCTCAGGGATAGGAGAAATGCCCCTTGTTAAAGGTAATATATCTTTATATTAGTTGTTATCAAGACTGTAATTCTAATACTTTGTATTGCTTTATTATATTAAAAGTGAAATCAGAAAAGTACAGCTTTGATGTTGGAGAAGATTTCTGAGAAAAACCACGTATAGCCAAGAAAACATAAGGATCACTGAACAATCAACCTAAAGTTTTCAATTGAGCCACAAATGATCAGGTTCAAATAATCCTATTTTGACAAATTATGCAAAGACTTGGTTCTCTGGAAACAATGTGAATGCCAGGAAAAGCAGCAAAGTGGATGGAATCAGTTACAGTGGCAATTCAGGTTTCATTGGAAAACCTGAAGGACCAGATTAGAGATGGATTGTCATGGAGGAAGTCTGTATGATTGCAGAGTTAAACCAAACTGAATGCACATAATATATCTGTACTTTTGTTTCTCAATTTGACTTGAACTCAGTATAAGCAATTTTGAAACAAATGACAATAATTATTTGAAATTTACAGATAACTTTAAAAACTAAATATATTTTGTTACAATATTATTTAGTACTATGACCGATAAAAAGTAACGGAAGAATAAACAGCCTATTCAGACTATAGAAAACAGTACACTAAAACTTGTTGTATGTAAGTAGCAGTGGTAGGATACAACCGGTACGCCCTGGTACAGGCATACCGATACCTGCTGGGAGCACCAGGTACCGTGCCGGTACGGTGCTCCGGAGGGCCCACCCGCCCTCCCTCCATACCTGTATTTGAGCTGATCAGAGCTCTCGCACATGCGCACGGATCGTATGCCACCTGTGCGACACTCAATCAAGCAGCTGGAGTGTCACGGACGGTAAGTATGCTTGCTTGCGCTGCGTGCTGCGCACATGCATGTGGTGGACACCCGGCCCCGTTGCACCGTACCAGTTGGAACGGGATTCAGAACCCATCACTGGTAAGCAGGATGGTGTAGAGCATGGGTGTCAAACTCGTGCCATTATATTGCCATCACATGACATTTTGTGATGTTTTTCCCATTCACAGAGCTGGGGTGGGTATGGCCTGCACATGACGCATAGGGCCCACAGATCTCCAGTTTGACACCCCTGATCTAGAGAAAAAATCAAAATTCTGTTTGGGATAGCACACAGATTATTTTTAATGCTACTACCTATTTTTCAAGAACTGTTCTACCTGTTTACAATCCTCTGACTCTTATGCGTGTGAGATACAGGGTCTCTGTATGCTGTTTTCTGAGGATTAAAATATACAATTTCAAAAAAGGAAATTAATTTTAAAAAATACAAACCTCCTGGTCATCTAGTCTTGAGGTATGGAGTGAGGAAAACCAAAACTTTCTTGGGAAACAAACCAATATCACAGATAAAGAAAATCAAACTTTATTTTAAAAAGCAAAAAATAAATAATAATAAATAAATAATAAAAGGTAAAAGTTAAATATAAAAATACAAATATTCAATACAAAAGAGGCTACTTGGTAGAACTCGCCAATCATACTAGAAAGCTATTTAAAAGAAATACATGGGGAAAAATGCAATATTCTAAAAATATTATAAGACAGTAGTGTTTTGTCACAAATGGCTCATTTTTAATTTATTTTGCTCTAAAACAATACTTCCTGATCCTGGGTAAATTACCCAAAATTGGATAAAAGTGATTTTTCTTTATTATTAAGGACACCTTAACAATAATCTCATTACTAATCACAACAGAGACATTTATATTTACTTGAAGATTGTCATATGTACTAAAATACATTAAAAATCTCCCAAAATATCCCTATTAAGATGAAAACCAATGAAATTACCAATAGTAATTGTTTAAATGAAATGTCATAAAGTTTATTCAATGATATTGTTTTTTAATTCAAGTATTCAAGTTATGACCATTCATTTAGCAACTATTTGAAGTTATGACAATGCTGAAGGAAGAGACCTACAACTGATCCTTGAAATTCAGTAAGCCTTTCTGATAAGTGTTTTGGGGTAACAAATGAAAAAGTTTGGGAAGCCTCATAAAACAACAGAACTAATTACACATTTCAAATTAATTTGATAGGTTACAAGAAAATTATATAGAAAATTGGTATCTTCATGCACAACCTGTTATGGAGTTCTCTGAGGTTGAAGAGTAAAACTTTACAGGTCTCCCAGCTTGCAATTCAAGAGGCAACCAGTCAATAGTCATCTATGAATGATAGGTATGATTCAGTGCAGGTGGCCAATGAATTTGGTAGAAAAGAGTCAGAGACTTTCTTTAGGAAAGTACCAAGCACTAAATCATATACCAAAATAGGCTGAAACCGTGGAGGTTAGCATAGTTGGGTAAGAGATGTTTACACTTCTCATTAAGCTCAGTCAGCTCTACAACAGGAAACTTAAACTTCCTTATTGGAAAACTGTTTTCTGTGGATATATATATTTAGTGAATCTGATGTCTGCTTGGGCACCTCTTAACATTCCTGTCTCTTAACTCTTAGTTTATTCTATTAGTTTGCGGTGTTACATAATTTACTAGCCACATAAAATTATCTCTGAAGGGTCCAAATATTTGACCAAATTATTAGCTTTAGCTTTGTATTGGCTACTGGTAGATACAAACATATATACACAGTCAGGTTTGTGTGTATTGGGACAAAGATACATTTTTTGGCATTTGCGCTACCACCACATTGAATCTGAAATGAAACACTCAAGATGTGAGTGAAGACTCTCAACTTTAATTAAAGGGGTTTGACAAAAGTACGGCATTAACCATTGAGCAGGTTACAGTTATTTTAATACACTCAACACCGTTTTTGATGGCTCATAAATGTTGGCCAAACAGAATTGTAAATATAAAGATTGTTTTTAATACTTGGATGAATGCACTCATTGATTGCCTGAAGACTAGAACTCGTGGACTAGCCCCAATACTGAATTTCCTCATTTGAGATGCTTTGCCTGCTTTTACTGCAGCTGCCTTCAACTGTTGCTTGTTTGTGGGTCTTTCTGCTTTCAGTCTTGTCTTTAATAAGTAACAACATGCTCCATTGGGTTGAGATCAGGTGACTGACTTGGCCAGTGAAGAATATCCCATTTCTGTGCCTTGAGGAACTCTTGGTTGGTTTTGTTGTATGTTTTAGGTCATTATCCATCTACAATATGAAGCGGCATCAGAGGTGGTATTCAGCAGGTTCTGACCCGTTCTGGAGAACCGGTAGCGGACATTTTGAATAGTTCGGAGAACCAGTAAATACCTCTGACTGCCTCTGTCCCCATCTATTCTCTGCCTCCCAAGTTCCAGCTGATCGGGAGGAAAGGGGGATTTTGCAGTGATCTTCCCCTGGAGTGGGGAGGGAATGGAGATTTTACAGTATCCTTCCCCTGGAGTGGGGAGGGAATGGAGATTTTACAGTATCTTTCTCCTCCCACGTCCACCAAGCCACGCCCACAGAACAGGTAGTAAAAAAATTGAATCCCACCATTGAGAAGCATCTTACCAATTTTGCAGCACTTGGTTGAATCTGAGCAGAGAGTATAGTCCTATACCCTTCAGAATTCATCCTGCTACTTTTATCAGCAGCCAGGTCATCAATAAATACCAGTGACGCAGGTCTACTGGCAGCCATACATGTCCATGCATAACACTGTCTCTGCCATGTTTGACAGATGATGTAGTGTGCTCGGATCTTTTCCTTCTCCATATTTTTTTCATCATTATGGTACAAGTTAATCTTGGTTTCGTCAGTCAAAAGAATCTATTCTAGAATTGGGAAGGCTTTTTAAGGTGTTTTCTGGCAAACTCTAATCTGGCCTTCCTGTTCCTGAGCATGGCCAGAGTTCGCACCTTGTTATAAATCCTCTGTATTTACATTCATAACACTGTCTCTTGGCTGTGCTGTAAACTTTAACAATGACACATCTACCTCAAGAGCGTTCTTGACTTGGGTAGATGTTGTGAAAGAGTTTTCTTACCCAATGGCAGAATTCTGTAGTCATCTACTTTAGTTATCTTCCATTACTTTCCAGGCCTTTTGATGTTGCTGAACCTGCTGGTTAATTCCTTCTTTTTAAGAAAATTTCAAAATATTGTTCCAGCTATTCCCACTGTTCGTTCTCTCCCTCTCCCTCTCCCTCCCTCTCTCTCTCTCTCTCTCTCTCTCTCCCCCTCCCTCCCTCCCTCTCTCTCTCTCTCTCCTCTCTCTCTCTCTAGTGTTCTGCCCTAATAAGAGTGTTTTTATACCTCTGGTATCTGAATCAGAACATGACCAAGAGTCACATCACACTGCACAAGATGGGGAACATATTCAGTGGCAGGAAGGGAGGGTTTATGAGCCCTGTCCAATTGGCAAACTATTTACCTTAAAAAGTTAAAATTAATACTTCAGAAATTTTCACTATGATTGTTTAAAAAATAAACAGAAGTGACTCATAGAAATGAATATATTTTCCTTATGAGGAAAGAAAGCATTATCTTGTGGAAAGGGTATATATACTTCTCAAAGTGAAGTCCTACTCTAGCATTACATTATTTCTCAGTAGTAATAAAACACATCTATACCTGAATTCCTAGAGAACAGGTCTAAGCTTACATCCAGACTAATGTCACAGTACTCTAGATGGAAGATGCCAGATGGAGATGGGATTGGGAAGAATATGTGCAATGAAACTGTTCCTTTGCTTCAAATCCTGCATATTACCCACCTCCCAAAACACTGTGTATGACAAAAAAAATGCCTACCATTTCACAAAAGAAAAGCCAATCACACTTGATAACATTTCCTCCAAAATATTTCTAGCTGCATCCAATTTATACAGTCTAGTCACATATAGGAATATGCCAGGCAGACATTGACAAAAATCCAATTCACTGTTAGGTTCACTTTGGTATACTCTAGTAGGGAAGGGAGGGGGCAATTCTATATTTAGTTTCTGCAAGGCTCTATAATTTAATTTGAATCATTTTTAACAAAACTCATATTGTAAACATGACTTATGATTGTTTTCAAATAGGCTTAAATAAAATATACCAAACCTCTGATACAAATTGCTGATACACATTTGCAATACTGTGTACAAATGCTGCAATGCTCTAGAGAGTTTCATAAACTTTTATATATTCATAAGCATAAAAAGTATGACTGTAAAATACTTTTTGGACCCAGGAATTTATGTGTGAGGTCTTCTGCTACTGCTATAGAAAAAAAAGTTATATTATTTTGGATTTTTAAGTCAAAAATCCACTAGTTAAAGACAATGGAGACAATGCAATATATATAGCCTAGAATCACCACTTTTAGGTGGGCAAGGATAATTGACGCGAAAATACAGCCTCTCATTATCAAGACAACCCCTGCCTTCTCGAGGTGCCCACCGTTTCCAACAGAAGGGGCTCTGTCGACTCTTGGGCCCGGCGAGCTCAAGTAGTACTTAGCCTAGAATCATGGATCCCGCTCCGGGATGCATGCGACTCTACAGCGAAGGGATTGGCGATGCCGTACCGACGCTAAAGACTTAAGTCAAAGTCACCACTTTTATGTTTATGGCATAATAAAGCTAGGCCACAATTATCCTTGACAAATCTTCTATTTCTGCAGCTTACTTCTAGCAAATGTTTAGGGCTTAAATGAATATACATACATAATCCCTAACTCATACTTCAAAGTAAAGAATTACTATAAATATATCAGGAATAAAACAAAACAAAATTTTCTCTTTTTATACTTTTACTATATGTTTTATTAAATTAGAAATGTTCTTTCTCTAATTTACATTGCGGAGCCCAAATTTAAGTAACCATTTCAGATTTTATCTAAACCTAGTTATAGCAAATCAAAGTAGAACTTTGTGAAAATGTAGGCTATAACTTTTAAGCAAAGATCTCATGAGGAATGTGAAATGGTGCATATTGTGTGCCCAAACAATTTTATTTCAGCTTTTAAGACCATTTCAGATGCGAGACATGGTCTTAAAAGTCAGGCCAATCATTAATTCTGACTGAGCCAGAGGAAATAATTATTCTCACATTCTAAAGTTTATGCAATATATATATATATATATATGAATTGTCCAGATTATCATATAATTACTGCTCTCTGCCACAAAATTGTAATACTCAAATTTAATGTCATCTGTCTTCAAAACCTAATATTTGTGTTTAATATTAATCAGCTTAATGCCTTTTCTAAGAGAACTTCCACTGTTAAGAAAAGCTGAGAGTACAAAAAGTTGAGGGTCTGCAGTACAAATAATGATATATCCTATAGATCACAGGTGTCAAACTTGCTGTCACATGATGTATTGTAACATTTTTTCCTTTTGTGGAGTTGAGGTGGGCGTGGCCTCCACCTGATGCATCCTGCCACCAGTTTGACACCCCTGCTACAGATATATCTATACATTTGCAGAGCCATCAATTACAAACTTACAATAGGATATATTGGACCAATATTACAAACAGATACAAAAGCATATTTTAGGGTGCAAATTTTAACATCTACCTTGTGCTTTCATTTATAAAGTTACAAGTGGCAGAAACAAGAATTTGAAACAAAGTCCCAGAAAATTCAAACAAAAATAAAAACTATGAGGGGAAAAAAGCAATGCAACCTTAAATGAGTTAGTCCGCTTTACTTCCAGGGAAATGCAGCAGCTTGCTCGACTCACCCCCCTGTTACAAATGGCCAGCTGTGTATATTTGTGTTTAACCACAGTGATATGAACACGGAGAGAATGTACATTATTTCATCATCATATGCTTTTCTTCATTTGGAGAGGAGAAAAAAGAAAAATAAGTGACTCACCAGATTGAACACAGTTTCTACAATATCCCTGTTGGATACTTCCCCAACTTCCACCAATCCTGTCAGCACAGCGAATTTCATCCTGATACCCCGGATAGGGATGCCTGGATTCAAAGACTGCTTTTCAGCTAAGCTTCCATCTTTTCCTTGTCCAGGACCACCACCTCCTCCGCCTCCTCCTTTATTATCCCCTGCTGACGGAGAGGAACAGCTCTGTCTTTCTTCACTAGCCATAGTTAGTTCACCTCCAAAAATACAGAGCAGACACCTTGGCCTGGACCTTCAGGTCCAGTTCTGAAAGCACCTGGAACGGCAGCAAAGCGACTTGAGTGGAGACTCCTCCTCTTCTTCACTCAGTGGCAGGGCCTGGGCAATGGTCTGTGGAAAGGAGGTCATTCCAGAAAGACAACAGTGTAAGTGCAGGCACTTTGTTAAACAATATCTACAAAGCCTGCCATCTACCTAACTATAAAACTCTGCTCCCTTTCCTGGAAGCACACGCCTCACTCAATAAAACCAGAGCAGGAGCAACCACACAGGTAAGCTCCTCCTCGCTGCAAATGTTCAACTTGCTCGCACCGGAGTGGGGGGGGAAATTGTTTCCTAAAAGACTGTTCTTAAAAATATATATGTATATATATTGTAGATTTGAAGACGCAGCACCCTCCCCGGAGCGATCCTCCAGCCTCTCTCCTGCTGCTGTCCTCGTCTTTCAGCAGCTCCGGTAGGAGCAGCAAGCGCTCGCCCTGCTTCTTGCCCCTCGCGCGCGCAGTCACAGGGTGCAAGGACGAAGTCGGGCCAGCGGGGAAGTTCACACTCACCCAGCCGAGATCTCCGCTCCCGGGACGATCGGGGCCAAAGGGCAAGGAGACGCGCCTTCTAATGCCCGGCGGCTGATCCAGGCATGGAGAGAGATGCCTTCTTCGCTTCCCCGCCACCAGACTGGCACTATGCCGACCTGAGCTGGATGGAAACCAAGCGGGAGGTTTCGCTTTGGGTGAGGGGGGGGAGGAAGACGCCTGAAAGTTTTTTGGTTTTTTTTTCCCCCCCCGTGCAGCTACTTCACTCTGCAGTCGCCACGGTTAGCTCGTCCATCGCTTCCTGCTGGCTCCGGTTGCTGCCGCCATGATAGCGCTAAGCCGAGCCCGAGGAGAGTTGCCGGGCGAGTCACAATGCGCATGCGCGGTCAGGAACAGGCGGGGCGGGCCGCGAGCGGGACGCAGCGGGCTCGGAAAAGGAGGCTTCCGCGCAGCCTCAGGTGACTTAGGTGTGTCCAGGTAAGAGACGCAGCGTACAAAGTAGAAAGAAGAGGAGGAGAAGGGGGCTGGCCTCTGTTTTCCCTACGGGAATGGAGGCAGTGAAAACCGCCGTTCAGAAGGAAGATGTAAAATCCGTTTTTAGTATTGGATTAGACGCTGAAAGCAAATCCTGTTTGGGGAAGAGAACTGATGGTTGATAAGAGTCGGGTGGAATATTAGATGTTATGGTTCATTTGGAAGTGCCGTCTTGTAAATAAGGATTTGGGTTTTCATCCTGTTGAATTCAGCAGGAAATGTATTTTCTCTTGGAAAAAGAATCAGGACAATTACCACATTGGGTGGAAAATGTCATTTTTTTGCTCCTGTGATAATGATAAGAACCTGAAACTTCTTTTGGCTTCACTGCAGTTTACCCCAAAAAATTTTAAGGTGGATTTCCCCCACTGCATTTGTGTCATACTAAATAGGGTGGTTAAGGCATCAAGC
The DNA here is from genome assembly GCF_009769535.1 of Thamnophis elegans. Taxonomy (NCBI): domain Eukaryota; kingdom Metazoa; phylum Chordata; class Lepidosauria; order Squamata; family Natricidae; genus Thamnophis; species Thamnophis elegans. Next base: position 28,482,569 of record NC_045549.1, on the reverse strand, counting down.
TAGAAATCTGAAGACTATGAATTCTAATCCTGTTTTGGGCATAGAGCCAGCTGGACGGCCATGGGCAAGTTATTTTCTCTCGGCCCTATAAACAGGGCAATGTCAAATCATTTCTGAATAAAACTTCCCAAGAAAATTGAAAGGACTTGTCCAGGCAGTCATAGAAGAATAATAGAGTGGGAGGTCTGCTACTCAAGCAGGAGACATATCATTTCAAACAAATGGTTGTCCAGACTCTTTTTAAAGCCTCCAAAAGAAGTTCAGTCTCTCTTTGAAAGCCTCCAAAAGTCTCCAAGAATCAGGCATGATTGAATGGAAGAAGAAGAAAAAAAATAGGCTTGCATATAATTGAAATAATTTTCTTTGAGCATCTGAATCTAGGTTCAACATGTTTAACCTCCCAAAATTGCTGAAGCAACTGCAAATAAATAAAATCTTTCTTTGGGGATGAATCAATAAATATTGCTAAAAAGGAGGACAATAGCCCATTGCTATATTGCAGGTTCAACACAATCAAAGACCAAGCATCTCTAGGATTAGAAGATGGGTTAGGGAAATAAGGATTTTCCTAAGGATTTGGGTTTTGAATGTATTTTATATATTTTGCATTTACTGAAATAATGAAGCACACGTAAGCAAATAGTGTTAGTTGAATGCACTGCCACATATTTTTATATCTAGTTAAGAATCTGGAAAAATCTAATGTTAGCATATAAATAGTACACATGTAATATCAAGCAAAATTCAGTATGCAAGTGACTGGTGAGTTGCAAAGTCCTATTACATATAATAACCTAGCTTTCAGAGTAGCTGTGCTTCATACTCATTCAGAGAACCTGCGTGGTTTGCAAAACCCCATACTTTTCATCTTCTCTTGAATTTCCTGTTTTCTTATGTTTTAAAGTGTGCAAATGCAAAACAAAATGTAAATGATATATTGCAAGCACAGGTGTTTGCAATGGGGTAAATGATGGCATGTTGACAAAAATGATGTGATTTACATATCGTCGGTGATGCAAGTACTAACACAAATCCTTTACATGACATTGTGCCCTTCATAAGTCCATAATGAAAAATGCTTTAAAAGTACCTCAAAGTTTTTGTTACCGTTATACTCCCATTTTATTACTGTTCTTTTAAGAATGTTGGTTATCATCTTTAAAGCCCTTCATGGCATGGATCCAGGCTACTTGAGGGACTGTCTCATCCCACTGGGTTTGGCCCATCCCATGCATCCCAGCAGAGAAGACATACTGAGGGCTCCATTTGTCCAATTATTCCAGCTAGCAAGGTCGAGAAAGGTCTTCTCTGCTGTGGCATCTGCTCTCTGAAACATCCTGCCCCTCCCATTGAGGTTGGCCTCAATTTTCCTGAACATTTTAAAGGGCCTAAAGACCTGCCTCTTGCAGTTAGTTTGTGGCCCAATGGGTGAGCATCACAGTGGTTGATTCACAACAGATACACTTCCCTCCATCCTGCTCCCCTCCCCTTCTGTGACTGGATCAAAGCATTTGCAGGTATTTTATTCTATCTACCGTATTTTTCAGAGTATAAGGCGCACCTTTTTCCCTCAAAAAAGAGGGTGAAAATCTGGGTGCATCTTATACAGTGAAAACAGCATTTTTGACCTACTGAAACTGCCCCTTTTGCAAAAATGGATGTGCAGAGGGTTTGGGGGGCTTGCAAAGTGCTCCTGAGGGCTGGGGAGGGCAAAAATGAGCAAAAAACATGCCGTTTCCCCCCCCCCCAGCCCCCAGCAGCACTCTACAAGCCTCCCAAAGCCTCTGCATGCCGTTTTTTTTAACGGCCCATTTTTGTGAAAAATGGCCTATTTTTTAAAAAAACGGGGCGGGTTTTTTTTGCTCGTTTTACTACAAATTAAAGCAAGCTTCCACCCAGGGCTGAAAAAGATCTCTCTATCTTAATTTTTAAATTAGCAGATTCCACATTTTCCCTTCCCTTTTCTGTTTCCTTTTTCCTTCCCTGTTTTCCCTACTATTTGCTTTTGTACCTTTTTTGTATGTTATATTATAAAGCAATAAAATTGTTAATAAAAAATAAAGTAGCAGTTTCCTTTTTCAGATTTATAACCTTCAGCAGAATCTGCAGAGGAGGGTTTAAAATCAGCAAGATGGCAGATGGAACATCACCGTGCCAGTACCATTCATTTTGATGTGATGTTGGCAAGTGTGCGAAAAAAACACAGCTTATGGAGCAGGGGCCCCCATCTGCCATCTTCCTGGTTTTGTTACCCTGCAGATACAACTGAGCTGATTTAAGGAACAGCAAAGAGCTTCTGTGATTGATCTGAAGAAAAGATCTAATGGAGATTTCAGGAAATTGTGCAGCAGGTGTCTAAATGAAGTCTGACACTGACAAGAATTTATAGTTTTATATAAATAAATATATTTTAGATCTACAGTATATTTACAGCAAACAAGATAAACAGGCAAACAGGAGCATCCTGAGATAAATCAAGGCATACATGGCAACAGAAGAAAAAAATGGGGAAAAAGGGAAACTCCCCCTACACACCCATAGCAACCAATCACAGCGCAGATTGCTTCACGCAGGAGCCAGCAGTCTCCAACCAATCAACTAGAACTGTATGTTCTGGCTTATTGTACAACCCATCATACCAGCTATTAAATTTATGTAAATATCTTAACAAAGAATCTTTTAAAAATGCTTTAGGACTGATTACTTTAAATCTCTGTTAAATGTAGTAGTATTCATTTTTAAATTTTTATTAAAGTTTTTTTTTAAAAAAAACTAATACAAACCAATATTTAATGATTAAAGTTATATGCCACCTATCTTGAAATCAATGATGAATTTGTATACTTGTAAATATAAAGTAAGAAAAATCAAATAGGAAACTAAAAGTGCAAAAAAGGGTAGAAAAGGAAATACAAAGAAGTAGTTTCTGATGGTGTTATAGCAGTTATAAATACAATTATGAATTCATCTCTTACTCTATGGTTACAACATAACTCTTCTTTCTATAATCTATCCTATCTAAACATAAAAATCATAAATCATAACTTCACTTTTTTTGTTTTACACAAAAAGTTTGCATAGGTCTTTTCTCTGATCAAAGAAGTTAATGTAGCAATTTCAGCAAGTTCCATCATTTCTAGCAAATATGTTGTTGGTACCAAATTATATCTGTCAACGTCAGTTCAGCCAAATAAGTCTGTTGAATTCCTGTGTGAGCCAGAACCAACTTCAGCTCCAAGATATAGTGGCTGTGCCTATTGGGATGTGTAGGTCCAGTGAATTTCTACATGTACTGCACAGCTCCTCTGGCATGCCAGCTGTGTCCTTTCCAGGGTCAAATGGCTTTCCAAACAGTCACTCAGGCTTGGTCATCTCATAGCTCAAATATTGCAACTTATTCTACATGGGCTGCCCTTGAAGGCTATCCAGAAGTTTCAACTTGTCCAGAATTCAGTGACACAAATAGTATATGCTTTCATCAACACATCCACTTGACACACCTGCTTTGTGAGTCAGTTTACTTTTTCTGAAGTGTCTGCCTTTTGGAACAAGGTCCCACCATGTGACTTTCCCCACGATTTTGGTCCAGAAGGTCTTCAAAACCTGTCTATTCTACGAAGCTTTGGAGTAGAATCAGTGGTGGGATTCAAATTTTTTTACTTCTGTGGGCTTGGCGTGGCTTGGTGGGCATAGCTTGGTGGGTGTGGCAGGGGAAGGATACTGCAAAATCCCCATTCCCACCCCACTCCAGGGGAAGAATACTGTAAAATCTCCATTTCCACCTCATTCCATGGCAAGCATACTGTAAAATCTCCATTTCCACCCCACCTCACTAACCTGTACAACTCCGTTCTCCTGTGCAGGGCAACAGAAGACCCAGCAAATCATCTGGGACTTGGGAGGAAGCAAATAGATAGGGCGGAGCCATCCAGAGATGGTGTTTGCCGATTCTCCAAACTACTCAAAATTTCCCCTATGGGTTCCCCAGAACTGGTCATAACTGGCTCAATACCACCTCTGAGTAGAATGGATAAGACTCCCCTGTTTCTGATGAATTATTTTTGGAATTATTTTAAATTTATTTTAATCTAATGTATTGTATTTTTGTACAGAGTAAGGAAGATGACCTTAGCATTAATATGCAGAAGCAGTTACCCAAGCAAACTAAGACTGAATTATTTTATTTTAAGTCTACATTAGACTTAATGTAGTTGGGTCGTTGGAACTGGCAGTGACTCAGGTCTGCCATGCCTCTGAACCGGTTCCCTGGTTGGTACGGCATGGTTTTTTTCCCTATTTTTTAATGTTCTGCGCATGTGCAGACCTATTTATAGGCAACTGTGCATGTGAGCGAAGCAATCGCACACATACAAAATTGTGCACACACCGAACCGGCAGTAATGCTGGCAGCAATCCACCCCTGGTATGATCTACCTAGTGTGGCTGATAATTTTGTTATTTTAATGTTGTTCTTTAAACCCAATTATGCTTGGAGTCAGGCAGCTTCAAAACTGAATAATAAAAACTACATATAGTTCATGGAAAAACAAAAGTTTCTTAGTCATTAAATTAGAGGTAATGAAATTTTTGAGTTGAAGTAACTGGCATTCAACAATAAATAAGAGGAAAATAAATAAGTAGTAAGAAAACTGGGTAATTTCTTGTCATAAGAAGAGCTGGAAGAAAATGTTAAATTTGTTTTCCTTTCTGTGACTTGTGTTGATGCTGTCTTCCTCTTTAAGAGAACATTGATTTTTGTGACTTATCAGTATATTTTTCAGTGCCACTGTAATATAAGAAAATGGATTTATATTTTAATATAATATATTAAGCAAAACATTACATTGTGCATGCTAATAAAAGTCTCCTATGTTTAGCATCTTAGCCAACCAATACTAGATAACTAATTACAAAATTGTGATGATTGGTCAGGCCGGATTCCTTGTTACAGCTATATTTAAGGTGACCAGACGTCCCGCATCTGGCGGAACAGGCACGCCTTTCCATAATTTTTCCCGCGTCCCAGGCCGTTCTAAAAAAACCCTGCTTTATTTTGGCGCTCGCAACTCCCTCGCTCCCCCGCCCATCAGCTGCTAGCTCGCTCGCTCGTTCGTTCCGTTCTACACTAAAAATCTAAGCCAGCCCAGCCTGACGCTCACTGATTGGCCTGGACTCCAGCCAATCAGTGAGCTGGCTGGGATGGAAAACTTTAAGCATGCAGCATGCTTAAAGTTTTCCATCCCAGCCAGCTCATTGATTGGCTGGAGTCCGTTTAGCACGCCGCACGAGTCTCCATTTCATTTCATCTTTTGCTTGCTGCTTAACTGGTGAGTAACGGTACCGGTGGAAATCGGGAGGCACTGGGGGGAGGAGACAGCCCTCCTCTCTTTCTCCCCCTTTGCGGAGTTTCCCTGTGTCTCCCCGGTCGCGCCCGTCCCCTCTCAAAAGGATTCGGCTCAGCCACCGCTTCCTCCTCTTCTTCTTCCTCCACCTCCTCTTCCTCCCCATCCATGGTGGCAGTCACAGGATGGATGGGGCGGCAGCGAGAGAGAGAGAGTGAGTGAGAGAGAGAGAGAGGGTTCCATCCCACGAGGAGATGCCCACCGAGCTGCGGGTCCCCCGCCGCCGCCGCCTTCTTTCCCTCCACCTCTTCCAGAGCCCGAGTCCACGAGGCCTGGTCGCTTCCCACCGCAGCACAGGCGCCGCCACCGGCAGCAGAAGCTCCGGGCTGTTGCTCCGAGTGGAAGTTCTCTGCGCAAGGTGAAACAGCCGCACCCCCCCCCCGGCGACCCCTTTTGAGAGGGGACGGGTGCAATTGGCAATGGTGGAGGCCGTGCCGACGCTTCCCAGGTCGCGCCCGTCCCCTCTCAAAAGGATTCGGCTCGGCCACCGCTTCCTCCTCTTCTTCCCTGTCTGCGGTTCCGATTGCAGTTGCAAGGAGTGGGGAGGAGAGGAAGGAAGGAGGGAGGGGGGAAGGAAATGAAGAAGGGAGGGGGAGAAGATGGAAGAAGAAAAGATGGATGGAAGGAGAAATAATGGAAGGAGAAGGAGGAAGATGGAAGAAGAAAGGAAGAAAAAAGAAGGGAGGGAGAAAAGAGGGAAGGAGGTAGGAAGAAAAGGGGTAGAGAGGGAAGAGAGGGAAAGAGCAGAAAGACAAAGAGGATGAAGTTGATAGGCAAGAGGAAGGAGGAAGGAAGGAAGAAAGAAAAAGGGAGGGAGAGAGGAAAGAAGAAAAGATGGAACTAGAAAGGAAAGAAGGGAGGGAGGGAGGAAAGGGGAAGACAGGGAAAGAGCAGAAAGACAGAGAAGGTGAAGGTAGATAGGCAGAAGGAAGAAATAGGAAGGAGGGAAGGTGAAAGGATGGAAGGAGGAAGGAACAGAAGCGAAGAGGAAGAGAGAAATGGAAAGAGCAGAAAGAGAAGGTAGATAGGCAAAAGAAATGAAGCTGAAAGAATGGAAGGAGGAAGGAAGAGAAAAGGAGGAAGGGAGTGAGTGAGGAAAGAAGAGAGGATGGAAGGAGAAAGGAAGGAAGAGAGGGAAAGAGCAGAAGACGGATAAGGTGAAGGTAGATAAGCAAGAGGGATGAAGGAAGAAGTGAGGTGTCTCGAGGAGGAGGGAAACATTTAGTGACCAAAGTTACAATGGCATTGAAAAAAGTGACTGATGACCGTTTTTCACACTTAGCGACCGTTGCGACCATTTTTCACACTTAGCGACCGTTGCAGCATCCTCATGGTCACGTGATCAAAATTTTGTTTGGCAACAGATTCGTATTTATGCTGGTTTCAGTGTCTTGGGGTGACCTTTTGACAAAATATAAAAATTTTAATCAAGCCCCCTCCCCCCGTCAGTGGGGGCCCTCTTTACCAATCTGAAAATCTGGTCACCTTAGCTATATTCATTTCTCTGATGCACAGATTAAAAAAACCCACCAGTTCATCTGCTGTCTTCTTACAGAAACTCTGCTAAAGAAATCTGGACACTAGGAATAGTGCTTAAAAATATAACCTACCTAACTTAGTAGAACGGTAACAAGATTTGTCATGAGAATAGAAAACAAGGAAGCTGCAAATTCAATAGTACCTGTGGGAAAACCCCTTCAATACATGTGAAAAAATATTTTCATTGCAAAGGCCAAGGTAATATACTGCAAATACAATTGTTTTGACAATGTACCAAAATTTTATTTGGTTTGATAAAGCCAATTAAAAATGTTCCAATTCGCAAGACTGTTTTAAAATCTGTATGAAGATACTGTGGTTTCGTTTATCCAGGTCTTCCTTGTTCAGAGGTTGTTGCAATAGACTTACGAATATACTGCTTCATAGTGCTTTACAGCCCTCCCTAAGCGGTTTTACAGAGTCAACAATCTGGGTCACCGTGTTACCATCCTCGGAAGGAGTCAGCCTTAACCTGGTGAAGATAGAACCCCTTGGCAGTGGACAGAATCAACCTGCAATACTGCATTCTAATCACTGTGTCACCACAGCTCAATATATGCTGACTTACGTTGTGGCTTTTGACATGACCACATTAGGTTAATATTGGTATATGGAAGTTGTTCTTTCTCTTGAGAATTTATTTTTATGTGATTTATCTAATAAATATGACAAGCACTTTCCTATAAATCTATGGATATTCATACTACATTAAGTTTTCTTTTTGCCTTTTCTTTACAAGCAGAATGAACCCATTTTCTCACATTGCAAAATTTCAACACTGGATTCTTCCTCTTTTGTTGAAGTATTATGTTACCTCTCATGGGTTGGTTCTGAAAGATAACCTCTATTCCAACTGTCATGCTTTTCGCAAGTAAAATATTGTGTGCTACATATATAAATGTAGCAAAACTTAAGTTCCGTTTCTGAGAATATACTACATTGTGAGAAAAATACTATATTTAGCACAAGTAGATAAAAATTGGAACATTCAACATTTATTTTCTTCAGGGGATACATAAGACAATTTTGTGAGAGATAAAATGTGGTTTTAAGTTTAATTTGATAAATAATATTACTGTTCCAATTGGATACAACAAGGATATGTTTTAATGACAAGGAAGTGCAGCTTAAAACAGCAATCATTTTATTATTTTTAGAATATAGTTATTAGAAAAGTTGATTATAAGAGCTCATACAGAAATAGACATTTTGAGTGCGCTATACAGATGGTAACCAATTGCAAAACAGTAGTGGATAACAGTTCAGCCAATATTTGAGTTTATATATATATATAAATCAGAGGTGGGTTCCTACCAGTTCGCACTTATTCGGTAGAACCGGTTCGTCAAATCTACCGAACCAGTTAGAAGAGATTCCACCAGTGGACCCGGAAAGCAGGCTACACCTACAGAAGAGGTTCCAACAATTTTTTTGAAACCCACCACTGATTTATTCCCTTTGAAATACAAGTAGTAAGTAGTAGTAAGTAGCTCTTTTATTGTTTTGTGTACTTATTTAGTAAGTGCACAAAATAATAAATTTCCTTTTTTATATCTTCTTTTTGTAGATCATCCATTGGGGCAAAGAATTCAGTGACATCGTCTTGGCCACTCCCATCCGGTTACATGACTACCAAGCCACTCCCACCCGGTCAATGACCAGCAAGCCACTCCCACAAAGGAGGCCACACCCACAAAGTAGGTTCCCAAAATATATATATCAGGGACGTGCAATCACTGGAGGCAGGGGAGGTGGGGCCTCACCAGTCTCATGAGAAAAAGGAAATAATTTTTAAAATAATTAAAAAGGCCAAGGTAGTTGCTGCCAGACTCCAAGTCACAGTGACTCTGAGTCTGCTTAGTGCTAACTGTAGGGGGAGGTGAGAGAACTATGGGCCTCGTTTGCATAAGGAATTTTTCACCTTTTAAGAGTTAAGCAAGGGTTAAAAAGCGAAAAATTCCTTATGCAAACAATGCATGTGATTCTCTCGCCTCCTCCTGCAGAGGGCACTTTGTTTAGAGGCTTTTTAAAAACATTTAAGCAGAGTCATCCATGTGGTGACTCTAGCAGCAACTATCCTAGCCTGCCTGGCCCTGGCTAGACCAAATCTTGCATTTTTGACGCAGCTGGAAGGTATGTGGGTCAGAGGGAGGGGGCAGGGGGGAGGAATTCAAAATTTACAAAATGTAAGTAATTGTAATTTGTTTTTATTGTGTGTGTGTGTGTGTGTTTGTTTGTTTTTTACCCGCCTCTGCTGGTGCGCAGGCTAGCATTTTATTTTTTATTTTTTATTTTTTTTTTAGTGCCGGCATGCCTTCCGGGCCGGCCATTCAGTGGGACATGCTTGATGTGCTCCATCTCGGCGGGCGGAGAGGGCAAGGGAGGACACGAGGCGACAGGCGGGCGGCGAAGCGAGGCTGCTCGGGCGGCTGAGGCATGGCTTTAAACTGGCGGCAGGGCACCGACTGCTCCAACAAGGCTTCCAGCTCCATCCCGGTGGATGGAGAGAGCGAGGGAGGACTGGAGGTGACGGGCAGGCGGGTGGGCTCAGCAGCGCCACTGCACCGGCAGAGCTAGCTTGGGGGACGAGGGGCGGCCGAGCCTCAGCCACCCGAGCAGCCTCGCTTCTCCGCCTGCTCGCCCGTCGCCTTCAGTCCTCCCTCTCCGCCCGCAGGGATGGAGCTGGAAGCCTCGCTGGAGCAGTCGGTGCCTGGGGGCATGGCTTTAAAGTGGTGTCAGGGCCCCGGCGGCAGGACTTTAAAGTCCCGGCGCCGTCCGCCATAGAGCGGTTCCCGGTCCCACTCTATGGCAGACGCGGCGCTGGGGCTTCAGCGGGGCTTTCGCGCTTGCCTCCCCGGCCATGAAGCTCACCACACGTCACTGATATATACATACATACATACATACATACATACATACATACATACATACATATATACAATTGTGATTTGTGATTGAACCATGGCTTAATGCATTGTGTCAATCACTGAATATTATAGTGGTAATATTCCTCTTCCACTTCATCCTCAACCCATGCCGCTCCTATTCCACACTCCCATGCACCCTTTCCAACTTACACCACATCGTCGCATCCCCTCCCTGATCTGCACAGCACTTCTCACCTTCCCAGACCCAGACACCATCCATCCCAAACAAGGGAGGGGCAGAGGGAGGGAAGGAGGGAGGGAGGGAGATTTTCAATACTCTTTGCCAGCTTCCCACAATGAAAATCAATTAAATGAAGAAGCTGGCAAGAAGTAACAAGCTGCTCCTGCTCATTCTGCTTTTTTGCCCACCCATGGTCATTCTGCTTCTCTACAGTGGTACCTCAGTATTTATTAATTGGTTCCAGAAACCACAATAAATACCAAAAACAATGAGTACCAAACAAATTTTTCCCATAAGGAATAATGTTGAAGTATCATGTTCACAAGGCAACTATAAACAACTTCTAGCTTGTACATCAAGTGTGAAACAAACGATGAGTATCAGAATAATCAAAATGCATTGAGTACCAAATTAGATGCGTTTCAAAGCAGTTGAGTATCAGGTACCACTGTATTTAAATAAGGAAATATCTCTGAATGGTTGATAAAACAGGTCACATATAATATAGTCTTCCAAACAATATTGCTACTGTACATTATTTTTCTTAATTTAACATACTTCAAGGACATCTTTATTAATTTGTCTTACGTAGTAGCATTTTCATACAACATCAGTATGGACCATGGTTCTTTGCACAATCGATACTTTGTTCACACAACCACTACGATCCAAAATGACCTAGCATTTATTTGACATACAGAATGTATGTATGCATGTTTTGTTCAATTCCCATCAGCATATGTTATTTACAATCAAAGTCCGATTGTTCATTTCAATATTTTGGGCAGTGTTAAACTGAAATAATGTTTCTGAAAGATAAGTAAAATGTATTCATAGGATTGGCAAAAGAAATAAAGAAAGAAAGCTATGCCAATAGCTTCCCAGTCACAATGTCTCTGGAAAAGATATTCATGAATAGTCTCAAGATTTATAATGATAGGTCAAGAAATCAAAAAAAAAAAGTATCGGATTCACACTAAGATAAAGGAATTATTAGTGTGTAAAATCTAATGACTATGGTTCCATATTCATGGCTGATTCATGTTTCACCAATGGTCAAGGGCATAAATTATCTGGCACAGGGGTGAAATCCACTTACCTTTGCTACCAGTTCGGTAGCAATGTGCGCCCACGCGCTCTCTTTGCTCGCACATGCCACCTCCTTGCATGCACAGGACCTTCCGCGCATTCACAGAGCGTCAAAAATGGATCTGATGACATCCGGGTGGGTGAGCGGAGCCTGCTACCAAGCACCCCTGCAAAAATGGGGGGGGGCATCCACTGTGCCACATGATTTAGATTAGCTAGAAAGCAGGAAATCCTGCTTTCTGACTAATATAAATCATGTGCCACAGCTCATCATCGTTAAAACCAGTTTGCCTGAACTGGTAGCATTTTTTTTACTACTGGTTCAGATGAACAGGTAGCATTTTTACTACCTGTTTGGGTGAACCGATCCGAACCAGTAGCATTTCACCCGTGGTCTGGCATCAGAAAGCTATTATGCCTTCCTTTCATTAATATGGATGGCAGGTTGTTAATCTAGATAGACAAATAATTATTTGGTGTGATATGGGAGATGCTTAATAATTGCCTAAATTTGTAAATATTTCAAAGCAAAATTTCCACATAAAGGAACATTATAGGACCACTGTTTTATATATAAAGTACGGTGTTCTGAGAATTCTGATTGATTAATGAGTACCATAACAATATCAGACTAATGAAGCTACTAAAAAGTGATTTCATAAAGTCTGCTAACATGAACAATTAATATAACATGAACTATTAGTATAATAGAAGGTAAAACAGGTCACAGATATATTCCTTATTGCTGCATCTGACATTTCTATTTTTCAGGACAGGGATATGAAGCTAAGCTGGCAATCAAAACAACACAAATAGGAAGGTACAGTAATGGGAACTTGTATGCCCATATTGCTTTCGAATTGTGGCATTGGAAAAGATCCTTGAGATTCCTTTGGACTGCAAGGAGATCAAATCAGTCAATCTTAAACAAAATCAACCCTGACTGTTCTTTGGAGATAGATGTTGAAGCTCAAATACCTTGGCCACCAAACAAGAAGAGAGATTTCATTGGAAAAGATCCTGAGTTTGGGAAAGATTGAAGACAAAAATAGAACGGGACAATAGAAGATGAGGTGATTAGATAGTGTCATCGACACAATGAACATGGATTTGGGCAAACTCTGGGAAACAGTGGAGGTCAGAGGTGCCTGGCATGCTATGGTCAAGGAGTGTCGCTAAGGCATATCGAGAACAGTCGGATAAGTCTTAATGACTAAACAAATGTCCATATTTCTTATTGCAGCAGCTTCTTAGCCTGAAGAACTATTCCTGATGGAACATCTGGAATGATATGAATGGTGACACAGAAGCATAACCTAATTTGTATTGATTCCACTTCTATACTGCAGTGCACACCAAGTCTCATGACACCAAAATCTCTGTCTTCTGAATGAGCTTTGCACCTGGTACAGCAACAAGGAATAAAAAGATATACAAAGGATTAGAAATATAAGTTCTCCATCTAATAATACTCCAGAACTCTGACATATATACTATACTAAAAGTTCTTTCAAATAGTATTTTATTTGAGATTTACATGTTCCTATTCTTCTGCTTATTTTCACTATTTATTTATTTATTAAATGTATACGCCTATATCCATTTACCGTATATACTCGAGTATAAGCCGACCCGAATATAAGCCGAGGCACCTAATTTTACCCCCAAAAGCTGGAAAAGTTATTGACTCGAGTATAAGCCTAGGGTGGGAAATGCAGCAGCTACGGTAAATTTCAAAAATAAAAAATCAGTGTTATTTGAAACTCAAAGTTATGTTTATTCAAGGGACCCACTTAATTAAAGTGTTCTATAATATCAGTATGACTTATAATACTGCAAGTCTGCAATATTAAAATACTTGTATAGGGGATCCCCGGGATCCCCCGAAGAGATCAAATCACAACCAGTATGCCACCTTCTTGGTATATTGTTTTTATTTTCACTGAGTTTTTTAAAATGAGCATTATTTCATCCTTTTTTTCTTTATGTTTGATTGGTATCTGCAATTTGTGTTAATTCTGTTCATACATATAATATAAATGAAAAACCCAGCTCTCTTAAAAATATTTTAAGTTCTTTCTGGTGCTCCCTTTTAGAATTGGCCAACTAATATTTCTGTTCACCCAACTAATGTCAGGCAGAGTTAACTGAAAAAGTAATTTTTCATGAAAGGACATTTTCCTAGGATTTTAATTGTTCTTACTGTCAGATTGCTCGTTATTTCCAGCTTGAGTCTCCTTCTGACAAGTTTCCATTGCTTCTTGTCCTGTCCTCAGGTGCTATTGCTGCCGCCTCCTCCTCCTCCTCCAACAGCACCAGCACATTTGCTGCCCAGCGCTGCGGCTGAGGTGAAGCCGCCAAAGCTCCCGCTGGCGCCCCCGCAGCGTTGGGCGGATATCCGGCAGTGCTGTTGGAGGAGGAGGAGGCGAACCAGCCTGCCATCGCCGGCCACTGCCAGCCCCGCCGCTCTTCCCACCCCCTTCCAAGCCCCACAGTCCAGCGGATGGAGCAGCGAAGCCCCGGGGCTTCGCTGCTGCTCCCCGCATTTTCTGCACGGGGATCCCTTGGAGAGGGGATTCCAGCCTGCCATCGCCAGCCACCGCTAGCCCTGCCGCTCTTCCCACCCCCTTCCAAGCCCCACAGTCCAGCGGATGGAGCAGCGAAGCCCCGGGGCTTCGCTACTGCTCTTCCCACCCCCTTCCAAGCCCCCGTGCAGAAAATGGGGGGAGCAGTAGCGAAGCCCCGGGGCTTCGCTGCTCCATCCGCTGGACTGTGGGGCTTGGAAGGGGGTGGGAAGAGCGGCAGGGCTAGCGGTGGCTGGCGATGGCAGGCTGGAATCCCCTCTCCAAGGGATCCCCGTGCAGAAAATGGGGGGAGCAGTAGCGAAGCCCCGGGGCTTCGCTGCTCCATCCGCTGGACTGTGGGGCTTGGAAGGGGGTGGGAAGAGTGGCAGGGCTAGCGGTGGCTGGCGATGGCAGGCTGGAATCCCCTCTCCAAGGGATCCCCGTGCAGAAAATGCGGGAGCAGCAGCGAAGCCCCGGGGCTTCGCTGCTCCATCCGCTGGACTGTGGGGCTTGGAAGGGGGTGGGAAGAGCGGCAGGGCTAGCGGTGGCTGGCGATGGCAGGCTGGTTCGCCTCCTCCTCCTCCAACAGGCAACAGCACTGCCGGATCCAGTTGTAGACTCGAGTATAAGCCGAGGCGGCTTTTTTCAGCCCAAAAAGTGGGCTGAAAAACTCGGCTTATACTCGAGTATATACGGTACTTTAGAAAACTGGAGAGTATCCTGAATATGAAATACTTATGAACATCTTACATCTGGCAAAAATATTTTGAAAAATCACAGTAGCCTTTAAAATATGTTTTAGCATCATAAAAATTCTGTAGCTATTTATAATTAAAAATTGCTGACAATTTTAATAGACTTGATATTTTATATCAATTCAGCATTTTACTGTCCTCAGCTCACATTGTTTATAAGAAGTGAAACATCACAATTATTGACAGTTTCATGTACAAACAAATTTTCTCTTTTTTTTCAGTTTTAAAAACTAAAATTTAGTGGGTTAAAATATCAAAAAAGTTGAAATATATAAGTGATGGCGAACCTTTTTCACCTCATCTGCCAAAACCATGCATGTGTGCTATTGCGCACGCTCGCGTACCCACACCCATAATTTAATGCAGCCCCACACCAGCCCCTGCCAGTTCTAATCTCAAGAGGTTCCAAAAATCTACAGTGCCATTTAGAATCGGTTCCAGCTCCCTCCCCCCACCCATCCTCACATCATCAAGATGAAGAGCGAGAGGAGGAATTCTGGGAGTTGAAATCCACAAGTCTTAAAGCTGTCAAGTTTGAACACCCCTGGGGTTTTGTTTCCAAAGGGTTAGGGGTGCAAGGGTCTTGTAACTTGACAGCTAAGACTTGCGTGCTTCAATGCCAGAGTTCCTGAGCCAACATTTTGGTTGCTAAGCAAGAGCATTGTTAAGTGAGTTTCACCACATTTTACAAGTTGGCCACACCCACCCAGTCACATGACTGCCAAGCCACTCCCACTTGATCACATGCTGGCAAGCCACTCTCACCTGGTCACATGGCCGGCAACTCCCACAACTCCCACAAAGCAGGCCACACCTACAGAAGAGGTTCTAAAAAAAATTTGAAACCCACCAATGCCCCACACCATGCCTCATGCACATATGACACCCCATGTTGCCCCATGCACGTGTGCACTGCTTTCTTGGAGCCTGGGGAGGGCAAAAGCGGCCACCTCCAGACGCTGGAAACTGGCCGTTTTCCAACTTCTGGTAGGCCCGGTAGGTCTGTTTTTCACCACTTCCAGGCTCCAGAGGAGCCTGGGGAGGGCGAAAAACAGCCCAACATGCAAGCTGGAAGTCTGTTCCCAAACTTCTGGTTTGCGTGTTGGGAGGTTTTTCACCCTCAAGAGGCTTCCCTGGAAAAACGGCTGAAACCAAGGCCCAAAATTAGCTGGCCAGCGTGCGCATGCATGCATGCACGCTGGAGTTCATAGGGCAACACCTTGTGTGCCCTCAGAAATGGCTCTGCGTGCTACCTGTGGCACGCATGCCATAGGTTCGCCATCACACACACACGCACACACACACAGAGTACTGAATTGTTTTTTGCTTTTATTAATAGTATAAAGAAATAAAAATGCATATATTTTGAAAGAAAGGAAAATAGAAAATAAAAATATGCAGGGGATATATTTTTTTTAAAAAGTATGCAGCCATCTACTAATAAGAGAAGATTTGGTTTTCCAAATCCTGACATATTATTTTTCCTATTTATTTGTTGGCTAGTAACAATTTTTTGATGATTCCCTTTTTCTGGAATTCTCCTTCTTTAGCCCCTTTAGAATATTCATTATTTATTATTATTTATTCATCAGAGGCCAGATCTAAGCACCCCGTGGGCCAGATTCAGCCCCTGGGCCTTGAGTTTGACACCCCTGCTTTAGAGGGATTCATATGAATGACCACACAAACAGTACTCTTAAATGAGCTTGGAGGGTGACTGTAAGAGCTTTTTGTTGTCAGTTGTGTGTGGCTGAATATTTTTATCAAGGCAATGAGTTGACGCCAGCATCATTTAAGCAGGAGAGTCAATATTTGCCTGCTCATAAAGATCCTTTCCCCACTCTATTAGATCACAAACTGAACTAGAGCCAACAATGTGATGCAACTATTAAAAAGGCAGCTACTATTTTAAGGTCTATTCCACCAGGTTGCAACTGTGACAACAAAGTGTATCCCCAAAATGTATATTTGTGATTGCCCATGCCTAATGTGGCACGTATGCTGTTAGGTTTTCTGTGGCAGCACTTTTATGGATATGTCTTCCCATGCTAATCCCACACGTTGTATGGGATTTATTTATTTCCTAAATGCTGAAGGCTCACGAGGGCCATCGATCCCAGAACATCGGGCAACCGCCACTAGGGGCCGCTGTGATTTCGCGCCACGATTGAGGGGGGGAAAAGCCGAGCGCGTTTCTCAAAAAGACGCTGAAGTCGCGCTCACGTGACCTGGGCTCTCGCGCAGATATCGCGCTCTTTACGGTTTCCGGTCTCTTTGGTTCCCGGTGCGGTGCGATGGCGGTAGGGAAGAATAAGCGCCTCACCAAAGGAGGCAAGAAAGGCGCCAAGAAGAAAGTGTAAGTGGCGCCCGGGAGAAGCATCGGGGCGGCAGCAATGCGGCCGGGTGGGAGTCGCGGCCCAGGGCCGTCGGATGCCGACGATGTTGCCTGGATTGTGAAGGAGAAGGGACGGGAGGGAAGGAGGGGGAGAGAGAGAGAGGCCAAAGGAAATAGGCGCTGACATGGCGGCTTCCAGCAGAAAGCCAGCGCGTGGACGCTCGCAAGTCAGGAATGGGCGCATTGGCCTCCCGGCGACGAGAAATTAAACGCAAAGCAATCTGGATGGGGCCACTTCTTTGGCCCGAAAGCTCCAGGGGTTTTCGTGTGCAAATTTGGGAAGGAGTGATGGAAGCAGAAGGCTGCTTGAAAAGTGGCAGCAAGAATAGTGTGCAGGCCTAATGCCCTAAGAGCTAAATAAGATCGCCTTTAAATAAATGCTCAAGAGAAATAGGTTTTCTGATCCTCAGCTGTGGATCGCCCTATTCGTGATTTGTGCATATAAAATGCTACTTCAGTAAAACTACTTAGTACAAACTTGTTACATTTGCGGTTTGATTCAGACCTCCCTAAAAGTCACTCGGAAAGAAGGTGGCATTCCAAGCTGCTGTTGGATCAGCTAGAAAATGCAGGCCATAAATTTCAAAAAGGCCCTTCTGAACATTTTGTCTTTTTTTTCCTTTTGAAAATCAGGGTGGACCCCTTCTCAAAGAAAGACTGGTATGATGTCAAGGCTCCGGCAATGTTCAATATTCGAAACATTGGAAAGACATTAGTTACCAGGACTCAGGGAACAAGTAAGTTACCAAAATAAGAAATGCTGGCTTTCAAGTTATGCTATGTTTCTGAAAGACTTAACATACTAACCAAATACCATTTTATTATTACTGTTTTGAATGCTGTGTTTTGTTTACACATTTTACTGTATATTCCTATATTTATTAAATTTATTGGTTGCCCTTTTCACTTTATAAAGCGATTCTGGGCGGCTTAGGATTATACATACAATTATATGTTGCAATTGTAATTATTTTGAATGCAGAGGACCGTTTGAAATACATCTTAGAAAGTGATATATAGTTCAGTGGTGTTTTTAATGAACAAGTTAACTGTTTGCTATTTATAGAAATTGCCTCTGATGGACTGAAAGGCCGTGTATTTGAAGTAAGCCTTGCTGACCTACAGAATGATGAAGTTGCCTTCCGTAAATTCAAGCTGATTACAGAGGATGTCCAGGGGAAAAACTGCCTGACAAACTTTCATGGCATGGATCTCACACGGGATAAAATGTGTTCAATGGTTAAGAAATGGCAGGTTAGTATAAGTATTGGTATGTATTAAGCTGAACAGTGAGTAAGCTGTTCAGTGGTTCTCAACCTGTGGCTCGGGACCTCATGGGGATTGAACAACCCTTTCACATGGGTCGCCTAAGACCATCGGAAAACACATGTTTTAAAAAAAACTACGGAAAACATAAAATAATTTTATGATTAAGGGTCACCCCAACATGAGGAACTGTATTAAAGGGTCATGGCATTAGGAAGGTTGAGACCCACTGTTGTTGATGATGGAGGCAAGTAAAATACAGGTTTCAGATAATGATTGGTTGTAAGCTATTTTCACACATCAGATCCAGAATTTTAAAAGTTTCCAAAAATCTTGCTAGTTCTTCTCTGTATTCTGGCATATAAATATGTGAATATTTTTGCAAAGCATACTTTGCAAAAAATCCTCTGAACATGGTTATCTTGTACAAATGCTTTAAAAGTAGTCAGTCTCATCCAGACATAGCAATTTGATGCATTAAAATATCTGTAACTCTTACAATGTTCCAGACTATGATTGAAGCCCACATCGATGTCAAAACGACAGATGGGTATCTTCTACGCCTTTTCTGTGTTGGTTTCACCAAGAAAAGAACCAACCAGATTCGCAAGACTTCCTATGCTCAGCACCAACAGGTCCGCCAAATCCGCAAAAAAATGGTGGAAATCATGACACGTGAAGTACAAACAAATGACTTGAAAGAAGTTGTCAATAAACTGTAGGTGGATTTTTTAAAATCTATGTTTAGTAAGATAGTCTTCAATGGCATGCTACCTTAGAATTTATGCAGTAGTCCTCGACTTCATTTACTGACCATTCAAAGTTACAACAGCACTGAAAAAGTGACTTATGACTTTTTCATACTTATGACCATTCACATAGTCATATGATCAAATTTTAGACACTTGGCAACTGACTCGTATTTATGACTGTTACAGTGTGCAGGGGTCATGTGATCACTTTTTTTAACCCGTCAAGCAAAGTCAATGTGGAAGCTGGATTCACTAACCTTGTTAGTATGTCTATGAAGATTCTCAGTCATGCGGGTCATGGCTGTCCCAAAGGTGCTTTTTCAAGAGGCAACTGGACTTTGGGGGTTTTTCTTCGAAGAGGTTTTGCTTCTTATCCAAGAAGCTTCTTCAGCTCTGACACCACCATTTCCTCATCATCCAATCA
This sequence comes from Thamnophis elegans, assembly GCF_009769535.1. Classification (NCBI taxonomy): domain Eukaryota; kingdom Metazoa; phylum Chordata; class Lepidosauria; order Squamata; family Natricidae; genus Thamnophis; species Thamnophis elegans. The sequence continues at coordinate 28,463,275 of NC_045549.1, read as the reverse complement.
GAGCTGAAGAAGCTTCTTGGATGAGAAGCAAAACGTCTTCAAAGAAAAAGCAGAAAGTCCAGTTGTCTCTTGAAAAAGCACCTTTGGGGCAACCTTGTTAGTAACTTAACTGCAGGGATTCACTTAACTGTCCAGAAAAGTTGTAAAATGTGGCAAAACTCACTTAACGAATGTCTCACTTAACAACAAATTTTTAGTTCTATTGTCATAAGTAGAGGACTACCTGTAATCTATTTTTTGGATTTGCTATTTAATCATATTTATTGTTAAAAGTGTTTTAGATTTTGTAACAATTCAAGTAATTGTGTCCCTTTTAAAGAACTGAAAATTTGTATTTCTGATGATTATTTGTAAGATTAGATTTGGGTGAATTTAGTGGATATTCTCTAATGGTTTAATAAAATAAGTAAATTGACGGTTTCACTGCCACAGCATTCTTAGCCAAGGCAAAATAAATTATGCTGTAATAAGATGTGCACATTTTTTTAATATTTTATTTAACCGCACATAGAATCATTCTCATTGCCTTGCTTCAGGCTGGGGTAATACATAATCTGGTTTGTTTGTTTTATATTAATGTGTGGACATTGTTTATTCAGATTGTGGATACATATTGTACAAACCAAATCATTGACACTTTAATATTCATATGAATAAATTGATTCTTTGTGAATTCCGAAGGTTAGGTTCTAGTTTATGATAGATTGTTTTTCTTTACCTCACATATTTGCTTTAATCTATGCCATAGTCACTAGCAATTCTGCAGTTTTTTGTCAACATTCTAGTTTGGAAACTTCAAAATAAAATATTTCTTTATGATTCTAGGATTCCAGACAGCATTGGTAAAGACATAGAAAAGGCATGTCAATCAATCTATCCCCTTCATGATGTCTATGTTCGCAAAGTCAAAATGCTTAAGAAGCCCAAGTTTGAATGTAAGTATCTGTCATTGAAAGTACTATGTTAACATTGATTATGTTTACTTGAAATGGGAATGAATGATGACACTTTGTTTCGGTCCCAGATGAAAAAATGATTACTTTATCCTAATACTGACATTCCCATAAAACACAAGGATATTTTTACTAATTTTTTGTAAGATGTATAATGAATAAGTGAATATTTTAATAGAAAATATAGCAACATTCTTTTAAAATGTAACTCATGGAATTACATATATTAATTTACATCCTTAATTATTTGCAGTGGGCAAATTGATGGAACTGCACGGTGAAGGTGGTGGTGCTGGAAAACCATCTGGTGATGAAACTGGTGCCAAAGTAGAACGAGCTGACGGATATGAGCCCCCTGTGCAAGAATCTGTTTAAAACCAGATACAAAATAAAAGACTTCATATAAATAGTGTGGTAATGTGCATTTTTATGGAATAGTTACTTATATTTTGCATTCATGCTACAATTTTGCTAAGCTACTTTGGCTGCCAATTGAGCCACTGATGAAACTAGAATTGGTGAAGATGTATATTTTATTTCATACAAGTTTTGCAATTTGGGTAATATGAATAATGTTCAATAACACTCTAAAAAGCACACATTCAGGCTGCTTTGGATTTTTTTCATGTCTGGTTGTTTTTTAAAGATCCAGGTAATAGTGCGCCAAAGCTAAATATTTTTAAAGGTAATCTGCATGTATATTTGTTATCAGTTTTGGTTATTATAGGTTATAGAGCATTTATAATTGTGATCAGGCCTCTTCTAGTCATGCAAAAGTATTTAATTTTCTATGCCATCCATTTCACTTAATATAGCAACTCTTGAGTATCTTACAATATAATAGTTAAAAAGTGAAAAGCAAAATAGAAAAAAGGATTAATAAGTAACAAAATGATGGGCAGCCCGGGTAAGGCTCTTTTCTGCCCTGTCAGCTGCCCCCAATATAACAGGGTCCCAGGCAAGCAGCAGAGACAGGTTTTTAGACTCTTCCGGAAGTCTAGGAGTTTGTGGGCAAATCTCTTCTGATGGGAGAATATTCCAGAGAATAGGGGACACGGTGGAAAAGGGACCCTGGACCCTGCCAGCTGAAATTCTTTGGCCGATGGAATCAGAATTGTGCCCTTTCCACTGGAACAAGTAGGGTGGGTTAGTCCCATTATGTAATTTCCTTGAAAAGCCTGGTCCCATGCCTTTAAGGGGTGACCCAACACCCTGAATTGGACCTGGAAGCAAACTGGCAGCCAGCGCAGCACATTTGCATTCTGGACCATCTGTAGCTGCTTACTACTCTAAGGTTAGCCCCATGCAGAGTTTGTTGAATAATTGAACCAGATGACCAGTATATGAGTGAGTGCACAAAAGTTATAGCTAATGTACTCAGCTGTAACTACTGATCTTTTATAAGAAGTATAACAATATGGACTAATCACTATGTTACACTTCTCTTTTTAAGTTTGCAAACTTTAGTGCAAGCCCCACCCTCCCATCCACAAAAATGTTCAGTAAAGACATGCAAGGCTATTGAATGTCATGAATTAAGTAGATTGAATTCCTGAAAATCCATGAATAAATACTGGGTGTATCAAGAGGCTTCTATCCAATCATCTCATTCCGTACCCTAATGCAGAAGCCTCCAGGTAGCATGCCATATGGTTTTATGTGTTTTAAGGAGGGCAAGAAATACTTAAATTTCATTCCAGCATACTTACCATAAGTATTTAAAACATGGCTAGAATGGGCTACAGCAGCTGTTCTCAACCTGTGGGTTGCAACCCCTTTGGGGGGGGTCGAACGACCTTTTCACAGGGGTCGCCTAAGACCATCGGAACTCTTAAATCTTTAGACTCCAAAGCGTGCTGTCGCACTCTTTCACGCACACATCCACAAATACGCAAGTGCACATGCAGGGAAGTAGGAGAAACGCAAATGTAAAAAAAAAATTGGGAGTCTATATGTGTGTGAGGGGAGTTAGAAATCTCAGTTGTACTTCTGGCCCTTTTAAAAAGTTTGTGTAAATTGGAATGAGGTCAGATTTGGAGCTTCTCATTGCACACAGTTATTGGGTTCCAAGCCAATCAGAGCCGAGGAGTGGGGTTTTGGCATGATGAGCGTTGGATACAGCCTATGATTGGCTTAGAAAAGAGCTGAGGAAGGATAAGCTGCAGAAAGAGAAAGTGTGTAGTGGGGCAGGGGAAAAAGCCAAGTCTGTAGTCCTGGTTTGTGCATGTCTCTCCTTTTTGGGGGGCTGTGCATCTACAGGCGAGCAAGATGGGACTATACATTTACTGCACCAGTCACTCTTTTTCCTATTGGGAAGAAACCCGGTTATTAACGCTACTTGGTTGCACGAGCGGGGCTTTTTACCCCCAGCTAACTCCCTGGCAGCCGCTGAACGATCATAGAAAAAACTCTTGATCCCTCTAATTACCAGTTCTTTGGATGAAGATATTTTTTTAATTATTATTACCGGTTTTGCTTAGCGTGGGCATTTTCATTTTTTAGTGGGTTATAATTACATATTGTTTTTGAGGTTAATCACTGCTTTCATTATGTTCAATTTATAACAAAAATACATCCTGCATATCAGATATTTACATTACGATTCATAACAGTAGCAAAATTACATTATAGAGTAGCAATAAAAATTTTATGGTTGGGGGGGGGTCACCATAACATGAGGAACTATATTAAAGGGTTGTGGCATTAGGAAGGTTGAGAACCACTGGGCTACAGTATCTTGAGCATTCTAAGCCAAGAGATGAGTTTGTATAAAACATCCAGCGGTGCTAAAAGTGTCCAATTCCAAAAAAAGTACTAAACTGGTAATATGGAGAGGGAAGATGAAATATTCTGGAAAGGCATTTTTTATTATTATTATTATTGCAGCATCTATTGTGAGTAGCTTGTAATTAACAGGTTTTTAAAAACACTTTCAGAATATTACATCTGGTAGAAACGGATGAGAAATGGAGATTTACCCATTATTTGCTGTATTTTATGTTTTTCCTTTTTTCTGAAAGTTCAAAACCTCATACATAAGACTCCCAATTAACTATTACCTTCCCAACAACTCTGCTATGTTGGGTTTAGAGAGGCAATGAATCTGAAGTTGACCAGCAAGATTTGTAGGTAAAGAAGAAACAACCACACTAGCAAATACTGTGTGCTACCTCAGTACCATTAATCTCTCATCTACTGGTTCTGGACTTTGATTCCCAATCACTTCAAGTCTTAGAGAATGTGTAAAATTTAAATGCATTAAATCAAATGGAAGAAAACTTCTTTTAATTGTGAAGTTTTTAAAAAAACTGCTTTCATTTATGATAAATTTCATTCCAGTTTGCACAGTCCATTGTTTGCAACAAACACATTTATTGGTTATATACAAATGTAATAATGCCATTAAGCTGAGGAACAACATTTTAATTAATATTAATTTCCTGAAGCAAAAGTATTTTTTGTAGATTTGTGTAATCTTTGAAGAAAATTCATTAAACTGATCCGGAGATTAAATAGCTACTATAATAACCTGGTTCACACACACACATATACACATAATGTAGTATTTGTATCTTCAGCTAACTGCTGTATTTATATTCATTTGAAAATCTTATGGCAAAGTGATCTATAATACTTTATGGCCTCATTCTAGAAACTGATGCCAGTTTTTAAAATGGGAATGTCATTTGTATTTATCTACATTATTAACATTGTATTAAAAGCCCTTTAAATGGCACTCTTCCAAGTGAAGTAGCTGTATTTGGCAATCTGAATACATAAATTGGTAAGATAACAAAGCTTGGTCAGGTGAATGCTTGCTTACTTTAAACAATGATAAATATAAAAGCCATATTTACTCATGTAGAAAAAAAAAGAAATTAGTGCATTTTCATTAGTAACATAAAAAACCCATTTCTCAGTCACTGGAAAATTACATGTTGAGAATGAATATGGAAAAAATACAAAATCTGAAAAAATACGAGTAAGAAAAATTATGAAAGTCTTTTAACAAGCATTGCATTGAGTCTGGTACACAGTGGTTTTCAGTCAGTACTTGAAATGACCCTCAAAAGCCTAAATGCTGAGGCTGACAAAACAAAAAAGGTCCAACGTTCCTTAAAAAACAGCAACATATGAGCTGGCAACAATGGTTGCAGTTGTGAATAATTGGTTCTGCCTTCAACTAACCCAATTTCACATTACTGTACTTCAGTGGTTCCCAAACTTGGCAACTTTAAGACTTGTGGACTTCAATTCCCAGAATTCTCCAGCCAGCTCTGCTGGAGAATTCTGGGAGTTGAAGTCCACAAGTCTTAAAGTTGCCAAGTTTGGGAACCACTGCTGTACTTGATGGTAATAATACTATTTTCAAGTACTTCAGCTCTTAAATCTTAATGGAAAGCTGAATTTTGTTTATTTAACTATTTTCATATCATGGAACTATTTTATTCTTAAAGAATGGCCACAACTAGGGAACAAGATAACACTCAAAGTCAACTATATGAACAGGTGTGTATTTTCCTCCAGTTTTTAAATGGAAATTTTGATTAATATTAATTTGTCCAATGACATTGATATCCTTTGTAAGTCTCAAAACACCCCACTGTGAACAGAAATCATGTATAAAGGAAGCTTTAAGAATTTAAAATAGGAAACTACCATTTTATGAATAAGCAATACAGGGATTGATTCAAAAGCAAAATGTAAGATTTTTCATTGCTTTTGTCCTCTAAAATAAAATTTGATTTGCACAATATGCCAAAGTGTAGCTTGGTTTTAAAAACTGGCCCTAATTAAAAGCATGGATGAATTGTGGTCAAAGCATTCCTTGGAAACCAGGAATAACTGCATCAGGCCTGCTTATGACCACGAGACTGCTTCTGAATTACAGGCTGCTATGTATTTTATGGCTTAGCAGCTAACTATTAGTTCTGGAAAATAAGAAGAGAATAAGAGGTCTGCAAAGAAGCTGTTCCTGCATGCTTCCCCTGCACCTTCCTAAGGCATAGTTTGGAGAAAAAAACAGGACCCTATGAGTATTTTTTTCCTTTTTTTCATTCTTTGGGATTAGGTTTGTTCACATGATTGTTTTGCTATCGAGCCTTCGTTATTTATTCTTGTTTGTTGTGCCTTACACACAAAAGTAATGTTTCCAGCAATTATAGGCAAAGCTGTGACTGCTGCGTGCTTAAATACTGTTTCACCCCCTCAATAAAAGGCCACACAGTTAACAGTCAAAATATAATATTGGTATTGAACAAGAAAATGGGTTTGGGGCACTTTTTACACAGTTTTGAGAGAGAGGAGGATCTGTGTTTTAGGTCTTATATTTCACCACTATCAGATTTATAAACATTGAATACTAATTCCTGGCAAAACTGACAGGAAATCAGAGCATTTTTAAAGAATGTAATCTTAAGAAATATGGTGCAAAAATGGGACTTAGAAGTTTAATTTTAAGATGCATTTTTTTACGTTAAATTACATTTACAAAGTTGGAGATTGAGGAGTCGGAGATAAGACAATACAGGCTACAGGCTGTAGTACAAGTTTATCATAATATCTACTCTTATGAGATAGTCATGACAGCAAGACCCGTGAAAATTATTCTTCCATCACTTACTGTAGATAGTTTTCTGAACACACTTAATTTCTGACAGTAGATTTGATAAGAATAAGGCAATTGGGGGGGGGGGGGGGTTACAGAATTTGAAAGATCCCAAATGATATCAGATTTTTAAAAAGATCCAAGGAAGAGGATGAATCTTTGAAAAGCCACTCTAGATACAAATTAAGATTATGATACAGCAGAACCGATTGCAAAAAGTAAGAAATCTCTTTAAGTGTAATTTTATTTACTGAAAGTAATAAGAAAAGTTACCAGCCTTTCTTATAAAATAAACACAATTATTATTCATTAGGACTGCGCAAAGTGTTAAAGCTTGTGCGTGTGTAATATGAGGCTTGCAAAAACATGGATACTTATAATGAAAGCAGGCATTTTGTATCTGCTGAACATTGCAATGGTCCCCTTCAATTGTTTTGTCCAGCCTTATTGTGTATATCTTGCATTTATCCATTAAAAAAAAGATCAGGCAACAGGTATTGGGACTCAGCACTGTCTGAAAGATCCTGGAGAGCCATTAATAGCTAGGATAGAAAACTGGATCAAACAGACTAACGGTCTTCCTAGTCTAAGGCACATAAATCCATTATTATCCAATTCTTTCAGATACTTCAATCCAGACTAAAAGTAACTGATGCACTTTTAGACAAGTTAACTTACTTGGTTTAAGTCAGTGTTTTTCAACCTTTTTATGCAAAGGCACACTTTTTTCATGAAAAAAAATCACGAGGCACACCACCATTAGAAAATGTTAAAAAAAATTAACTCTGTGCCTATATTGACTATATATAAAGTGTTTTTCCCATGGCACACCTTATACTATGTCACGGCACACTAGTGTGCCGCGGCACAGTGGTTGAAAAACACTGGTTTAAGTAAAGAAAAAACCCACTACTTTTACCGTGATAATCTTATTTATGTATCAGGATTTAATGTCCATATGGTAAAACATTTCAGTTTCTGAAAACCTGACTCACAAGTTTTGGGATGTGTGTGGGATATGTATTGTAAAAACAAGAGCTATTTGAGCAGTGTTTAATAATTAATTGGACATCACAGAAAGAATAAAAAGTAAAGGCAAAAGTTTCCAGTTGTTTCCAACTGTAGGGGAAGGTGCTCATCTCTGTTTCATAACTGAGGGAGCCAGCGTTGGCTGAAGACATTTCCGTGGTCATGTGGCCAGCATGACTATGTACTGAGGCACACAGAACACTGTTACCTTCCCATTGAAGTGGTACCTATTTATCTACTCACATTTGCATGCTTTCAAACTGCTAGGTGGTCAGAAGCTGGAGCAGGTGACAGGAGCTTACCCTGTTGCATTGCACTGAGGTCTCAAACCCGGGCTGTCAGCATCTTTAATTGCTGAACCATTGCACCCCCACAGAAAGTATATAAAATGATTAAAATGCACCAAGTTGAAATAATAAGGCTTCGTATTCTGCCCAGGGTCTGACGCTCAGTATAAACTAAAAATGAAATATTATACAGTCTAGTAAACATTTTTCAAAAATAGTGCAAAAATGCATTTGATAGTCTAGATAAAATGATCACAGATAGCACTCTTTCTCCGCTGCCCAGAATATAGCGCGGTTTTCTTCCAGCGTATTCACTTGTACAACAATGCTCCAGAATTGGATTTCACCTTAGGAAAGATGTAGAATTTGAACAAAATTCTTTGGAAATATTCCAAATTTGTCTTGTAATTCTCCACACATCCATTCTTCATCTACAGATTCTACACTTGTTATGATATCACCAACCTGTTGAAAGAAAAATTGAAACCAACATTATTTGTTTTTCATAATATCTTTCACAAATATTTAATACTCTTAAAAAACTGTGGACTCTTTTCTTCTCCCAAGTCAGAGTTGTTCATTTTTAAATTAGTTTTACATCAGATCAAAAGAACTGATAAGAAAACAGTGTTTTATACTAGATAAACAAAATGTCTTAATATGTCAAATGAAAAACATTTCAAAGTAGGCCTCACATTCTTTAGGAAAAGTGTTTTAAAGTTGGGTCAGCGAGAAGCTTTGCAGTTGGATAATTTCTTAAAGAAAAAAATTAAGTGGCTAAGTTTCACTGAAGTATTTTTTATAGATTATAATAATTTATAACAGAATATCAGCCCACTTTTCAGTTGCATTCAGTTCATTACAAAAACAGATACCATGTTCTGGCTGGTTCATGCATCACACTAAATCAAGATCATCTTAAGTCCAACAGTGGATTTGTCTATAGGTTGTTTAATTATTTTCTCTCAAACAGAATTTTTTGCAGTATTAAAAAGAAGAAACTTATTATCAACCCAAAATAAACACCACTTTGCAACAATTTCCCTAACTTTTATGCTGCAGGAGAAATGTAGGACAGTATTTTTCACAATAATAAAATATAATGTCTATCACTACAGAATTGTATGTTTAAATATGCTTACTTTGAAAGAAAGTTCATCTATGTTCTCTGCCTGGAAGTCATACAGCGCCTTGGCTTTTGGTTTCTTCCCTCCCTGAGATTCTGATGACTGCATTCCACCTGTAAGATACCACGATCCAATTAAGTTTCTATCTTTGGGATAATATAAGAAAAAAAATTTTTTTTGGCAAATATCTTAAATCAGGTTTGAGGTTAACTGAGTGAAGGGAATGAAAAGCACAACTCATTTTCATGGCACATACACTGCAAGTTTAACTTATGCCTTTTTCCTCTGGGGAAAAAAAACTACTTGTATTTATTTTAAAAAGTGTTTTACTAATCAAGTCACTAGGGCAGTGTTTCTCAACCTTGTCAACTTGAAGATGTCTGGACTTCAACTTCCAGAATTCCCCAGCCAGCATTCGCTGGCTGGGGAATTCTGGGAGTTGAAGTCCAGACATTTTCAAGTTGACAAGGTTGAGAAACGCTGCACTAGGGGGATTCTAATTGACATATTTAACCATTCCAGATTTTACCACCAGGGTGTGCTCATGATCAGTTTACAAGGTACACTGACTAGGCACACTACCAGAATACAGTAAATGAACTATTAAATCATTGCAATATATTCTATGTAATTTATGAGGGCAGACAGTGGGTATCATGATTTTCTGTATGAAATAGCAGAGAAAGCATTTATTATGATAATTATCCTTTGCAAGTAAGTAAGTGAAGAAGGCATATGCTACTTATATCACAGAGAATTTATTTGATTTTTATCCCGCCTTTATTACTTTGTAAATAACTAAAGGCAGTGATCATATTAATACTCCACCCTCCTCTTATTTTCCCATAACAACAACTTGTATGGTAGATTGGGCTGAGAGAGAGTGACTGGCCAAAAATCATCCAGCCAGCTGCATGCCTAGAGTAGGACTAGAACTCGACCCCTAGAGAACAATGAGTTCACTTTACAGTTACAGCGTTTGCTTTACAACCACAGTATTCGTTTTATGACTATCATGTTCCCTTTAATAACTGTTGCAAAAAAGGTTGTAAAATTGAGCCAGCTTATGACCATCATGACCTATAAAGGAAATTGTGTCTCGATTACAATTGTAAATCAAGGACCACCTGTATCTTTATAGCTTGTACAACAGGATGAAAACAGTTCCGCTTTTCTTTCAGCACCCTACCTGAACAAAGGTGAACAAACACAGCTGGGAAAATGCCTTCCTTTCCATTTAGCCTGCCTCTATACCACTCTGAATCCAGTTGTTCTAATATCAAAATACGATCTCCTTTTTTAAATGATAAATCTTCCTGTGTTTCTGCTGCAAAGTCATGAAGAGCATCACACCACTGTCCAGCTTCTCCTTCCAGCTTTGAAAACAAAGAAAACATAGGCATGTAAGTTTTATAAACTTTCTGGTGTTACTGAGAAAACAACACTGTCTATCCTATGAATTCTATACACTTCATTTAATAGGCTTAAAACAGATTAATTACTTTAGTGCCATTAATTAACAGATTAGAAAAATTAATCTTTAACCCTGCAATGAACAAAGAAAAGTTGGTGAATCTTTTTGTTTCTTCTAATCATGTATATTAGAATAAAAGATTGCATCTGAATGATTACAGGAGTGGGCTTCAAAAAGTTAAGCAATGGGTTCTCTGCCCGGTTGCTGAGTGGGTGAGGCCCAGGCAGTATCTTGCACCACAGCGGGAGGAAGTGCTTTTGCCTTCCCCAGGCTCTGGGGGCTTTTCTTGAGTCTCCTGGAGGGTGAAAATGGTTTCCCCCAGGCTCCGGAGGCTTCCTGGTGGCCGGAAATGGGCCCATTTCTGGCCTTCCGGGAGGCCCATTTTTTGCCCTCCTTGAGGCCCCTGTGCTTACCTAACATCCAAAATGTGCCGTATGGAAATTGCTGGGAGCAGGGTGGGTGGGTTGGGCCAGACAGGGGTGGATTTGGGGGTTTGCCAAACTGCGCAGAATCTTCACTAGAGGATCGCCCGAACCTGGGCAAACCCAGAGCAGCCCACTCCTGATTACATGCTATAAAACGATAAATACATTACCTGTGTCATTGATCCTGAATGTTTCCTCCTCAGCGGGAAACTGCCATCACCTAGATAAAAGATCATAACATAATGCATAAAGAGAAAAACATTCCACGAAACAATTGTTGAAAATCCAAGCCACATAATGGCTGGATTCATTTATCACACTAACCAGTAATGAGGTGTTTTACACTCTGCAGATTGGAAACCCATTGTGGTTAATAAACTATAATTAACCGATTTATAAATTGTATAACCCACTTTATCATTGAATCAGTGTATCCAGTGAACCCAGCCAGATGAGGTTTATTTAACAAAACAGGGTTATCTCTCACTTTTGTGTGATTTGTGAAACCGACCTCAGAAGGGGTGTGTGTGTGCGTTTATCTATCTTAGCTCTAAAAACAGCAGATGTTTCTCTGAATATCTGGATTATATTTATACATAATGTAAAGGAAACATAGTTTCTTCACATAATTTGATTCACTATAAAAAATATATGGTATCACACCCTATTGTTGCACTGAGTAATCCACTGAGTAATATAGAAAAATACATTTTAGGGGTGACTTTTCTCAAATTACCTTCTAAACAAGCATAAGAGGAAGCATGTGATTTCTGTCATTCTTTGACCAAGTATTTGGGGGACTGTACAGTTTAGGATTGAATGATACGACAGAATGCACTGAATGGTTCCTTAATGCAACCTAACACTAGTATAGTATGCATACACATACACATACACATACCTCAACCTATGACTACAACTGAGACCAAACATTGGGTTGCTAAGCAAGACAGTTGTTAAGTGCGTTTTGTCCCATTTTACAACCTTTCTTGTCAGCATTGGCCTTTCAGCTCCAACGGTCCTTGGAGGAAGCAAACTATCTCGACCCCTTCCAGTCAGGCTTCAGACCCGGTTACAGCACAGAAACCGCTTTGGTCGCATTGACCGATGATCTCTGGAGAGCCAGAGATGGAGGACATTCCTCCATCCTGGTCCTCCTTGACCTCTCAGCGGCTTTCGATACCATCGACCATGGTATCCTTCTGCGACGACTGCGGGAGGTGGGAGTGGGAGGCACCGTGTTGCGGTGGTTCTCTTCCTACCTCTCGGACAGGTCGCAGTCGGTGTTAGTGGGGGTGCAGAGATCGTCCCCTAGGCCCCTAACACATGGGGTGCCTCAGGGCTCGGTCTTATCCCCCCTACTATTCAACATCTACATGAAACCGCTGGGAGAGATCATCCGCAGGCACGGGATCAGATACCATCAATATGCGGACGATACCCAGTTGTATCTGTCCGCCCCGTGCCAACTCAATGAAGCGGCAGACGTGATGAACCGAGGCCTTGAGGCCGTTATGGACTGGATGAGGGTTAACAAGCTTGTACTCAACCCAGAAAAGACCGAGTGGCTGTTGTGTTTCCCTCCCAAAGATTCGACCAATATTCCATCACTCAGGCTGGGGGGTCAAATTTTACACCCCTCAGAGAGGGTTCGCAACTTGGGAGTCCTCCTGGATCCACAGCTATCGTTTGACCACCACCTGACGGCTGTGACCAGGGGAGCATTCGCCCAGGTTCGCCTGGTGCGCCAGTTGCGACCCTACCTGAATCGGGAGGCTCTCACAACAGTCACTCGGGCCCTTGTGACCTCTAGGCTGGAATACTGCAATGTGCTCTACATGGGGCTGCCCTTGAAGAGCATCCGGCGACTTCAGCTAGTGCAGAACGCGGCCGCGCGAGTGATCGTGGGTGCACCTCGGTTCACCCACATAACACCTATCCTCCGCGAGCTGCGCTGGCTACCTGTCGATCTCCGGATGCGCTTCAAGGTGCTATTAGTCACTCATAAAGCCCTGCATGGTAGTGGATCTGGATACTTGAGAGACCGCCTCCTGCCAATCACCTCCCTGCGACCAATTAGATCACACAGATTGGGCCTCCTCCGTATTCCATCAGCCAGCCAGTGCCGGCTGGCAACTACAAGGAGGAGGGCCTTCTCAGTAGTTGCCCCGACCCTTTGGAACGAACTCCCCGTGGAGATTCGTACCCTCACCACCGTCCAGGCCTTCCGCACAGCCCTCAAGAACTGGCTAGCCTGTCAGGCCTGGGGACAAGGATAGTTGCCCCTCCCGAATGATGAATGTATGTTGCTTATTACTTTTATTATATGTGTCTATGTTACTGTTTGTACTTCCCCTCCCTGATTTTATGTGAGCCGCCCTGAGTCCCCTCAAGGAAAAGGGCGGCCTACAAATGTTAATAAAATCAAAAATCAAATCAAATCAAAATTGTTAAGTGAATCTTTGCAATAGTTACATTAAGTAACATGGTTATTAAGTCAATCTGGTCTCTCCATTGGCTTTACTTGTCAGGTGGTTGCAAAAGATTATCACGTGATCCTGGGACATGGCAACTGCCATAAATATGAGTCAGTTGCCAAGCTATTGAATTTTGATACATGTGACCATGGTGATAATGCAATGGTCGTAAGTGTGAGAAACAGTCATGTCACTTTTTTCATTGCTGTTGTAACTTTGAACAGATATTAAATGAACTGTTGTAAGTGAGGATTACCTGCACAACAGCTACTATAACATTTTGTAGAAGTGCGAAGATTCAGCTCATACTGTATTGTGTACATGTAGCATACATATGTTTAAAATTGTGCTTTCATATTAACACAGGCACAGCACGATCAATAATACAACAATATGCAAAAATACTGATTTATATAATACATAAAATATCAATGACGAATGATAAGAATTTCTAATTTTGTTATATGTTCTTCTATATCCAAACATCTAACTGTCTTTATTATTAAAGTATTTTGATCACATTAATTAACTACTGTGAGATGCTGTTTTTTGTTCACCAGTTGGTTAGTGTTTTTACCTGATTCAGGTAGATCTTCAATAATGTCCACAAAATTTAAGGGGAAAATTCCAGAAGTACCTCTCAGCTCTCCTTTGGCCCATTCTTCATTAATATACCCTTTTAAAATAATAACTTCACCTTCTGAAAAACTTAATTCATCTTTCAGGTCTCCAATGTATTCAAATCTAGCTCTACATCTTGGGCCTCTAAAATAGCAAAGAAAGGAAAAATAGTAAAAGGAAAACTATCATTCTTACGTTCGTTTCACTTACCGTATTTATCGGCGTATAACACGCACCGGCGTATAACACGCACCCCCCATTTTAACACAAAAATTTGAGTAAAAATTTTTTTCATTAAAAATAAATGACTTGGAAGCTCGGAACTTAATGTTGGATTAAAATTTATAACATTAGAACATGAATTATAACATTAACTCCTCTTAAAAGGCAAATATGAAATGAAAAAAACACCTCTTTGAGCAAAAAAACTTAATCAGAATCACTGCTTTTTGGAAAACCAAAAACCTCTTCCTCATCTTCACTCTCTCCCTCTTTTTTCCCTTCCTTCCCCCTTCCTCTTGCCTATCAACTTCATCCTCTTTGTCTTTCTGCTCTTTCCCTCTCTTCCCCTTTTCTTCCTACCTCCTTCCTTCTCCCTCCCTTCTTCTTTTTCTTCCTTTCTTCTTCCATCTTCCTCCTTCTCCTTCCATTCTTTCTCCTTCCATCCATCTTTTCTCCTTCCATCTTCTCCCCCCCTCCCTTCTTCTTTTCCTCCCCCCTCCCTCCTTCCTTCCTCTCCTTCCCTTTCTCACACACAGGAAGGGGAGGGGGGCTATCTAGTCGCTTTCACAGCATAATTTCTTTATCTAACTTTTAAAAAACAGTGTGCAAATCAAACGAGATTTTCGTAACCTGCGAAGCACCAAGTTATATTATGTTGTTACAAATTCGCAGCTACTCCATTCTTTCTGATAGGGAACTACATTTCCCAAGATGCCTCAGGTCCTCAAAGCGCTGAACGCAGCTTTGCAATTGACTCCAGCGAGGCCTGGCAGCCGCCGGCTGGGGTGGTTGTCAGGGCGATGCGGAGCGGACGCGCCGTTTGTTACTGCTTCCAGCAATCAAGACGGACAAGGGAAGCGACTGAAACGGACGCTGGCCTCGCTCTCCTGCTGCGGCTTCTGTTTCAGTAGGGAAGAAAACTTCCTTTCGCTTCCCAAATTTGACTGGGTCCCGGGGCTTCTGCCGGGCGGCAGAAGCCCGGGAAGCGAAAGGAAGTTTTCTTCCCTATTGAAACAGAAGCCGCAGCAGGAGAGCAGGGCTGCTGCCGGCCGTTTCACCTTGCGCAGCGAATTTGACTGGGTCCCGGGCTTCTGCCACCCGGAGTATCGGCGTATAACACGCAGGCAGGGTTTAAGCTTGCAATTTTAGTTTTAAAACTGCGTGTTATACGCCGATAAATACGGTATTCTTCTGAGTTCATTGCATAAAATATATATTCACTATTAACACAAAAAAAGTAAAACCATTTTACATCATTTAGGCTCATGTTTTTATATTTGTTGTTAGACCTGTATCATATATTTATTGTTTGAATGATTTCTCTACTAGAACTTCAAAGAAATATACACTGCGCAGTCTTTTTTTTTGCCCACAATATATATATATATATATATTTCTATCATACATTGTATCTGTATCTGTAGTAGATATAGTAAATATCTATATTTAGATATTCCAGGATTAGTACAGTTAGTCCTCATTTATTGATAATTTTTTCAGCAACCATTATAAGTTATGACGGTGCTGAAAACATAACTTTAAGGTCCATTTACAATCTTCGCAGAATTCCTGTCATGTGATTGTTGCTGACCTCTGCAGAGCAGAGAAATTGGGAAAGAATAGATTGCAAGAGAATTTGGCTGTTTGCTCTTGTATAATTGAAAGCAATTTGATCCCAGTTGTAGCCTTTGTCAGGGAGCCATTGGTGACCTATGCAAACAGCTTGCATTGCATTTTTCTTTCCAGTCTCTCTTGTCTGGGGGGCGGGGGGGGGGGTTGGCGGCTGGGGGGGGGAGAAATGCATTTTTACACAATGTCTCCTTTGCCTGACCATTCTCCTACTGCTGTTGAAAGGAGTGATTGGAGAGAAAGAGATTTCAAGAGAGAAAGCTATTTTAGACATCAAGACAATGAGATCTGGATACCACCAACAGTGGTTAATGGTCTAACAAAGAGAGTTATAAACAATATAGCTAGTCTCCAAAAGACCTGAGATATGCCGTTTGTCATTTACCTTAATTTACAGGAGAAAATAACATCTATATTCTATATACAAATATATTCTTTACTATATGTTAACATTGCTTTTGAAGAAAAAGAAGAAAAGTTTTAAAAAAATAGTTCATAGAAATCAAACAGCATAGACAAGAAAACAGCTTTCAATAAATATTTTTCCAATTAGTCAAGCCACACAAAGCATAAATATTTAAAAATTTAAAATCCTTAAACTAAACAATTATGTGATTTGTAATTATGCAATTATGTGAAACACAGAATTATTCTGTGTTTCAAGTCTCCAAGTCAGGATTTTACTTGCTGTGAGTGGTAGCCAGAATACCTTTTATGAATGGAAAATAAATCTGTATGTTCAAGACCGCAATGTCAACACTTACACAATATTGGCTGGTGAAAGCTGCTCTTTTTTCCAGCTATTTTCTCCTGGAGTATCAATCTAGAAAGGAGACAATAGAAACGTTTAACTACTTTATCTATGTCCTTAATTAATTTCTTTTGAAAAAATTATTAGGGCTCTATTCCTCCTTCAAAGGTCAGAAAAAGTTTTGAAGTGCAGGAAGGTGTACTATTATCAAGGAGTTGCAGCTGTTTAAACCAAATACATTTTTATTCTGGATTGTACCACAGTTTCAGAAGACAGCTGTGCAAGCCATTAAGGCTGGCCCAGACCAACAAATAGGTTGCAATGTTTGTGACAGCACAGTTGACTTCTTGCAGTCAAGAATTGTGTAGATATTGGCTGGTGAAAGCTGCTCTTTTTGAGTTCCTGAAAACCCAGTCACTAGTTTGGTCTAGTGCAGTGGTGTCATGGCAGCATCATGTGATGTATCGTGACTATTTTCCCCTTCGCTAAACCAGGTATGGGTGTGGCCAGCATGTGACGCATCCGGCTTGCGGGCCAAGAATTTGAAAGCCCTGGTCTAGTGGTTAAGGCAGCAAGCAAGACCTGAGGTGGCGTGGTGGTTAGAGTACAGTATTACAGGCTATCTCAGCTGACTGCTAGCTGCAGTTCAGCAGTTCAAACATCACCGGCTCAAGGTTGACTCAGCCTTCCATCTAAGGTTGGTAAAATGAGGATCCAGATTGTTGGGAGCAATATGCTGACTCTGTAAACCACTTAGAGGGGGCTGTAAAAGCACTATGAAGCAGTATATAAGTCTAAATGCTATTGCTATTGCTAAGCTGGAAATCACAACACTGCCAGTTCTAGTCCCATTTTAGGCATAAAAACAGGCTGGGTAACTTTGGGCCAATCATTATCTCTCAGCCCAACCAACCTCACTGGGTTGTTGTGGGAAAAATAGGAGGAGGAATTATGAGGAATGTTTGCTGCCTTGAGTTACAGGTAGTCCTCGACTTACAACAGTTCATTTAGTGACCATTTGAAGTTACAAATTAAATGAAATGAAAAAAAGTGACTTATACCACTTTTCACATTTACGACCACTGCAGCATCCTCATGGTCATGTGACCAAAATTCAGTAACTTGGCAAGTGGTTCATGTTTATGACCGTTGCTGTGTCCCAACCTTCTGACAAGCAAAGTCAATGGAGAAGCCAGATTCACTTAACAACCCTGTTACTAACTTAACAACTGCAGTGATTCACCTAACAACTTTGGCAAGGAAAGTCATAAAACGGGGCAAAACTCACTTAACAACAGAACGTTTGGGCTCAATTGTGATCACAAGTCGAGGACTACCTGTATTAATAAAAATAATAAAGGCAGGATTTTTTAAAAAGAAGTTGTTATAAAGCCAACATAGGAATATTCTTGTGCTTTCTCTTAGCCTTTGAATTTGAACAGCAAGCCTAATTTTTATCAAACTTGCTTGGTCAAACTGCAGTTCTCACTGTTTCTCTTCATATGGAAATCCTGAGCATTTGCAATAATTTAGTAAGAAGTTTTCTTTGTTGTCATTTTTCTTCAGTCAGTATATTAGAAGATGCCCCACTGAACTTCTTTCTGATTTTCATTTCTTGGGCTTAACTGCAAATTTTATACTAGCAATCCTCTCTTGTTTGTTCATATAATGACGAAAATCAACATATTTTGCAATTTTAAAAATTATTGTTGCTTTTGCTTTCTGCTCCTAATTGACACTGTGGTCTATTGCAGTTTTTTTTCACTTCATACTGGTTAGCATTGTTGTTTAAACATTATTCACTTCAGCAGGGTTTTTTTTCCCTTTCATCACCCCAAAAATATATGTCTCAAATGCTACCATTATATTTATACAAAATAAAAAAGTAAGAATATAATTGTAATAATATGTTACCCAGAGTTTCTAGTATGATATTCTTAATGTTTTGCAATTGCTGGAGAGTCCCACTGCTGTTTCCCTGACAGCAAGAACTCCGACTAACCATAAGACTTGAAAATACTGTGGCCAGGTGAGAAAAAAAGGAGGGAAAATGTTCTACAAATGCAACAAAGATGATTAGGGAGCTGGAGGCTAAAACTAAAGAACTAAAGAACTAAAACTAATGGCTGCAGAAGCTGGGTATCTATCTAGTCTAGCAAAGAAAAGGACTGGGGTGACATGATAGCAATTTTCTAATATTTGAGGGGCTGTCACAGATAAGAGGCAATCAACCTGTTCTCCAAAGCATCTGAAGTCAGGATAAGAAGTAAGAAATGGAAACCCCCAGTCCCCAGCAGCACTTTATAAGCCCCCTAAGGCTAGGCATGGAATTCTTTTGACAAATTGCGAAAAACAGGCCGTTTTTTGCTCATTTTTGCGCCCCCCCAGGAGCACTCTGCAAGCCCCCACAAAGCTATTCATGCTTTTGTTGGGGGAAAAAAAAACAGGACAGTTTTCACGAAAAATGGGTCAGTTTTGGGAGGTTTGCAGAGTGCAAAAACTTTTTTTTTCCCTTTTGGAAAGTTCTTTAACTGATTGATGAGAATTACATTGATCAAATGCTATGCCAGCAGAAACAAAGAGTTAGGTGCTGCAGATTGTCAGAGATTTCCTTCTCCAGCCCATGGATAAATACACCTGGAAACATCTATCTGCCTACCTTCTCTCTCTCTCTCCTATCTACTGTATTTCTCTCTCCCCCCTTTTATCTACCTATGTACCTACCTACTCTCTCTCTCTCCCTACCTACCTACGGTATTTTTCTGTCTTTCTCTCTCTCTTTATCCCTCTACCTATTTTTTTAATTTGCCTCTTCAAAATCTTGGTGCGTCTTATACTGCGAAAAATACGGTAATTGCATCTCTAAGGAAATTTCAGGGAAAGATGGTTTAAAGACTTCACTTTAATTAGCTCACTATAATGAAAGCTGAAAAATCGTATTACAGTATTGAAAAATTATCTATTTATACCAAACTAACACCAGACACACTCTTGTGAAACCGATGTTGTTCTTGCTTTCTTACTAATATCAGCTCTGTGCGGCTTGACACTTTTGAATTATCCTCAGAATCACACAAACTGTGAAGCAATAATGTAGTTGTGAGATTGTTAGTGTTAATCCAGTGTAGCTGGTAGACTATTAATATACCAGCTGAAATTAAGCATAGGTTAATAAAATTATTAATAGGTTAATAATTCTCACAATTTCAATTTATTGTAAAAATGAAAACCATAAAGATCAAGTCAGTTGCAAATTTAAATAGATTTGCTGCATGTTACAAAAAATATATCTTCTTTGGGCACTCAAGCAAGATTTAACTACATGATATGCTCAATAAAATGCACAGGGGAAAAAATTAAATTAGAACTCAAATGCAAACCCAGATGAAATGCACTATATTCCACTTGAAATGAGAAATATACTTACAATAATTTTAACAAAGCTAGCAGGAAAAATCCCAGTACGATTCTTGCATTTTCCTCTGTACCACTCATCATCTATTTTTTCCAAGAGAAAAACTGTGTCTCCAGTACTAAGGTCCAAATCATCAGTATGCTCTATGTAAAAATAAAAAATAAAACTGGTTTAGTTTACCAAATCAGAAATCAAATCTCACTTAGGCTAAACTCTATTTTTGGTAGCTACAATACATTACATAAATGTAGAGCAAAGGAACAGGCAGCTAACAGCATTAAAGGTCAATGCTCTGAGTTTTACTAAGCAGTTAAAAAGACAGCAATAAGACTCTCTGCGGAGAAGAAAGCAACCTAAGCAGAAAAACCAAAGGGAAAAAGAAGTGAAATTGAAATAATTGAGGAAAGAGGCTTCAAACATCTGCTAATATTTTTCTTCCCACCAATCTTTGCACCAAGGAATTTGCCAGAAGCAAAAGGCTTTGAATTTAATGTCAGGACATGGCAACTAACAAGCTAAGCTTTAAGATCAGGAGGACTAAGGAATACAAATTTTAGCATGCTGCAGAAAGTAAACCAAAGCATATTAAGAATCGTTCAAAAAGCAAAAACTATATTTCCATTTACTCTGATGTCACTTCTTACCTGCTGTGAAATTATGCAGTACTATTGCATGAGGAACACTTGGATCAGTAATCTTCTGCATATTAGCTGACTCCTTAAAAACACAACACAATTTGGAAATTACGAATAACTGATATTCTATCATATCTCGAGCCACTGAACTGACCTTTGGAACATCAATTGCTGAGTTACAGTGACTCTCTTCACTGATTTCAAATACAAAATTCCCAAACGCGAAGAGGAATCAATTTAGATTTTAATACAGCCAATTCTATTGAAAATTAATAAGCCAATACAGTGTATACATCATTAAAATCAAAATCACCTTTGCATAATCTGCTTTGGGTACTTTAAATTCAATATTCCTTCCTCCTTGTTTTTCATATTTTCTAATTCTTCTAGATGTTAACAAAGTAGGAGTGACAGTAACACTGAATCCCTTTGACAGTTACCGTTCTAAAACACAACATGTTTTTGGAAGATTTTTTGTTTGTTTAGTTCATATGCTGCCTCAGCCATCTAAGGGTCTTTTATTAAATATTCGAAGGATTCCAACATGATAAAATACTTAACGGACTCTTACTATGCTGCAAAAATTATATTTGGGATTGGGATATGTATTCTAGGCAATTTTGTATCCCTAGAATAGTGTTTAATTATTGAAATTTATACCTGCTGTTTTCTTTGCACTTTATACCTGCTGTTTGCTTTGCACCCTCAGGGGAGTTATTAACTGCACTGGAAATAAATGAACTTTGCCAGTTTCTTCTTCATTTATGCATTCTGCATAGATATTCTCAACTTGATCCACCATAAAAAAGTACATCTCCACAATTTAAAATTATAAAAAGTTAGATGACTAAACATATTATACACACACACATATACCTTCCATTGATGTAGAAATGAACATTACCTTATAAGAGAGATGTCCAGCATTTTGAGATGAACGGTCTTCTTTAGCAAGTTCATGATGCACAGGAAGCTTGAAAAAAATTATTCACATTTCAATCAAAAATAACTTTTGACAATCTAATATACATTTGTCGTCAAAATGTATTCAAGTATTGCATGTCATTTTCTTTTCTGGGATTCACTTTGGGGGATCCAAATGAACTATGGCACTGTTGCCCCATTAATCCCACAACTAGTTAATTCCAGTTCTTTGTTCACAAAATGAGAAATCCCTGGTTTAAATTTTGCACAAGGTTTTGTATTCCTTTTATTTCCCATAACATTCTGTGCATAATTGCTGATGGAAAATACTCCACGTTGACATAATTACTTCATTTGTTACTTGATAGGTTTCAAGACTTGATACTTGCCCATATGGCTACATTGTTAGTTATTATCTAAATTAAGTTTTATTCAACTCCTAAAAGATATAGACTGGTCCACCTTAGGAAAGGGAAAACACAGACTTCAGAGGATAATTAGAACTGCAGAAAAAACAATTGTTACCATTCTGCCTTCCATTGAAGACCTGCATTATACTGCACAAGTCAAAAAGAAGGCTGTGAAAATATCTACAGATGCCTCACATCCTGGACATAAATTGTTTCAACTCCTACCCTGCTAAACAAATAATTCCCACACAACTGTCGAAGTATTCATTAAGGCTGCATTATTATTACTATTAGTCTTCTCATTGTTCCTATCACCCATGTCCTCCCACTTATGACTACATGACTGTAACTTTGTTGCTTGTATCCTTATATTGATATTGATTGCTTCCTGATTGCTTATTTGTACCCTATGACTATCATTAAGTGTTGTACCATATGATTCTTGACAAGTATCTTGTCTTTTTATGTACACTGAGACAAATGCACCAAAGACAAATTCCTTGTGTGTCCATTCCATTCCATTCCCATTCCCATTCTATTCTATTCTATTTGCTATGAAGGACATATTAGTTTTTGTTCCTTTTCTGGATTGTTGAAGAGCTACACTGGTGTGTATAACAAAGGGTACTTAATGGTACTACATCTACATGGAAGTAAGTAAGCTGTGGGGTACCACAAGTTTCCATCTTAGATCTAGTACTCTTCAATATATTCATAAATGACTTAGATGAGGGAATAGAAGGGGAACTCATCAAATTTACAGATGACACTAAGTTGGCAGGAATAGCCAACACCTCAGAAGACAAGCTCAAGATCCAGAAGTATCTTGACAGACTTAAACAATGGGATCTATCGAACAAATAAATTTTAATGTGGAGAAAAGCAGTTTTACACAGGCAGAAAAAATCAAAGGTGTAAGTTTAGGTGAAACCTGGCTCAAAAACAGTCACCGTGAGAGGGACCTTGGAATCCTAATTGATGGTGACCTAAATATGAGCCAGTAGTGTGCGACAGCAGCTAAAAAGCTAATACAATCTTTGGTAATATAAACACGGGCATAGAATCAAAATAACATGAAATATTTAGTACCACTTTAAAAAATCTTAGTAACACCACCTGGAATACTGCATCCAGTTTTGGTCACCACACTACAAAAATGATGTTGAGACTTTCGAAAAAGAGCAACTAAGATGACTAAAGGTCTGGAGACTAAAACATATGAAGGATGGTTGCAAGATTTGGATTTGGCTAGTCTAGAGAAAATAAAGACTTTGGTGACATGATAGCAGTATTCCAGTATTAGAGGGGCTACCCCAAAGAGGAGGGGTCAACTTATTTTCCAAAGCACAGAGGATAAGACAAGAAACAATGGATGGAAACTAATCAAGGAAAGAAGCAACCTGGAATTAAGGAGAAACTTCCTAACAATGAAAATTAACCAATGGAACAGCTTGCCTTCAGAAGTTGTGGGTGCTTCATCATTGAAGGTTTTTAAAGAAGAGACCGGACAACCACTTGTCTCAAATGATATAGGGCTGTGATGGCGAATGTATGGCATGCATGCCATGTGACCCGTCGCCCCAGCTTAGCTGTACCACGCATGTGTGTGCACCTCCCGCTGGCCAGCTGATTTTTGGGTCTCTGCTGCACATGCACAGGAAGCAGGGGGGCATGGGGAAGCCATGAGTGCAAGCATAGGGGGGCAGGGGGGTCACACATGCGAGGACAGTGATAGCACAAAGGGTGCAGCGCCGTGACCCATTTTTGGTCCCAGGAGGCTTTTGGGAGGCCTGCTAGGCCCAAACTGGGTCACGCTTGCATGCATAAGGAAGTGGGGGAGCACAGGGGGGGGTCATGTGCGCATGAGCAGTGGGGTGTCGCACATGCATTGCATTATGGGTGTTGGCATGTGCATGCTCTCAGAACGTGACGACAAAAAGATTAGCCATCACTGGTATAGGGTCTCCTGCTTGAACAGGGGGATGGACTATATGACCTCCAAGGTCCCTTCCAGCTCTATTCTATTCTATTCTATTCTACTCTTCTATTCTATGATGTAATGATGGAACTCTATAAAACTCCAGTGCTACCAGAAAGTACATCAGGAAATGTGATATATTTTATTTGCTGACCTTTCATACAATTAAAAATCAATCTTCCTCCTCTTTTAATAAGAGACGCGATGTACAAAGTTACATCTCCCCATAGTAAAATTAATCTCCTCACCATATATTTGTTGTATAGAGGATGACCTGGTTTGGGTCGAGGGGGTAAATCTGAGCCATGTTTTTTAAAATCATCACTCTTTGTTTTTTTAATTCCCAATCCAGGCATGCTAGGTTTCTTATGGAGTGTCACATCAGATGACGAGCGTGGAAATCTATCAGTATCAGATGAGATTTTGTTGGATTTTGGCGGTGGTGGTCTTCCTGGGGCCACTTTAGGTAGAGAAGGCCGAGATGGTATGATTTTCCCCTGAACGGGTCTAGAAATTATGAAGAAAGCATAGTATTAGAAAACACATTCTATTCCAATTATATTACAAATACACTCTGAATTATTAAAAACTATTGCTAGATTAATTATGTGCCATCGTTGTTTTTGATTCCCGGTGACTATGAAGGTAGATTTTCTCCATAATGATCTAGCCCTAATTTTCTCTCACCTGACTGTTCCCTAGGCAAGCAGCATCTCTGCTCTCCTCCTTGTCTCCCAAAAACATCTCCACCCACCATTACAATTATGGATATGTTAGAAGTAATACTAATCCCCATTAAAGAGGTTTTTTTAAGAATCTGCTAAGAGCACTAGACACTCTTTAGATCCAATTGGCTTCTTATTAAATTATATTCTTAGGCATAATAAACAATATACAATTTAACTGTCTCTCTTCTGTAAAAATGAAATTCAAATGCCAAATGTATAAATCTCAGCAACATTATATTAGCTATCTGAAAATAAAATGAGAATGGTATCCTACATGGAAACCGTTCTGTAAAACAGATTTTCATATAGTTAGACAATTTCAATCAAGGAAACACAATGCAATCCCCATTGACTAAAACCATTAGAATAAGGGTGTCAAACTCAAGGCCCGTGGGCCGAATAGATCTGGCCCGCGGGACTGCCCTGGAAACAGCGAAGAACTAGCCCGCCGTAGTCCTCCTGAGCTCCATTTTCACTGGCAGAGAGTTCCAGGAAGCTGTTGTAGCTGAAAATGGAGCTCGGGAGCCCTTTTTTGTTGACAGAGCACTTAGGCCACCACAGGCACCCCCAACACGAATGACATCGAGCTAGCCCTGCTCATCCTGGCCACATACACCCCTCCCCGAGCTCAAACATAATCCTAATGCAGCCCTCAATGAAATAGAGTTTGACACCTCTGCATTAGAATTACACTTGAAGCAACTTCATTGTTGGATTCCCCTGTTCAATAGCTGGCATTTCATTTTGTTTTTCTAATTAATGCAATACATCAGTTTACCTTCTGCAATCTGTTAAGAATATTAAAATGTACATAAAGATTTCATTAAAATTAAAACAGGAGATCCGCTTTGGGTTATTCACAATGACAGCAAGCACTTTTACTACTGTATACTCTCCCATAACTTCATAATATACTATTCTCCTAAGTATTATGAATGGATCAGACTATGAACATAAATATTTGTATCTTCTAGGGTGAAATTACAGAATAATCAATATAACTTATAGTCCATATGTATTTTTAGAATTGTAGAATATTTTTCATTTTGTTATATAAAACTATACAACTAATATCAATATAATAAAGTGGTAGCAGAATATGTACTGTGCAACACCAATCTCACTGCTGTTTCTTTGCTACTCACCTTGGAGGCAGAACTGGCTCATTCTTGATTGGCTGTATCAAACTGGGCTGTTCAGGTTCCTATTGGGTGATTAAATGTTATTATTATTTGGACAAAAAAATAGAATTGTTATGATTATTTCAAAGTAAAATGTCAGATAAGAAAAGGTCTGGTATTTGCTTGGACAAGTCTATACAAATTTCTTGGCAACATTTTTGGTCAAATGCCTTCTTCCTAAGATTATGAAATAAAGACCCAGCTGACTTCACGATTAAGGTAGATTAGAACTCAGTTTCCCAGTTTGTAGCCTGGTGCTTTTAGCCATTACACCACAGTTGCTTTTGTGTATATACAGGTAGTCTTCAAGTTACGACTGCACTTGGAACCAGAATGTCTGTCACTAAACAACCTGACAGCGAATTGCCATGTCACATAATCACATTGCTTAGGGATGGCAGTCCATGGAATCCCTGTTGCTATCGTTAAGTGAGGGTTGTGGGTCATTAAGCGAGCAGCTCCTCACAACTTCCTGCTGGTTTCCAACAACCACAAATCAATGGGGAAGTCATCAGAAAGTTGTAAGTCATAGGTAGCTTGGATATAGGCCAGTAGTGACTACTGCTGGCAGTAGGTGGTGAGGGAGTGAGGTGTGTGCAGATGGCTAAAGAAACGTGAAATAGACATGGCAGTGCTTGGGGTAGTTATCGTTGGAAGGAGGAGAATGCACAAAGGTGCAGAGAGAGATGCAAATATAGCAAGGCTCAGGGAGGTGCATGAGGGTGTGTGTAGGTGGCAGGGGAGGGGCAACTCAAGCAGAGTGTGCAAGGGAACATGAGTGGCAGGGGAGCTTCAATGCAAGTGCTGAAGGGTTAGGGTGGCTGCTGACCTTGTTAAAAATGGATGAACTTTTACTTCAATACATGATATGGTTAAAAAGTCAAAAATTACAAGATGGAATGGACAATTTTTCAGAATTGCAATAGTCTTTCATATGAGTGTTTCAACAACACATAGTACAAACGAAAGCAGGATTACATACTATATAGGAAAATTGGTTGGAATGAGGCAAGGCAAGTGCAGGAACCGTTTAGGTCTGAATGCAAGGAAACTAAGGAATCTGAATTTATTTATTTGAAGATTGCAGCTATTTTCTCACTTGTACTATTTTGGGGAGACGGAGAGAACATAATTGGTGAAATATGCACATTAAGCATTGTAACACTTAAAGATTAAGTAAAATGGTTTAATATAATGTGACATTTTTTAGAAAGGAAGGGAGGGAGGGATGGAGGGAGGAGGGAGGAAGGAAGGAAGGAAGGAAATGCATTACCTTGTTAATAATGTTGATGTTATTGAGTTTTCCAGCTGCAATACCAGATGTGCTTCCAATTGGTTTCTCTGTAGGTAGTGGAGGAGGGCTTTCCAGAATGTCATTTAAAGCTGTAAAAATATTTACAATTTTCCAATGTTAACTATCAAAATTCAGATTTTGATTATTAAAGAAATATTATTAAAGTTATTCTACAAAAATATTCAATGGAAAACTATAACAAATCACACACAGCAGAATTGCACTACAGGTAGTCCTCCAGGTACAGTGGCAATTGGGACCGGGATTGCCAACACCAAGCAATGGGTTGTTAAACAAAACATCACATGACTGCATCGCTTAGTCCTGGTTGCCATCATACTCCCAAGACATGCAAGTCATTAAGCAAGAAGCAGCAGGAATTCCTGGTAAGGAGCACCAGAGTTCACAGCTGGGTGGGATAGACCTTAGCACTACTTGCATGTAAGTTGGGGAAAGGGGCTGCCTTTGTGTGTTCGGGATAGGAAGGTCTGGGATGGAAGGTGCAGGTGCTTGCAAGTCCATATGTTCTAGTCATTCCCAAATCTAGGGTGCTCATCTCCGTTTCAAAGCCAAAGATCCAGCACTGTCCAAAGAGGTCTCTGTGATCATGCGGCCAGCATGACTAAATGCTGAAGGCGCTTAGAACGCTGTTACCTTCCCACCAAATGTGATCCCTATTTTTCTACTTGCATTTTTAATGTGTTTTCAAACTGCAAGGTTGGTCGAAGCTGAGATAAGTAACAGGAGTTCACTTGGTTACACGGTGCTAGGGATTTGAACCGCCAAACTGTCAACCTTTCTGATCGACAAGCTCAGCGTCTTAGCCACCGAGCCATTGTGTCCCTTGGTAAATATGTTCTATAAAAAACAACTTTAGGCAAAAATAGCTTTTTCACAATCATATGTTTTATACAGGAAGGATGGATGGATGGATGGATATTATGGATATTACCTTTTGCTGGTTTAGATGGGATTCGGATTACAGTAGGTTTGCGCACAACAGCTGGTTGAACTGGTTGCTCTTTTGCAGATTCAGCTTTGGATGGCAAATTGGTAAGATCTAAGAAAAAACACAGCATTTAATTTTGTTTCCTTTCAAGAGGAAACATCAGTAACACTCATAGAAATCTAGGGTTGTATGCTAAAAGAAATACCTACACCAACCACACTGTCTAAAGTTTACAGTAAATTTCAAAAAGGGAATTCCAGCCTAGTAAAGATAAGGCTGTCTTTCAAAATATTGCAAATGAGTAACAGATGGGCATTTCAGCCTTATCTGTTGTGTGTGGCATCTGCATCACTTATGGAATTTGAAGAATTAAATTCAAATAACACATACAAGCCTCTCCTTAAAAGGTTCAATAATAAATAAGGAATATTTTTTAAAAAAAATAGTTTACAAGGTTTTTTAAAATTTAAGTCTTGCATTAAAACTGATTAACTATGTGAATCCTGCTTCCTTGGTTGGGAACTGCTATTAGGGGATTGACCGCTTCCTTCTAAACAGAGCATTTCACTCACATTCATTCTCAAGGTTTCTTGTTTTTTTTCAATTTGCCCTGAACATTCTTTGGCTGCTGAGCTTGCTTTTTTTGGCAATTTGATGTTTTTCTTGGTTTATTATTATTTTTTTACTTCCTATAAAGCTTTCCAAAACACACATAACATCTGTCATATCTGGCTTCACACTGAAAGGCAACAAAAGCCTCTTTCCGTTGCCAGTTATCTCATTCCTCAGTTCTGCATAGGTCTGCAGCAACTTGATAATCAGATTTCCCACAATGCCAATGTGATGATGCCAGTCCACATTCACAGGAATGACAGCCTGTTACTAAGACAGTGAATATACATGACTTTGTTCACAGAAAGAAAAGGCAAATGCACCAGACCCTCTCTTTCCTGAGAAGGAAAAAGTGTTATTCTCTAGGGAGTTCCAGGGAGCAATTGTTGTGCTTAATCTGGAAATAAAAGATCAGATCAGTACCATCTTGTGGCCTTTTGAATTTTTGAGTTTAAATTATCTGCCAGATGGTGTAATTCAACAGCTCAGTACACTAGCTCTTACAACAATACATAGGCCACAAGTTCATATAAATTTATCTGTAGAACACACATACACAACTGGTTTTTATTTACTCTTGTGAGGTCTTTCTCCCAGGGTAGAAGGGGTGGAAATGGAATGATACCACCTCTAGTCACTTGTCTTGATGCTATATGGCCAGGAGGTGCAATTACCTTCATATTATTAATTTTAGCTTCTTACTTGCCAACTCTCTTGCTCACAACTTAAAAGGGGAGGTTACAAGGCCACAATGCCTCTTTCTCTCATCTCTTGAACAGAGATGGTAGCAGGAGGAACTACCAAGCTAGTACCGCAGAACAGGAGGTGGGACCAGAAGATGAAGTCCAGAAAGTTTTGAGAGATGAAGTATGAATTCTTCAGCCAATCACACTATGAACTCAGCTTGAGTGCTGCCACATGAATCACACCAAACAGAAAGAAAGAACTATTCTCATAATTATAATTTTTAACCACCATAGCTGGTCACGTTGATGGGATGGAAGCAACTGCAGGAACGTCTGGTTTTAAATTCACAAACCAGTTCTATAGTTTTTAAAATAAATTGTAACCTTCATTCTTTGTATCTATATTAATTAGAGCTTTAATAGAAAATCAGGATTTTTTTCAGTACCATTTTATTTTTGTATAAATAAAGCACTACTGACCTACTTTAAAAATCTGCCTATAAACATTGTTGAATATTATAAGCTTCTTTGACTTGGGCCTTTGCTATACACTGGTTGAAAATCTTTCATAAATCAGTATATAAAACGGTATTTCTAATATACACAGATCTACACAAATGTAGTCTATTTCTACTATTCTAGAGCTAAAAATTTACTAAGGCTAATATAGTACTTATATCAGCTAATTATCAGCATCAGTATGTTTCACATGCCTTTCTAGTAACAATAATTAATTTATTAAATTTCAAATGTGTTCATAGTGATTCCCAGAATTGCAATCACTCTTGCAACAAATGGAATTTGATATGTAAACTCATACAAGTACATTTATTTAGCTCTTAACCTCTCTGGTACATAGCTCCTCAATGTTATTATCAGACCTCAAAGTTAGTATTTTTAATGCAAGCCTTATGAAAGTCTAAAAAGAATAATTGGACTGAATTTCAAAAAAACCAACCATTAGGCAGTGCCTGTTTTTTCTGTTCAATTACAGAGTAATGTTCAGTTCTATTTGTTGTAGATTCTGAACGATAATTCTGTCAGTATTTGAAATAACTAAAATCTCATAATTCAAAGAAGACCAAATATTTACAAATTTTAATGAGAAAGGATTTGAGAAATTGGAAAGCAAATTATTATGAAATATACCAAGGCAAATATGTGCATGGTTATGCCTTAAGAATAATCTGAAAAAAATATATTATACAATACTATATACTGCCTTTCTTCAAATATGCAAAATGGTGGAGGGGATCCAGATAAATAAGCACAAAAGATATAAGCAGCAAAAGGAATAATGACAGCAGAACAGAAAGAATAAAATAAAGCAGAATGTAGCTTGGGGTTGAACTGTGGGGTTCTTGGTGCTCCCTGAGCTTGGTTGTTTTCTTGCAGACATTTCATTTGCTAAACTAGGTAACATCATCAGTGCTACTAAGGAGTGTAGTTCCTGACCCAATGTTATCCAGTTTGAAACTTTTACAGAAACATCTTGCAATCTAAGAGTATTTACTGTTAGATGTGGCAATAGTATTTTCAAAACAATGTTTTCCCTTGTGTAATCCAAGCACATGTTTTCTAAGAAATCAAAGATAAGGAGGGCCACTTCAGAATACAGCTTCCTTAAAGTTAAGCACACATACCAATCCTGGCTAGAATCTGAAAGCTTATCTGTAGTCTTTGACCTTTTATTGTAATTCAAATTAATAGCATCTACTTTTATCACATTTCGGTTATCTTGGAGAACATGGAACATAGTAACAAACGAACAAACAAAAATCCAGTAATTTCTGCAAACCATGTATTTCTAGGATAACATCAAACAGCAATACTGTAATATTAATAGGCACTGATTTGATACCATAGATGTCAACTGGAAAACTCTCCAGTGCATCCACCCAAATCCATTATAGACAGAAACATTTGCAGATGAATTTTATCATTTTTATATACATACTAATGTTGCTATTGAAATGCACCTGCATTTACTATACAACCTGAAACTGGTTTTTGTTTTCATTTTACAAAAGCTCATTTTCTCTTTTTAAAGCTTACCTGATTCTGAATGAGAAATTTCTTGAACAGCCTTGACAGGGTTAAAGGATAAAACATTGTCATCAAAGCTGATCAGATCTCCTTCTGCAGAAGTAATATTTTGTGTTGGAGATGCTGCAACGCTGCTTGGACAAGACTCCACGGGGGATCTAACGGCATTTGATTGGACAGCTATCGAGGGCTTGGAAACAATACTTGTTGGTTTCAGGGGAAGCATAGGAAGAGAAGGACTTTCAAAAGAGACTGACTTCTTGGGAAGAAGTGGCCTAGGAGCAGGAATGGGAAGTTTTCTTTGTCCATCAGTATTCTCCAAAGCTGACCCACTTCCTGAATTAAGGAGCCCATTGCTATTACTCTTTACAGTCACTAATGTTGGCTTCTTTGGCAATTCAGGCTTGGTTATCATGTTGCTCCCAACTTCCTCAGTGTGAAGGGACTTCTCTTGGGAGGCAGCTTTTTGCTTCTTTTCTGTCCCAGACTCCCATTCTCCTGATGCTCTGTTAACACCTGGCTTGGGTGCCAGGACAGGCTTTTTTGCACTAATGGTAGGTTTAGGGCCTAATGAGCGTGGAGATGCTTCTGGTTTCTTGGTTAGTCCTGAAGTTTCAGCATTCCCTTGCATCTCAAATGATTTAATCCGTGATAATATGTTACTTTGGTTGTTGTCTGTATCCATGCTGTCCATTTCTATATGACTTTCCCTAAGGCTATTGTCTAGTAAAAACATCAAAGGATTAGTTAACTCATCATTTTTGCTCCTTGATGAGCTCGTTTGTTCCTGATTGTTTGCTTGATTGTCTTTAGCCACTGGTTTCAGATTGCCCTTTGATCTTGGTTTTGGCACAGGACATACTGCAGCACTAGACGTCTCTTGAGATGTCTGGTCTTCTAAAATAACTAAGAGTTGTTCATTTATGGGAAGACTGTTGTTTATCAGAGATGATGAAGGTCTAGGTGGCTTCTGAGAAATATGTATAGCTGTAAAAAGCAATGTACATATACAATAGGTTTCATTGAAAGATTACAACATCAACTAACATCTTAGGCCAGTGGTTCTCAATCTTTTCTTCACCATGGTCCCCCCTTTAAATACTTTTGTGGCCACGGACCATAGCCACAGACCACCAAGACTTAACTCAAAATTTAAATAACATTTCTTCAGGCCTTCACAGACTCCCTCTAATGACATCACGTTCCCCCAGGGGTACATGGACCACAAGTTGAAAACCACTGCATTAGGCTAATTGTTTTTAAAATAAGTATTGCATACAATCGTTCCGTGGTGATAAAATCAGTTCAATTATCTGCAGAATACGACATCAGTGCTAAGAACAAATAGATTATAAAAATACTTTCATGGAAGAATTTATAGAAATTGTATATTGTGTTCAAGCATATTTTGAAAACATATGCAAAAATTATCTTTCAAACTTTGGTCAGTGTCTACTAAAATAAATGTGCCATAAATTCCAATAAAATATGTTTCATAAATACGTTACTTATATACAAATATAAAATGACTCAGATAATTCATTCATAAACTAGAATTTATTTAATTTGGGAAAAGCTTTAATAAGATTATATCTTAACTAAGCCTATGTATGTTTACTTTTCACTACTATATCTTAACCAGATATAAGCTTTAAAGTAATTGTGCATTAGAATTTACTTGCTGATAAACAGTTTGAGTAAATAAGATTCTTTAAACTATTTTTGCTAATTTCAATCATGATAATTGGGGATCACCAATTATACATATGTAACATTGATGGAGTGTTTTACTGATGGGATACAAAATGTGTTGTGGGTGGATTTTTTTAATGACAATGTTGAGATATATACCTCCGGGATTGGATTGGCACTGAAATTTTGTTAATAAAAATTACTGTACACCTTTTTTACCATATAAATCAGTTTGCAAAATATGTTCTTTGTAGTAGTCTTTGGCTAAATATTTGTTCATTTCTTTAAGTAATTGGAAAATTATTTTCAGTTTGGAAGAAGTTGGAATTTCAAGTTTGGATATTATGAGCAAGAAAGGTCTTTTCACTGAGTTCATATTTTATAGCTCATTTTTTATAAATGTATAACTTCTGAAAAGTATTTTTGACATATTCTCCTAGATTTTCAATTACCCAGTACTTTTCAATATATGCTGGTCTTGTTGTATTTGGTCTTTTCCCGTGTACATCTTACACGGGAAAAGACATGAATACAACAAGACCAGCATACCTACACCTGTGAAAATCTACGAAAACATATTCATACATACATCATCAAACTAAAATTAACAGCAATATACCTGGAGTATTTTTGCATTCAGGGATAATGGAGAAATTATTTTTCACATTTATTGCTGGCAAATTGCTGATTATCTCTTCTGGAAAGTCAGTCTGTGTTGAAGATGTAGTAGTACATCTAGAATTAGCAGCACAGGCAGCATTATTATTGCTGGCTGGGATGATTGGCACTTGATTGATCTCTTTGATTACCTGCTCATACGAAGGTGGCTGAAAAATAAAAATACCAAATGTACACACTATTCATGTTAGAAATTCAGCATTTATAAATGTATAAAATCCTAGTCCATCTCCTAAATGCTTTTTAATAGTATTTTTTTTAAATTCCAACTGCGATAAAAAAAACCTAATGCAAACTAAAAGGAAAAAAAAAGGGGGGGGATCCAAAAAATGAAATACAAAACAATAGAAAGGAAAAAATAATAATATGGAAAACAAAAAGAAAAGAAATAAATGGTATCCCCCTTCATCACAAGCATAAACAATTTTAGTTAACTTGTTACCTTCTTTTAAAATACAACCTATTCTTTGTTCCCATTTCCCATCTATTATCCAAAAACAAATCCTTAAAATCTCATCATTTCAGTCCTGATCAGCTAATGTACATTAAGAGGTATCAAGAGATAACAACATCTGTTCTAACCATGATTACATAAACCGACTTTATATTCCTTC
Organism: Thamnophis elegans; assembly: GCF_009769535.1. NCBI lineage: Eukaryota > Metazoa > Chordata > Lepidosauria > Squamata > Natricidae > Thamnophis > Thamnophis elegans. Next base: position 28,428,830 of record NC_045549.1, on the reverse strand, counting down.
TACTTTTAAGAATCTTGATCTTTAGTCCCTTCAAATAATGCTCTAAAACATGGCTGTCAAACTCCATCACGTCATGTGATGAATCGTGACTTTTTTGTCTGTGCAGAACCAAGATGGGTGTGACGCACCCAGCCTGCAAGCCGCCAGTTTGACACCCCTACTCTAAAACTTTGTTTCTTTTCATTTATTCTTTATATATTTTTCTCCCAAAATTCTTTAATGCCTTAACAAGCATCTTTTGTAAATACAATATAGGAATTATCCAGATCACTATATGTATATATCCTTATTAATTATTAAGGTTTCAGCTGGTTTCTTTTGTATGCAAAATGTAAATCTTGTTTAAGATCATTTTGTCATTTAAATCTTCAAATTCACCTTCAAATCAGCTTCAGTTCAACGTTCGGTAAAACTTGTTCCTCTTCCATAACATCTTTTAAACACAATCTATCTGTAGAAGCAGACACTCTTAAAATTAACTTCTGGCTCCCTTTTTCAAAAAATATCCTTTAATATGTTGAATATTAAAATATTTTGCTCCATCCAGTATAGGTAAGTCAAAATTAAGAATTCTTCTTCAATGGTAATATTTGTTCTTTTTCGTTCCTGCTAATGTCCAAGCCTCAAAATCCTATCATATCATTTTTTTAAAAATCAAAACCAATACATTTTCCCATGAAGAGGACTCTTATAATTAATTATAAAATCTTATTTCAAAGTTACTTGGACCCTAAATCTGTTTGCAACTTTCTAAAAATCAAAGTTTTACTTTTTCCAAAAACGTTTCACTCTTTTGCTGTTTATTCCAGAAAAAAAAAATTAAAGCTGTAAACTTGCATTTAAAATGTATTTTGATGGAAACTCAATGTAATGGAATACATGGGTGACCTTGAAGGAAGGGGAAAAGAGATGTTGCTTAAGAAACAATCAAATAACAGTCCAAGTCACTTTATGCTCCGAGGAAACTGAGGAAGGACCCACCCAAATGGAGCAAGCAGTTAAAAGTGGAGGATGCAAAGATTGTACTTTCAGACTCTATTAATGTAGCCTTGGAATCAAGTAGATTTAACTCATGTTTCCTGTTTGGTTTACCCAGGAGGGTTGACATTCACATACAATTTGTCGATGGAAAGGTTCCTAGTAATTGAAAAGCAGCTTACAAGCAATTTCCAATACTGATTAATAAAGGAAATATATAAACCCAGTGTCTTTTGAAGGCATCAACTGGGCTTAGAGCAAAATGACTACAGATAGTCCATGACTTACAGCCATAATTGAGTCCAAAATGTATTTGTTAAGTGTTTTTAATTTTGCCCCATTTCACCACCTTTTTTGCCAGTTAAGTGAATGACTGCAGCTGTTAAATTAGTACATTAGTAGCTGTTAAATGAATCTGGCACTCGCATTGACTTTGCTTGTCAGAAGGTTGCAAAACCAATTGCCAAACATCCAAATTTTGATCACATAATCAGGGGGATGCTGCGATGGTCATAAGTGTGAAAAACAGGAACTTTTTTCAGTGCTATTGTAACTTTGAACAGTTACTAAATGAACTTTGAATGGTTACTAAATGAACTGTCAAGAACATAGAGAAGAAATTGTCTGAAGAATTTATGGCAATCTCAAGTTATCTTTTTGTTCAGAGAGGAATTTCAAAAGCCAGTCTACCTGCTGGCTTTTTATTATGTCATAATCGTCAGTTCTATTTTTTGCCACTTCAGTTCGCCATTTCTTCTCCTGAACTCACTGTTCATGAATTCTGATAACTACAGTTATCTCACTACATTATAATGGTCAAACAAACATCAACTTGAACCAAGAAGGAAATCCTGTGATTCCTCACCTCTGCTGGAACAAGTTCAGTAGTTCTCCAAGGCGTCTGGCTATGAGTTGACTGGAACAGTAGCCCTTGTTGAGGGACACAGTTTCCACCTGGAAACCAGGAGGATGGTCCAAGTGGCTCAGCTGCAACTATTGTGATTTCAGGTCGTCTGGATGGAGAAGTGGGGGGAGAAGAATAGGACCAAATTCAGCAATTTATGATTACACAGTATTTGGAAAGTGATTGGCTCTTTCTAATTCAGTTGCTTGGAAACACCTTTTCTCATTTTTCAACACATTAGTGCCCATAGATAAGTCCATTTAGTACCTTGTTTTGTTTTTTTTGCCTATATCTAAGAGATCAAATAAAATCTCCAATATTCTTATAATTGGCAAGAATTAAATTTTTGAAATATCCATAAATTTGCTTTAACCATGATTGTCCAAGCTTTTCGTTTGCCCATACCACATTGAATAATTGTCTTGGGCTGCATATAAAATATGTAATATAGTTAATGTACTATATGAATAACAAACTTCATTTATTTTTCTATATGTTTTATTACCTCGTGGGGCTGCATTAGTATTAATATTTGGAAAATGATAAAGTCACTTGTCTTCAATCAAGGCTGTAATTGTTAATTTATTATAAACTTAATATCAATATTCATTTTAATTGTATTATTAGTCTAACTTACATTATGTTTTAATCAGTAGATGCCATCCTGATTGTTGAAGAATCAGACAGAAAGAGTAGAAATTAAATAAATAAAAGAACAAAGTCCTTGAAACTTTGTGTGAGTTCCTCCAATCCCAAATCTCTTTTTCAGTTAATGCAGTCCAATGAATATGCCACAGGACAAAGGATTGATTTTAAAATATAATTTCCAAAGAAAACATATTTAAATCTATTTATTATCTCATTTTTAAACATGTGTAATAAAAAAACCCAGTGGAATATTTAGATACTCTGTAACAACATTTTCATTTATATGTTATAAGTCACTTCTTACACTTATTTTATTGGTAGAATAATTAGAAATTGAGTGATTATCACCATACCTTCTTTCTCTTTGCTGTTCACTGTGATAAGTTGTCCGGGAAGCTAATTTTAAACAAAAGGCAGACAATTAATTTTTTACCACTGCTAACATAATATTTCAATGTGTGTTTCCCAAAATTCTTCAGAAATGATTACTATCCATAGGTGATTATCAAAAAATCATTAATTATTTAATTCAAAACACATGATTAAAGTGTTTTTGAGTCCAGCATTTGTTCAGCATCTCCTTATGGCTTTGAGATTAAGGAAATTTCATTAGACATACCTTATGGCCAATGAGAAAATATAGAGCATTCAAAATTAGTTCCACAATATTAAACTATATGTATACTGTACATGGTTGATTTATTAAAGTCTTTAACATTCACATATACCTGATTTGACTTCATTTTAGTACAAAGGCAAAAAGTCTGATATGAGAAATATTCACACAGTCAATTAAACCATATGGACTTTGGCTTGCCATTATTAAGTGAGCCACTTCTGGTTTATAAATCAGACATTACTTTGTGATCCATTGAATAATATATTCATCAGATTTTACTACATTCATCATCATATATATTCATCAAATTTGACTTAGCATACTATGTTAACCAAAAGAATATGTGATTGGATCTATCAATTTGTTCTACTTTTCTGAGACCCCCATTTCATGTCTGTGCTTTCAAATGACAAGCAAAAAGTAGACTGGGAATTCCAGTAAGTAATACCATAATTCCAAGCATAACCTCAGTAAGATTCAGGCAATAGTACTATTAATAAAAAATTAAATGTTATGTTAGGTAGTTATATTAGAGTACATTCCTTATGTAAAATGCCTTAACTATAGATTTTCTCGTTATAAATCTTATTAAATAACTGAAGCTTTATTTGAATGAAATCATCATTGTATATAATTAAACAATAGCAAATTAGGAGGAATATTCTCCAGATAACATGATTTAGCAGAAACTCTTGTTTGATTAAGCAGCAGCAAATTATTCTAATTGCACCATTTAAAATTTATAGAAGCAAAGCACCAGGTGGGGAAGTGAGGAAAGACATACCTCTTCTACGGGGCATATTTGAGGTGCACTATTCATGAGTGCTAAAGGAGAAAAAGAAGGGTTACAGAAGAAGATAGAGAAATAGAAAAAAGAACAAACCAGATGAACAGTAAAGATCCATTAGACTGTTTTTGTTAGTCAGATAAGGGTATCATAGTATGTTTCCCCCACAAATGAACTCTGGCACTGTTTTAAATGCCAGTTTTAAAATTCAAATTTGGTTTTAAAAAGGAGGGGGGGAAATAACCAGCAGCTTCATACTGTATCTATTTAAACAACAGAATTAAACAATTTCCTTATTTTGAAGGTGTTGGTACTTTTTCCCCCTGACTCTTCAACACGTATATTAATTGAAGATAGTAGAATTACTCAAAACTTCTATGTTCTACAATGGCAAAACATTGTTTTGATTTCTCTGTCTTAGTAAATATCAATTTTGCAACAAATGTTCATGTTTCCTTATTAATGACTTTTTCAGGGAAAAACACATGCTCCTTTTATAGTCTTTTTCAGTGTCAGAGGACAGGCTAACTGCAAATTAGCCAGCACCTATAGCCCAGCAAAGTGTGGCAATAAAAGCTGAGCAGAGACATAGCTTAGTATGGTGGTGTTGGCGTGGGAATCAGCGGGAAGATGGTTGGTGCTCGCTTGGGAAACTAAAACAGCCTGCAGCAGCCTAAAGCAAATAGAAGAGTTACTGTTCTTCAGAAGTAGGGCTTACATAGAGAAACCGTGTAGTAGTTGTAGTAAAGCTGCAGTAAAATAGGGAAAGAGTGATATAGTAAACTGAGTACTAGTCTTTGAATACTTGTAGATGTGTTGCCTAAGAGACCAGGTGGGTTGTGTTGGTTCTCTGGGGTTTTGGACATTCAGATAAACAGATTTAACTTTGAGAAATACAATTTTTCTCTTGTTATTATCATAATTTATCACTGCATTTAAAAGATAAAGGCTCACTGTCAGGGGTCGGTTGCTGCTGGCATTACTGCCGGTTTGGTGCACATGCAATTTTGCACGTGTGCCAGACGCGTGCTCTGCATGCATGCACACTTGCCCGTAAATAGGTCTGCGCATGCACAGAACATTAAAAAAACATGCCACGCTGACCGGGGAACCGGTTCAGAGGCGTAGCAGGCCTGGGTTGCTGCCAGTTCCAGCGACCCAGGCAGACAAACCACTACCAGTTCGGCCAAACCGGTCCAACCATAGGAACCTATCTCTGCTCACTATGCTTCCTATAAATCTGCACATAAGGAATCTTAAAGAAAATTTTCAGTCAAGATCCATGCATAAATAATTTCTGCTTGTAAACAAAATCTCCTTTTTCATTTTAGTCATGTGGTCTTAAACTGAAATTGCTTTAGAGAATTTCTTGAGTTTAAAAAGCTTTCTGGCAGTGAGATAAGGATCTCTGGGGCGTTAGATTGTTATGCTGGGTGTAGGGAGATCCACCTTCAAGTCCTGTTCAGCCTTAGGAACATTAAGTCATTCAAAATCTCCTGGTATACCTTATCTAATTCGATGACATATAATAATGTTATTTTTCCCCCAGAGCTATGGAACCATACTCACTGAAACCTAATAAATGCTAAACAATTTCTTTTACATGCATACAATGTCCAGTTTAAGAACGTCCAACTTAAAGGCAACCCCTAGATACAAATGGGCTGCCTATTACTATAAATGGTGAACAGCACTGCCTTCCTTGAACCCACAAAGCACTGAAGCTGTGCAATCGTTTCAGGTATCACTGAAGCCACATGTGTTTAATATATAGCCAACAATTCAACAATTCCAGAAAGCACTGCACAACTTCAATGCTTCACCAGCTCAAGGATGGAACTCAATCTGTCAGTTTTAGTAATAGGCAGTCCATTTGTAGTAATAGGCAGTTCAATTAAAAAGAAATGCAGGTTAAAAACAATTAGGAACAAAACATGTTCCTAACTCAGGCACTGCATTACATTTCCTTCCCTATTCACCTTTCCAAACAAAAATATTGTAAGCATGCATACAATAATTGTGTGCATCCTTTTGTAAAAGCTACCAGCTAATTATAATAATATTCCAGAGTGGCACAAAGTCACCTTGTAGGTGAGACATAGGCAGCATAAAATGTAGTAAATATTAAATAAATAAATAAAAATATGCCTCTATGCCTGTATGCATGCATGTGTGCATATGACATGTATATTTGGGCATACCAGGGGTTGTGACACAAAATACAAACTTACATACATACATACATACATACATACATACATACATACATACACACACACACACACACATATATGTGTGTGTGTGTGTGTTGTATTTGTGCTGATAAATAAATAAAGGGAGACTAGTATAGATCTATTTCAAGCTATTTAGCTCTCATCAGCTAGCCATACCCTTACTGGGATTGGAACCTGTGCTGTATTGCATCTTAGGCAAGGTTCCAATCCCAGTGAACTTCCTCCCATATTTGGGCATACCAGGGGTTGTGACTTTAAATATGTGTCCTAAAAATATCTTCTGAAAAAAACTCTGATATTTAGAAACTTTGGTTCTTCTCTTTAATTTAATGCTTCCCCCCTCTCCAAAAGTTGGGGAAAAGTTACTTTGATTGGAAAATTGGAAAAATGGTTAGAGGAAATATGAAAAGTGTTTTAGTAAAATTGTATTTATATATATGACAATTCCATACAAGCAACCATGTTAGTTTGAAGTAAAAGAATGTGAGAATTTGACAAAAATGCTTAAGGGTGAAGGGATGAGAAGAAAGTGAAACAGTATTCGTTTATCAGAGTTAATTTAGTCTGCCACCTATTTATATTATCTAGAACATTACAAATAATTTATCATTAAGCCTGAATTAATATAGTCATACTATGTCAAATATATTTTCAGTTATTACAATGCAAATAATAGCAGGAAAGTTGCCCTTGTCAGACAGTACGTGACTTTTCAGACAACAGATCAGCATGCCACATCTCTCAAGTGGCCTGGAGTAGATATGTAGCTGTGCTCCCCTAAAAAGAGCTAGTGCATAATTTGTGGGTCCTCTGGAACTCTCAGCTGCTGCTGGAATAGCTGGTGAAACCTGTACTCAGGGGTAGCCTTAGTTATCCAGCTGCAGCTAGCCTGCCAGGTGCTACTCTATCTGGAGCCAGAAGTACAGGCAACAGTTGCTCACCCCATCATTTCACTATTGGAATATTATTATATATTCTACATGGGAATGCCCTTGAAGATCATCCCAAGACTACAACTGATGCAAATTTTGGCTAAAGGAATTACAAACTGTTCTATAGCATCAATTATTGTAGCAGCTACAGTGGATGCCATTCTGTTTCTGGTTGCAGTTCAAAGTGCTACGTGTCACTTTTAAAGTCCTCATGGCTGGAAGCTTGGTTATCTGTTGGATGATAGAACCAAGCTATCCCAACTAAAGCATTCATGCAGAGAACATATGCTCAGAGGTCCAACACATATGAAATATAATGGGAAGACACTCAAAAGCAAGCATTTTTTGCAGGGGCTCTGTTGAATAGAAAAAGGGTCACCAATCAGACAGCATATGAAACCAGCCCCACCCAATCTACTGAAAAACCACCCTTCATGGAACCAGTCCCTGGCATCCAAAAGGTTGCCGGGGTGTTTGTGTGTTGGAGAACACCTTTTCATAATATATATGATTTGTGCCTGGATCTTTACAACCCTAAGTAAGAGATAATTGTGCCTGTGGTGAACAATGGTGGCACTATTAATAAAGTATACAATTCTTGACTGATTATAAGATAGCATGTGTGTTATTGTTATGGTTATCAATTAATGTTTATTCATTTGCTGTTGCTATTACATAAGCTGTTGCTTTATAAATAAACATATTTATTTTCTTATAACATAAGCTGTTGATATTGTAAGCTGCTTAGATCTGTACTGACTGAAATGACGTAAAACACCAGAAATAAACAAATCTTTCAGCTATTCAAATAACTCTAAAATCCAATGAATGCTAATAATATCCCACTATGCTATATCACAGTATAATTTACAACCACTAAATACAATGACATGGTTACAGGCTCATCTAAAAAAAATGAATATTGACATTTATTAGACAGAAGAAGCAAGAACCAGGTTCTTTTCCTGTGGATTCCAGATCAGGTGGGATCATGTAATACCTCTATCAGCCTGCTTTTAATTTTGGTTCAGAATTAACATTAAATCATAACTTAGCATTACAATAACAAGCCATAACAAGTTTTACAATTGTTTTTTTTCTTCCTTTACAAAGAGAATTTTTGAAAAAGCTTGTTTTGGATTAACTATAAATTTCCTCATAATCCAAAGTCATATTTTAATTTATGGTAGTGACACGTTCAACCAACTTTGTTCAGCTTAACTACAGAATAGAAATCAAATGCTCTATTAAAGTGCAGATAATATAAAATAGAAATTCTGATATCTTTCTCCAAAACTTGTTGGAGAGAAGACATGACAAATACAAGTTCTAGCATCTTCTTGTTTCATAAAATGAGTAAATAACAAAGAAATATATTTAAGGACTTATCAACATTTTTTCTTTAAACAGGTATGTTCGGTGAGAAGGCAAACAACTGATCTGAATAATTTAACCCATTTATTTTTAATCAAAATACATTGGATGTAATTTACATAATTTTGATAAATTACATGAATTCTGTTTAGAAGAGCTCAAAAAGAAACAAATTTATCTGTTAAACGAAACAACAAGAATCAGGTCGTGTATAATGATGATAATCAATCCTGGAATTTGCAATATCTACAAGAAAGTGCAGGAAAGAAACGTAATTTATTTTCAATGGTAAAGCAACTTACAAACAACACTAAAAACCAAAGCACCTGCAGTCTATTTAATGAAAATATTAATAAACATTTGTTCATCTCTTCAGCATTCATCAGACACATATAACAGACCAAAAATCTACTTACTTCTCTTGATTGCTGCTTTAATAGATGACAAGGGACCTTGGCTTAAAAAATGAAAAGTGGAACAAAAAATACAATTACACATTACACAAAAATATAGATCATCTAGTAAAGCATGCATTTATGACGGTTGCCATGTCCCGGGGTCATGTGATCATCTTTTGTGACCTTCTGACAAACAGTCAATGGGGAAGCCAGACTCACTTAACAACTTTGTTTCTAACTTAACAATTACAGTGATTCACATAACAACTGTGGCAAGAAAGATTGTTTAAAAAGGGAAATTTCACTTAATAATTCCTTGCTTAGCAATGGATATTTTGGGCTTAACTATGATTGTAAGTCAAGGACTACATATATTAGACATTATTGCATATGAGCAGATTTGCAAAAAAAATGTTTTTTTTTCCTTCTTCACTGATTGGCTGAAACCAATTATGGAAAGGAGAACTACAGGGACTGCCACATACCCACAGAAAAACATTCAGTTGTTTACCAATTTATCAGTTATTTAAGGATATTGGTATTTGTATCGTGGCAATTGTTTCTATGTGCTAAAATACAGAAAGGGGCAGAAATGATGCTTTTAGTACTAACACTGCTTGGTATACACTCTATACTGTATGAAGTTGTAGTATGGATTGATTGATTATGTTTTACTATTGTGAGAACTCAGTTTTCATAGTTTGTAGCTAATCCAACTTAATATAAACCTGTTTAAGTCAACCACAATTTAATATGCTAGTTGAATTCATTCATTTTGTCATTTATTGTATTATCCTTGAAATTTATAAACATTTTTGCATACAATATATGATGGGTTTTTTATTTCTTTTATTTTGTTTCACCCTGGGATTCCCCCCCCCTCCCAAATGTATATTGGTAAAATATATTATTTTCCTATATTTGGAGTATATATTCCAAAATCTAGAAACCAAATTAGGACAATGAAAATCATCACATACAGGCAAATTCTTGTGCTCCAAATCAACTATTTCCAGCAGCTTAAATTTCTAGATCAAGATTATCAACAACAAAAAGGACGAATGTAAAGTTCAACCATTTGTTCAGGGATAAACCTTGTTTGATATTTCTGGTAACTCTTAAAACTCTTTTTGATGAACTATGATTGAAAAGAGGATGATTTGTGAATTGTGTTTAGATAAAGTTTGGCTATGAGGAGGGCTGTTTTTTTATTTGTAACATTAAAATAGATGGAAAAGTTAGTACGTTAGTTTATGTTGATGTGTTGAAGGTTGAAAACCACTTTTTATTTTTGTTTTCTCTTTTTATTTTTCTGCACTTTCTGACCATTTTTATCTTCTAGTTAGTTTTAACTATGTTTATTGGAAACTTCGGTACAATTATTAACTAAAATAGAATCCTTCATTCTATTCACTCAGACCTTAACTCTTCAAGAGGCTGATAACTAGAGAAAGTAATTTTATATAAAAAGTAATAGAATCTATTTTATGTTCTATTGTTTTAATCTGTATAACTTAATCTACTGCATGCTAAACTTTAGCAAAAAAAAAAAAAAAAGGTCAACCCTAGAAAAGTATAAACAATAAAACAGCCATTGCCACAAACATTTCGTTTCTCTGGTTACTGTTAAAGCAATAGATTGCACATAATTATTGAAAAATATCTATGAAAAGTTATTTTAAAAATTTCTGGGCAGCACAGGCAGGATGTTAATATTTCTGGTGGCTGAAATCCACATAGCACAATGCTAATTGACATATTATTCTCTTTCCTTTTCTATCTTTTTATCCTGAAATATATTTCATATAACCCTAAAGATGTGAAAGCTTCATTCTTCAACTAAATTCATCTATATAATTTTATTGTGCTTCAGTAATGAAGTCTAACTACAAACAGATTAATGCATATTCTGAGGGTGAATAATACAGGAAGTTATACATTACCCAAGAATGAGAGGCAATAGGTCTAGAAGTTGTAGTAGAACATTTTTTTTTACTTTTTACTTCCTATTTTCCTATTCAATGCTCTGAATGCACAACCCTACTGATCCTTTCAAGTTTCAAGAGAGAAAAAGAGAGGCAACCCTTCTCACTTTACAGCTTCTAACCTTTTTAAAAAAAATCTGAGGTGACTTAATAAGTAACTCCAGAAGTGAAGGCAAACAATAGAGTATCCCTCGTGGATTGGGTGAGTTTTCTGCTATAATTTTGAAGATTCCTGCTCTGAGTAGGAACAAACAACCCCTTCTCTTCTTAAGGAAAATACAGAGAACTGAGAAGAGAGAATATTTTTGTAGAAACTTCTAAAGTGGGAAAAATAATTTTTATAGGCATTATAAAATCTATCAAATGTTATAGAGGTTGTTTCTAAAAAGGTGCTTACAAAAGGACCTGTAATTTTTTGCCACCTGTTGTCAACAACAACACATGTTCATCACTGTTGCAATTATCTAATCTCTTAATTCCCAAGTACAAACCAAAATACAGGAGGAAAAAAAATATCATGAGAGCATCTGGAGTTGCTCTTATAATAACAGAAGAGGTTAAAAATCCCATGAGTCTATTATCTCGCATAAATGAATCACTGACGTTTTCTGGATCTTCAGCTATTTCCCATTTCAAACCATTACTATGATAATATTAATGATGAATTATCCTTCACCTTAGTTTTGTTCTTAAATGGTAACTTTCCCAAATGGACAAATTAGTTTGGGGTTTCAACATAAAACTAAGGCACAAATCGTATATTTCAACACTGTATAGCAGTAGGATAAAAACATTAAATTGAATCAAATCATTGTGAGGTCCAATACAACAAAAGTGGATAGCAACAGATTTATTCTTAAAGCATTAATGCTATAAAATAAATGTGTTTGGAAATAAACTTTGTGGATCAGAATCTAAACAATTTTAATACTTAAGACTTCCCACTTTAAGCTTTTAAGATCCAGAGAACTCATTCCCACTGGTTTTTTTTAAATATTTTGTACTACAGATAATTTTAAATGATCAAATCTTTATAAAAGGAAGAATCTCATCTACAAAACCATTATCTTTCTGCTCAGTAACAGCTTGTTCCAAATTCTCCATGACTCAATTGAGTTACACCCTCTATACATTTTGAAGAGTGGCCATTTATGAATTCTAGTGTGATACAACCACACCTCTTCTAAACGTGTCTTTCCAAATGCAGTAATATAGCGTGCACTGACATAGTAACAAAATGTTTAATGTTATTCTGTCTCTAATTACATTTCTACTACATTACATTGAAGAAAACAATACTTGTTTATATCCTAACACAACTCTCTTATATCCTAACCTGTGATATACTCATGAAATGCAATCATATTTTTAAGTGCTGACCAATATTTACCTCAATGTTTACGTATTTTTATTTTATTTATTTGTAATCCACTTTTAGTATTTTTTACAAACAACTCAAGGTGGTAAGCATATCTAATATTCCTTCCTTCTTCTATTTTCTCCACAACAAAAATCCTGTGAGATGGGTTGGGCTGAGAAAAAGTGACTAGCTCAAAATACTTCCAGTACGTACAGGGCAATATTTAAGGCATTCAGAAACCTTTTAGACTAAAATGATGCTACATTATTTTACTCCCCTTGAGAAAAGGGAGATTATGGCGATTCTCATCCTTTAAAATACTTTAAAAGTGTATTAAGAAATGGCTCTTCAAACTCTCTTGCAACCCACTCCAGAAAGGCTGGACTATTTGTCTTACTCCCAGTATTATAACTGTCACTGAACATGTATGTAACTTTCAGGGGGTAGAAACCATTTTTAAGGGTGTGTCAAACCCTATCAGAAACATTATCTAACCCTGTTTTAAAGAGGTACTCTACCTTTACAATTACAAGGTACTGAATGGTGAGCTGAAGATCTGCCACTGCCTGCGGAGGGGACCCTGCCTGAACTAGGACATCATCTAGGTAGCATTGGAGTCTCACCGGGATAGTTCTTAGGTGAGCCGCCAAGACATTTATGAATGTGCGAGGAGCTGACGCCAGGCTGAAGGGGAGGGCCCTGTATTGATAATGAAGGTCCCCTTGTGAAAATCTTAGGTACCTGCGATGAGCCGGCATGATTGGGATGTGAAGGTAGGCCTCTGTTAGGTCTACTGATGCCAAGAGGTCCCCCCTCGAATGCCCTGCAGAATTGACTTGAGGGAGGACATTTTGAAGCACCTGTAGACCAGGAAGCGGTTCAGGCATTTGAGATTCAGAATCGCCCTCCAGCCCCCCGAACTCTTCGGGACCACAAACAGGTTGGAGTAGTAGCCCTGACCTCGTTCCATAGGAGGGACCGCCTCCACCGCCTGGATGTCGAGAAGATGTTTTACGGCCAGATCCATCAGGCGGCGGCGATCCAAGCACCGCGATGGTGGGAACGACCTGAAGAGATCAGGGTGTGTGGAGAGGAACTCCAGTCTCAGACCGTGATGGACTGTGGATCTGACCCAGACGTCCGAGGTAATCTCGTCCCAATGATCTGCATAGTGGGACAGACAGCCACCTATGGGAAGGCTCGGGTTTAAGTCACTTCCCCTGTGGAAAGGATGGCCGCCTCTTTCTCAAAAGGGCCGCCTAGACTGGTGTTGGAACCTGTTACAGTCCTGATAAGCCTGCCGTGGGTACTGCCTGTCTGACCTGAACGACTGGTACCGTTGCTGGTGGTCATAATCAGGGGCCCTTTACGAAGGTCTGCGATAAGGGTGAGTGCGGGCCTTAGTCTTTTTGGCGTTAGAAGGGAGAACCTTCTTGTCTTTATTCTCGACCAAGAGGGGGTCGAGGGCCTCCCCAAAAAGCTTGGGATCGGTGAAAGGGGCGGCAGCTAGATTCCATTTCACCTTATTGTCCATCTACCAGTTACGCAACCACAGCAGACGACGGGATGTAAACGAAGTGACCAAGGCGCTGGGGGTGAATTTGACCTCGTCCAGGGGCGCATCAGCAGAAAATTGGGCGGCAGCCATTATTTTAGTAATATCCTGATGGAGTCGCTTGCCCTGGAACGGAATGCAATCCTGGAGCTGGCGGAGCCACATCACTGTGGTGCGGTTAAAATATGAGGCCGCCGCCATGGACTTTACGGCCCAGGCGGAAGCATTGAAATTCTTACGCAAGGTAAGTTCCACCTGCTTGTCCTCCGGTTTCATCTTATCCGCAGCGTCCCCAGAGACCACCGGAGATGAGGAAACCAAGGCTGCAATGGGTGTGTCAATAGATGGTAATTGGAGGGCCTGAGCGAAGGCCTGCTCTAATTATAGAAGTGCCGGTCATTGCTCCCCGGGTTAGAAAAATTGGAGGGGTGAGCCCACTGGTTTTTAACCAGTTCCATAAACAGAGGAGGAGCCGGGATCTCCTGGCTGTGTTGGAAAACATGGCCATATCTGGGTCTCTAGGTGGGGGAACTGTCGGATCCCCAGTCCCAATCTTGGTGGTCTTCCTGGCCTTGTGCAATAGGGTCTTGATCACTGCCGGGAAAAAAGGCCCGTGGAAGAAGAGGGGTTAGGAGAAACAGAGTCCTCATCCTCTGAGAAACCCATGTCCTGGAGATTGTCCTCCCCCAGGACAATCCCAGTGGATCCCTCACTGACCATGGATGGAGAGGGAGCCCTATGATGTTGTAGGCTATGGCCACCCTGAGTTCTATAAGAATGGAAACTCCTGTCCCTCTGAGCGATGCCCGGGTGGTGGCTGCAGAGATGAGCTTCTTAATGTTCTCAGGGAGGTGTTCCAGTTCCTCTAGCTCCTCATGAGAGGATCCTGGATCCTGTGGAGCTAATCTGCATGAAGGCTGGTGTGTTCTAGAGGTACCCTCCAAAGGGTCCACCGCCACCCCACTTGCAGGATTGGGGGAAACAGAAGGGGAAGGTGACACCCCTTGTCTGGAATAAACGTGATATCTGGAAGATCTGGATGGGGAGACCGAAGGAGAGGACGGGCTGAAGCCCTTGGGAGACGCTGATTGAATATAGGAGGGCCTGACTGGGGACCTAGACCTGCAGTTTGATCTAAGCCTAGTTGTTTGGGCCTGCTTCTCGGCCCTGGCAAAGGTCTTCTCCAGGGCCTTCTGCCTCCTTGCCTCCTCCCTGGTCACAGCCCTAGAGGGGCGCTGAGACGCCATGGGTTTGGCTGCAACCACCCTTGTCTTGGAACCTAGGCCTTGGTCCTCCGCAGCTGCCATAGAGGCCGCAGGGCCTTGGGAAACTTCTGGTCTCGCCTCCATCACCCCACTCATGTATTTGATAAGGCCTCTGTAGGCCCCGCTGGAGCCTGGATCCTCGGGAGCTTTTGAGGGCTGTGATGAATCCAGCCTCTCCGGTCTGAGGCTCCTCTAGTGCCCACATGGCCATTAGCGGCCTTCCGCACATGGCACCCAAAATGGCCGACAGAACTCCCGAGCGCTTGGTGCGATCTAATGGCAGCCGCGACTGGCTGTCAAACGTACAGCCGGGCTCCTCGCTGAAATGGGCTCTCCTGGCTCAGAAACCCCGGCACCAAAGCTTGTCTGCCTTAGTCTTTAGCTTCGCGGTGCCCTCGATGTCTGGTGCAGTGTGGAAGACGGCAGCCATCCAAATTAAATGCAGCGCCTCTGCAGACTCTTCGCACACTCCTCGCAAGCGCCGGCAAGTCAAAAATGTTCAATTTCGCTGTCCACTTTCCAAAGAAGTTCCCGAATCTGCGCTTCGGAGCCTGTCACCCCCACTGGCCCGGGGATATGGAGAAGAGCTCCAGGCCCATGGAGAGGGAGTGGCAATGCCCCACGGGGCTCTCCCTGACAGCACAGGGCAGAAAAGACTGTCCCTTGGGCCACAGCAGTAAATTTGGAAATTTAAAATTTTAGAGTCTCCAATAATTCGAATTACACGTATCCAATTAAATAATTCAATTCCTACCTAAAATTCTCAACAGTGCTTGGACCAAAAGACTGAGAGGAAACTGGGAGATAAGGAGAAGGAAGGGGCATTTAAGAAGTTTTCTCTCAGTTTTTGGACCAATCAGGCTTTGAGAATACCCACACGTAACCCCTCCCTCTCTTCCACTGGAAAAAGTATGTCGGTAGGTAGATAGGTAGAGGATAGAGAGAGAGAAATAGAAAGAGATAGAGAGAAATACAGTACATAGGTAGGGAGAGAGAGAGAGTAGATAGGTTGGTAAATAGAGAGAGAGAGAGAAATACAGTAGATAGGTAGAGAGAGTAGTTAAGTTAGGTTAGGTAGGTAGGTAGGTAGATAAAGGGGAAGAGAGAGAGAGAGAGAGAAATACAGTAGGTAGGGAGAGAGTATAGGTAGGTAGGTAGGTAGGTAGGTAGGTAGGTAGGTAGGTAGGTAGGTAGGTATGTAGGTAGGTAGAGGGACAGAGAGAAATAGAGAAATATAGTAGGTAGGTAGGGAGAGAGAGTGAGTGTAGGTAGGTAGGTAGAGGGATAGAGAGAGAGAAATAGAGAGAGAGAAATACAGTAGGTAGGTAAGGAGAGAGAGAGAGTATGTGTAGGTTGGTAGGTAGAGGGATAGAGAGAGGGAAATAGAGATAGAGAGAAATACAGTAGATAGGTAGGTGTTTCTGCTGGCACAGCACTTGATCAATGTAATTCTCATCAATCAGTTAACGAGCTTTCCAAAAGGGGAAAAAAGTTTTTGCACTCTGCAAACCTCACAAAAACAGCCCGGTTTTCACAAAAACAGGCCTGGTTTTTTTTTTTAAAGGCATGAATAGCCTTGGGGGGGGGGCTTGCAGAGTGCTCCGGGAGGGACAAAAATGGCCAAAAAAAGGTCCATTTTCCACAAAAATGGGCCCATTTTTTGTCAAAAAATTGCATGCATAGCCTTATGGAGGCTTATAGAGTACTGCTAGGGGCTGGGAAGGCAAAAATGACCCATTTTTTGCTCATTTCTGCCCTCCCTAGCCCCCAGGAGCTCTCTGAAAGCCTCCATAAGGGTAGGCATGGCCATTTTGGTGAGGGGTGGGGCTTCGGGAGACAAAAAATGCTGTATTCTGTGTATAAGATGCATCCAGATTTTCAGCTTCTTTTTTTGAGGAAAAATGCTCCATCTTATACTCCAAAAATTATGGTAATTATATTTATGTCTGATGTGTTAGAAACTGCTCATTAAATGTTCTCAAAGATTAAAGATTCCAGATAGATTAAGCCAACTAAGTTTGGTAAGTTCAGTTAGCAAAGCTACTGTTTTATTTGTATCTTTAAAACCATTTCTGACTTTAATAAACCTGCTATACTAGAAATTAAAACTGATAAAATATAAAATCTAGTAAAAAGAGTTGACTTATCCACATAAAACTTTCTTTTCTACGGTGGCATTTCTTAGCTCTGAATATTCAAGTGCCTTTTACCTGAAGTTTATAAATTGTTGTAAATTATAGGAGTGACATGTAAAGCAGGGTCCCACAACCCCTGGACTGGGGCCCACTACCAGACCTTGGCCCATTCAGAACCAGGCTGTATGAGTGGTGGGTACTTGTGCGTGCTACTCCACTTGTGCAAATGGTAGGCACTCACACTTGTGTGTGAAGCTCCATTTGTGTGAGCAGTGGGTGCCTGCTCCCATCATTTGAGCAGAAGGACCTGTGCCTGCTTGCATGTGCCTGCCACTCACAAAGAACCATTCCCCCCCTCCACGACCAAGCCTCCAAACTGAAAAGGTTGGGGACCACTGTTCTAAAGTATATGACACAGGGCTGTCACATTTCATACCTGTTAGGGATATGAATCAGAGGTGGTATTCAGCATGTTCCGACCAGTTCTGGAGAACCGGTAGCAGAAACGTTTGAGTAGTTTGGAGAACCGGTAAATATCACCTCTGATTGGCCCCGCCCCCATCAATTCTCTGCCTCCTGAATCCCAGCTGATCAGGAGGAAATGGAGATTTTACATCCTTCCCCTGCCACACCCACCAAGCCATGCCACGTCCATCAAACCATGCCCAAAGAACCGGTAGTAAAAAAAATTGAATCCCACCACTGATATGAATACCTGATAAACACAATACTCTTCAGTGTAATGTATTTTTATAAGCTTAATTCAACTTTGATAGTTTCCTACTGCACATTTTCAACTAAGTTTGAGCAATTATAAAATATCTTACATGAGAAGCAGGGCAATTAAAACTTTCATGTCACGTAAAGATATGAACTAAAAGAGTCAAGTAAAGTAATTACTAAATTCCTTGCTGCATATTTCTTGTGTTAAAAAAACAAATACTAACAATGCTTACAGCACATTAAATTAGACATAGGGTTGAGCAATCTATGGCCCTAAAGCCACATATTGCCCTTAGTTAAATTACATATGACCTTGTCCCAGTCAAAAACATTTCCAAGTTTGAAATGTGGGAAAACTGTAACGGTTTTTAGCAATTATATCTTAAAGGGCTCAGCATTCAGTAGTTTAAAGTAAACAAAATACTTGGAGGGTAGAAAACATTGTCTCAGCAATCAAATCAGATTATACTCCTTTCATATTTCTTTATAATTATAAAAAAGTAAATTTTTCCATTTGCCAATAAATTGATTAGTGATACCCATGGGTAAACACACTTATCAATATAGAGAAATATCAATTTATGAAATACAATTTGCCATCACCCATATATTACTGTAACCATTTTCAAGTGAACCATATCTCTTTCTTCCTTATTTATGAACTGTTTACATTTACAGACTGGGTGCTAATATCTTCAAGAGGTATCTTAAAATGGAGCAGAGACTAATATTCTGTACAGTTGTACACATAAAAAAGACAAATAGTCTCACATGAGGGATATGTATTTAACTACAAGGACTTGCACTCCTTATATTACCACATATGTATTTTATCACTATGGTTCCTTTTAATTATTTTATCCCAGAATAAAATTATGTATTTTTATTTTATTGATAAGATCATAAGACTAATAAATTAATAAACTATTCTATTCTACAAAGACACGTTGTAGATGCTTTATTACACAAAAAAATAAATCTACAAAATAATACATTCTAGTCATTTTAAGTTCCATAATGTCCCTACATCTTTCAATGGCTACATTCACAGTTTATGATATAGTATTAATAATTTTTAATCATAGTTTATAAAATGTACAGAGTTAGAGATACAGAAATTTTCTGGGCTGAAGGGCACATTTGCCCATTGTGTTACAAAAAAAATAGAATTCTTTCCATTTTCACAATTATTAAAGCCATGCATTTTTTTTGTTTTTCGGTCCTACGTAAAGAATATTATAAATGCAAGAAAGAGAGAGTACATATGGAACCAATAAAATATTTACCCTATTTGAAAATTTGAAAGGACTCAATGTGATCCTTTATACACTTTAATCACCAGAGCAAATCTAAACTGCAAAATTAATGTTTTTAATATTTTCATTCAATTACAGTTTCTTAACTTTTTTTTAGTATAATATAGAAGAATATAAAAAGAACAAAAACAGAAAAACAATCTCACCCTGATGAACGGTGGTCTGGTTTATTTCTTTCTGAACGATCTAGAATTAAAAAAAAACGGCCACAAAAGATGTTAATTTAGTTCACTATCCTACAGATATGAACTTTTTAAAATGATATTTTTAAAAGCTAGATTTTACTTTGTAGAGGATTATTTGCCTAAAGAAATAAAAACATCTGCAGAGAATATTTAAGCGTATGACTGAGAAATATAATTTTCTTTATGCTTGGTAAGTTTGGTTTTTATGTTTAACAGATGCTGTCCTTTTTTAAAAACCCAACAGTTTTCCAAAGAATGTAGGAGAGGAGTGGAAAAGAAAACCACAGAATTAGTCAGCGCCTAAGAATCATTTCATGAATCACAGCTGGCAGACTCTAGGAAAGGATAGGAGAAACATTCAGTGACAGCAACAGTTCGTGCAAATACAGACTATATTTCTATTATGCCTTTCTCCATGATCTTCTACAATTGCAAGCATTTAAGCCTTTCTGTGTTCTTTTTCCAGAGAAGTGTTATTACTAGACTGATTTTCTTTTTAATCAGTGGGTGAAGATTACATGTACTGGGCAAAGATGACTTGAACATTAGTTATTATAAATCATACTATATTAGAAAACGCTTTGGAGTTTTAAAACTACAATGAATGTATTGTATATATAACCAAAATATAAACAGTTCCCCAAGACAGATCATTTCCTCTGCAAAATATTCTATGCTACATTTTTCACAGATTTTTTTTTCTTCCACAAACTTCTGTCCAATTTTTGGAGGCTGCCTGAACAAGTCTAAGCAATTTTCCTGGCAAGGTTTTTCAGAAGTACCATTGTCTCCTTCCTATGGCTGAGAGAAAATTATTGGCCCGGGGTCACTCAGTTGGCTTTCTGTTTCCCTGTTTGCCGCCTGATGCCTTAACCACCACATCAAACTGGCTCTCACAGGAAATTTACAAATACAGCTATTCAAATATAAAAATACAATAATATTACCAAAGACTTGCACAGTATTCTACTTTAAGTTACAATATTTGGAACTATATAAAGGTCTCATTTCATTTTATAAGCCACCAAACTAGATTAACATACTTTTAATGCAATATCTTATATTTTAAAATGATGTTAATAAACAGAATACCCTCATCTATATCATTTCTTGTATTGCTACTTTCTCAAACGGCGCAGTAGTTTTTAATTTGTACTTCATTTTTCTATTTTGCAAGCAAGATTATTTACTGCCATCTATTCCTAGCAACTGATGCATGCCAACATAGCAACATAATTAGCACCAACTACATTGAAAAACAAAGTCAACATTCAAGATATCTTAAGCAGTCATCATATATATATATCCTGTTTTCTTTTCTGTCTTCTACTTTCCTTTACTATTCTTTTAAAAAACTTTTTATATTTTTCTTAATTCCTTTAATCTATTAGTAAGCTTTAATAAAATTAGTTTTTTTTAAAAAAGCTTTCCATAGGGAAACATAAGAAAAGATGTCCTTTTCTGTCTTCACAACCTGGTAATTACCATACCTGAAATTACAGAGGAACATACAATCCTTTCCCTTCATGTTGCTATCCTGTGTAGAAAATAAACTTTTATGGTTTTCATACAGCTGTCCAGCAGAACAAATCAAGACATTTTTCAAATGGTACAACACCAAGAATGAGAAAGAAAAATCACAAACTATGTAAACAGCATTCGAAATGATCCTTCCAAGGAGGATTCTGATTGGCAGTTATACTGTAGCCAATCTCAGAATTGGAATGCTGTCATTCAGGAAGTGAATGTTATTCGATTTCCCCCCTTTCTTTCTTTGTTTAAACAGGAAATAGTTTAGCTGAACTTGCATAATTTACTGCTTAAAAAAATCATCCCAAAATGATAGCAATTTTTTAAAAAGTCTGATAAGTATTAAACTTATTTTCAATAAAAAGAGGCACTTATTTTTTTAAAGAACCATTTTATTCTAGATTAAATAGGATTATTAGTCAGTGAAAGTGACTTTCTTAATCCTACAACTTGGTACTACATACATGGGGAGGAGTTATTAGGAAAAATTTAGAAAAAAGAGACTTGAAATATGAAACTGGTATTAGGCATTTAAAATATTTTTTCAGATTTTGTTTGTCAAAGAACTACATTAACAGTAATATTATTTGCAAGAATGTTAGTATCCAAATCCAACTTTTAAAACAGCAATATATGCAGATTATAATAAATACACATTGATGTTATTTAAAATTTAATAGCTGGAGTAATGAAGTGTTGGACAATGAGTAAGAATACACAGTCATAGCTAATTAATTAAAGACAGCTGGCCACTTCACGAGCCAACCTGAGTTCTGTTTGGTTGTTGTGAATAAAAAGAGGGAGTTTCCTTGTCTTTTTTCCTCCAGGTCTGGGATGGCGAACCTATGGCACACGTGCCACAGGTGGCACGCGGAGCCATTTGTCAGGGCAGGTGAGACGTTGCCTTTTTTAAAGCCATTTTTTGCCCTCCCCAGGCTCCAGAGGCTTTATAGGAGCCTGGGGAGGGCGAAAAGAGCCTCTCCCCCCAGAGGCACTCTGGAGGAGCTTCCCTGAAGCCTCCGGAGTGCAAAAAAATGGCCTTATGGACAAAACAGAAGTCCGTTTCCGAACTTCCAGTTTGCTCATAGGGTCGGTTTAAGCCCTCCAGTGGCTTCAGGAGACTTCCCTGAATCCTCCAGAGGACTAAAAACGACCCTTCAGGGGCTTCCCTGAAGCCTCTGGAAGGCTTAAACCAACCCTATGAGCAAACCGGAAGTCAATTCCGGTTCGCTCGTAGGGTGGTTTTTTTTGCCCTCCCTATGCTCCTATAAAGCCTCTGGAGCCTGGGGAGGGCGAAAAAAGCATGCAAAAAATGGGGGGAGCGCCTCTCATGTGCACATGCGCACTGGGGGGGCGCATGTTGCATTATGGGTGTGGCACGCCCATGCACAACCCTCATGCGCTCACCACGTATGGCACGCAAGCCAAAAAAGGTTCACCATCACTCCTCCAGGTGCTCTCTGTGTTTTACCCGATGATGTATTGGGTGCTTCATCACTGGAGGTTTTTAAGAAGAAACTGGACAGTCGCTTGTCTGAAATGGTGTAGGATCTCCTGCTTATGCAGGGGGTTGGACTAGAAGACTTACAAGGTCCCTTCCAGTTCTATTCTGGTTGAGGTTGAAAATGCATGACATTCAATCTCGTCTCTCCAGATGTTTCACAACATATTCAAAAACTTGCTTATAGTGGAAGATCAGAGGCATGACACGCTAGCCAAGTTTACTGCAGACAAGACAGAAGCCACATATGCACAGATCTGACAATTGAACAATTTAAAAATCAATCATTATATGTGATTTGGAGTCCTGAATTTTTAGGTCAATAAACTTTGCCCATTCTCTTACCAGCCTTGAAATCAAGAATGATCCACTCAGCGTTTTTGTATTAATTATGTTTATCCTCAGAACCATTGGTTTCCATGCTCTCAGATTTAGCTCTTTCATTATCATTTTGCCTTTACCGGTAGTCCTTGACTTACAACCATTCATTTAAACACTTTTCAGAATTACAACAATACTAAAAAAAAAAGGGGGGGGGACTTATAAACAGTCCCCGAACTTAGCAACTGTTGCAGTGTCTGTGTAGTCATGTGATCAAAATATGGGTCTTTGGCAAGCAACATGTATTTATGATGGTTGCAGCATACCAAAGTCCCAAGATCGCCATTTTCAATCTTCTCAGAGCGTTTTCAACAGGTAAAGTCAATGAGATTTGGATTTGGATTTTATTCAACTTGTATGCCGCCCTATTCCGGAGGGACTCAGGGTAGCTCACAAACCGGAAGGGAAGGGAACAATACATAAAAAAAAGAAAACAAAAACAGACAACAATACAGAGCCAGTTTAAAAGGTCTCAACAAGCACACCAATTTGAGTGGGGTTGGAACTCAGCAGCCCCAGGCCTGCTGGAACAGCCAGATCTTAACGGCTTTACGGAAAGCCTGAAGGGTGGTAAGATCGTTCTCCACAGGGAGATCGTTCCAGAGGGCCGGAGCAGCCACAGAGAAGGCCCTCCTCCGGGTGGTCGCCAGTCGGCATTGGCTGGTAGATGGAATTCGGAGGAGGCCTAGTCCAGTGTTTCTCAACCTTGGCAACTTGAAGATGTCCGGACTTCAACTCCCAGAATTCTGGGAGTTGAAGTCCGGACATCTTCAAGTTGCCAAGGTTGAGAAACACTGGACTAGTCTGTGGGATCTAATAGGTCTTTGGGAGGTGATTGGCAGGAGGCGGTCTCTCAAGTACCCAGGTCCAATACCATGTAGGGCTTTATAAGTGACGACTAGCACCTTGAAGCATATCCGGAGACCAATAGGCAGCCAGTGCAGCTCGCGGAGGATAGGTGTAATGTGGGTGTACCGAGGTGCACCCACAATCGCTCGCGCGGCTGCGTTCTGGACAAGCTGAAGTCTCCGAACGCTCTTCAAGGGCTGCCCCATGTAGAGCACAGCCAATTTTTCTTAATGACTGCCTGATTCACTTAACTACTGTAGTAATTTGCTTAACAACCATGATAAAAAAAGGCTGTAAAATTAGGTACAACTCACTTAACAACTGCATTGCTTAGTAGCACATGTTTCAATTCCAAATGTAGTCATAGGTAAAGGACTACTTGTATTTAATTTGTATCAATTAAATCTACCAGGCTAATACCTATGTCATGGTGTTTATGATAATCTTCCATACTATGGCTTATGCCAGGTCCTCAAGATAGGCCAATTCAGGAAACAGACACAAAAATATATTAGTACCTTATTATATTGATATAGGCCACAATAAT
Source organism: Thamnophis elegans (assembly GCF_009769535.1). Taxonomy (NCBI): domain Eukaryota; kingdom Metazoa; phylum Chordata; class Lepidosauria; order Squamata; family Natricidae; genus Thamnophis; species Thamnophis elegans. The sequence continues at coordinate 28,404,624 of NC_045549.1, read as the reverse complement.
CATGAATCATTCTTTTATTTCCCTTTTATACCAAAGAGATTCAAGTCAGGGCAATTTTAAGTTTCTTTCACATGCTTTCTTATTTTGCAGATCCAGCTCATGATTTGCTAGCACTCCCCACATACCTCTACCAAGGTCAACTTTGCTTCTCTACAATTTTTCATACTGTGTCCTACAGAACTTCAGGTTCATAAGAACTTCAGTGTGAGGTTCTAAGAGAGACTATAGGGGAGGTCAGAATTCACTTGAACATAGTCAATTTTCTATCACTAAAACTCTACTTTTGAACAAGAGTTCCAATAATTTTCTTTTCTTTTTTAAACCAACCAAGCTCTTTGATCTGAAAAGGATAAGAAAACTATTCCAATTAATGATGTTTTTAATTGGATTAATTGTTAAGAGTGAAGAAAAAGGAACACAACGTATTTCTTCTATAACTATTCAGTTTTTGATATATTTCCATTATTAAAAATAATATACCACAAATTCTAAAATTATTGTTCATTAGTTTTCTGCATTAAATGATACATAAAGAGTGAACAGAAACTAATTAATTTACTCATCGAAAGTAGAGTTAATTTATTTAGTTACTGGAAAGAAAATGCATCTCAGTTATCTTATTGGCCTAATGAAGTTTTAAAATTATGCAAATGAATGAACCTAAATATAAGAAATGGCGATGGTACAATAATGACAGAACTTAAATATTAAAGATTTCATACAATATTAACAAGGATGAAGTCCATTTTTATTTATCATTTATCTACATCGCATTTTTATGATGATCAAATATAACAATTAAGTTATTTCAATTACTATATATCAGTGGTTCCCAACCTTTTTTTTTTGGCCATGCCCCACCTAAGCTTCTCTAAAATCCTGAAGCCCCTTGTGACATAAAATTTTTACTTTTTTACTCAAAATTTTTACTCAAAAAGTGTACTCTACTCAGGCGGAGGAAGCCTAAAAGGCCATTAACTTGGTTTAAACAAGGTTCAGATTGCCCCCATTAAAAATCAAATTGCCCCACATTGGGAACCACTGCTGTATATGGAAGAATGCTGAATCTCTGTATCTAGCAGGATCAAAGCTATTTTAAACTATTAAGTACCTTGGATTTTGAAACTCAGAATATGAACAATATATCAAGGATAAGTTACTTGGCAACCCTGCACAAAATCTTTCCTGTAGGGAACTTTATAATGTGCTTCCTTATTGCTCTTGACATCATGCTGTGTCAATGTACTTTTGCCATGACATATTTGCGTAAGTTTTTGTTTCAAATATAGGACATTTTAAATCTAACATTCTTTCAAGAATGCATTGCCTCCCACGCTTTCAACACAGGGAAGAAAAAGTAGAATACATATACAGGTGGAAACTCAAAAAATTAGAATATCCAGCAAAAGTTCATTTATTTCAGTAATGCAACTTAAAAGGCGAAACTAATCTATGAGATAGACTCATTACATGCAAAGCAAGATAGTTCAAGCCGTGATTTGTCATAATTGTGATGATTATGGCTTACAGCTCATGAAAACCCCAAATCCACAATCTCAGAAAATTAGAATATTACATGCAATCAATAAAACAAGGACTGTACATAGAACAATATTGGACCTCTGAAAATTATAAGCATGCATTTGTACTCAATACTTGGTTTAGGCCCCTTTTGCAGTAATTACTGCCTCAATGCGGTGTGGCATGGAAGCTACCAGGCTGTGGCACTACTGAGGTGTTATGGAAGACCAGGATGCTTCAATGCGGCCTTCAGCTCTTCTGCATTGTTCGGTCTCATATCTCTCGTCTTTCTCTTGGCAATGCCCCATAGATTCTCTATGGGGTTCAGGTCAGGCGAGTTCGCTGGCCAATCAAGCACAGTAATCCCACGGTCACTGAACTAGGTTTTGGTGCTTTTGGCAGTGTGGGCAGGTGCCAAGTCCTGCTGGAAAATGAAGTCAGCATTCCCAAACAGCTCATCTGCGGAACGAAGCCTCCTGGTAGACGGCTGCATTGACCCTGGACTTAATGAAGCACAGTAGACCAACACCAGCAGATGACATGGCTCCCCAAATCAACAGAGACTGTGGAAACTTCACACTGGACTTCAAGCATCTTGCAGTGTGTGCCTCTCCATGCTTCCTCCCTACACTGGGTCCTTGGTTTCCAAATGAGATGCAAAAGTTGCTCTCATCAGAAAAGAGGACTTTGGACCACTGAGCAACAGACCAGGTCTGTTTTTCCTTAGCCCAGATAAGACGCTTCTGATGTTGCTTGTTGTTCAGAGGCGGCTTGACAAGAGGAATACAACATTTGAAGCCCATGTCCTGGATCCATCTGTGTGTGCTCTTGATGCACTGACTTCAGCCTCAGTCCACTCCTTTTGAATGGCCTTTTCCTGACAATCCTCTCCAGGCTGCGGTCATCCCTGCTGCTTGTGCACCTTTTTCTCCCACACTTTCCCCTTCCACATAACTTTCTATTAATGTACTTTGATACAGCACTTTGGGAACATCCAACTTCTTTTACAATTACCTTTTGAAGCTTTTCCTCCTTACAGAGGGTGTCAATGATGGTTTTCTGCACAACTGTCAGGTCAGCAGTCTTTCCCATGATTGTGATTCCTACTGAACCAGACTGAAAGACCATTTAAATGCTCAGGAACCCTTTGCAGGTGTTATGGCTTAATTAGCTGCTTAGAGTGGGACACTTTGAGCCTAGAGTATTGCACCTTTTCACAATATTCTAATTTTCTGAGATTGTGGATTTGGGGTTTTCATGAGCTGTAAGCCGTAATCATCACAATTATGACAAATCACAGCTTGAACTAACTTGCTTTGCATGTAATGAGTCTATCTCATATATTAGTTTCACCTTTTAAGTTGCATTACTGAAATACATGAACTTTTGCAGGATATTCTAATTTTTTGAGTTTCACTTGTATATGCCTACAACATGCCTGCCATTACAGATAGTCCTCAACTTACAACAGTTCATTCAGTTACAATTAAAAGTTACAATGGCACTGAAAAAAGTGACTTGTGACCCATTTTCATTCTTACAACCATTGCAGTATCCCATGGCTCCATGATCAAAATCCAGATGCTTGGTAACTGACTCATATCTATGACAGTTGCAATGTTCTGGAGTCATGTGGTCACCTTTTGCAACCTTCTGACAAGCAAAGACTATGATGAAGCCAGATTCACTTAACAACCATGTTACTAACTTAAGAACTGCAGTGATTTATGTGACAAGATCATAAAATATGGCAAAACTCACTTAACAAACATGTCACTTACCAACAGAAGTTATGGTCGTAAGTCAAAGATTACCTGTATTAGAAATATGTTGTTAAGCAACAGTGTTTAGAAATTGATCTCATGCTAAGTCCTGGGTCTCCAACTTTTCTGGCCAATGAGCTAATCTGAAAATTCAAAATTTAATATGTATGGATGCTTATTGCAGCTATTGTGAAAGATGTTGCCCTTCACAAAATGGCTGCCATAGCCTGAACAAAAAACACATCATGAACCATAAGCATCATATTTAAGGACCCCAGTATTAAGCCATAATAGATTTTGTTTTACTCAGTTACAGCATATTGAATACAGGTGGTCCTCGACTTCCAAACATTCATTTAGTCATAGTTCCAATTTACAAAAGCACTGAGAAAAGTGACCAGTCCTTGCATTTAACAACCATCTCAGCATCTCCCTAGTCAATATGATCAAAATTCAGATGCTTGGCAACCAGCATGTATATGGTTGCAGCATCCTGGGATCATCTGATCACCATTTGCAACACTCCCAGCTAACTTCCGACTTTGAAGTCAATTGGAGAAACTGGATTCATTTAATGATTGTGATTCTCTTAACAACTGCAGTGATTTACTTAACAGCCGTGGCAAAAAAGGTTGTAAATTCAAGCATAATTCCCTTAATAACTACCTTGTTTAGCAATGGATGTCCTGCTCCCAATTGTAAGTTGAGGACCATCTGGAATTATATTTGACTGTGTCTTATTCAACAAACCATACTCATTCTATGACACAAAGTATAAATCTAGTCATAGTTTTACACTTAAGCCTACATACGGTTCAGTGGTGTGTTCCGGTTGCAACGAGGCCCGGTGTACTCCACATGAATGCGAGCAGCACGCGCATGCATCTTATCTTCCAACAATGCCTTCACAATGCTCCAGCTGTTCAGCGGAGCGTCGCACAGGCACTGTACCTGCCACGCGCATGTGTGGAACCGCCGAAGGCTTTAAAGGACATGTAAGGAGCGCGGGTGGGCGAGCAGGCCCTCCGGAGCACCGTACTAGAACAGTATCCGGTGCTACAGGAAGGCTCCGATATGCCCATATCGGGGCATACCGCCTGAAACCCACTACTGATGCAGTATATCTTGCTTGTTTTTTTACAAAAACAAGCCATATTCTACTTTAGCTAGGGGTGGGTTCTGGCCAGTGTTACTGCCAGTTCGCTCATGCGTGTGTTTTACGTGTACATGCACAGTTCAATACCGTAGAAATGGCGGTGACGGTGAACTGGGGAACCGGTTCGGAGGCGTGTCCAGCCTGGGTCACTGCTGGTTCTGTGACCCAGGCTGGCATGGCACTACCGGTTCAGCCAAACTGGGCCAAACTGGACCAAACCAGTAGGAACCCACCTCTGGCTTTAGCACAATTATAAACTCAACTACTCTGTCATTAGATCACATATTCAATGTATAGTATAAACGGGTTAATAGCAGCTCCCAATCTAACATTATGTACATAGGAGAATATAAAGAAAAATGGTTTTGTTGTAAAGAAGCAATTATTTATAATTTTTCTTCTTTACATTCTTTCTTACTATATTTCTTTATTTTTAAAAAACTTTCCATAGAAGATAGTATTACTGATGGTTGATATTGTAGCTACTAATTTCTGTTTTCACTCTTCTTTAATATCTCCTTTAATATTTCTGATGTTAGCGTATTTTGTATCATTTTGTAAGTGCCTTAATTTTATTTGAATGCCACCCATAGTGACCATAACTTTCCAAAATGCAGCCACCGGTCACCAAAAATTAGCTCACAAAAATAGAAGTAACTAAATAACTTATTTAATCTGTTATCTTTGAGTTCAATTATAACCCAATAAACATTTAGACAACACTGGTATTAGTGGTACCAACCATTTGTCTAGGTAAAATATATTATTTATACATAATTCAAACACGAGATTTATTTATTTTTCCTTATAGTTTCCAAACAAATATACTATCTTCTTATCTAAATAATTGTTTCTAGTCATCTTCTTTCAGTACTTTTCTAATCTAATCTACATCTAATACCATGCCAATGTCACAGACATGGTCTTCCATATGATTTATTATCAGAAGATATGGTCAATTTACTGGCAGATTTGCATGTAACCTTAAATACAGTATAGTCACTTTTCAGAGTGAGATGGAAAGCATATAAATTTCATAAATAAATCCTGATTCATCAAATTAAAAATAGTTTGAATTGCCACAAAGGCAAGCAAAAGAACACATCATCTAATTGTAATTTAGCATTATGTAAACTAAGTCATTCAAACACATATCTGATACACATTCAATGTGATTTGAAGCACTTACATTCTTGTTTTTATATATATATATATATATTCTACGCGGGAGAAAACCCGAACAACTAGAGACCTACATACTAACACCCGCGAAAACCTCAGAAAACATATATATATATATACATACACATACATATAATACATACATACATACACACACACACACACACACACACACTCATACACATGCACATCTAACTGAAAATAACATACCATTAAGGGTGAGAGCACAACTCCCACACTGTAATAAGCCTTAATATAGTCTCTTGATTTTATCCACTGAATTAAGCTAATAATGTTTATGGCTAAGGGTGTTGTATGACTACATCCAATCTATGACAAATTTTATAAGCCACAATTACTTAATATGTTGCATCAATCTACTCAGAGCCTATAAACTGGGCACTCCCAAATCTTTTAGCGAGGAATAAACTACATTGTCCATACTCATTTCTCTCAAGTTTTCTTGTCTGAATGCTGGGAGAAACTATTGGAGTGACTGGGTTTCATGTATGTATGAAGGGTAAAATATACATGGATTTTGCATTCTAAAAATGTGGCAAGAAAAACAACATTGATGAAGAGATGTGAATGAAAAGTGGACTTGGATAATACATTTTTTTTTTGCCTGTATGCATTTTTCTGAAATGAGTAGTCATGTACTCCCACCATAACAGTCACTTTTCATGATGATTAGATTATATCTCTAAATTCCAAATGTAGCCAAAGGTTTAGAAATTCCCGACTATTTTATCTGTCTACTCTAAACTATTTTAAATTAAATTGAAATTTATAATGAAACAGATATTATTCAGTGTACATTAGGGTGTTATATTAGGATCTTAATTGTAATAACAGTTTTGCCTGTGTTAAGTTCATGACTATCACCTTATTCATGCAAGGTTACAGTAAGGGCCATAAGGAATTTACAGTATTTATATAATATTTTTGCTAAACTTTTGCTAAATGTTTTATGCATTTATTTGCTTTCATCCTTGGAGTGGCTTTCTGACATAACTATCTAGATAAATATGAATGTCCAAGTTCATCAGGAAAAGCATCATACTTAAAACAACAACTTGAATTTCTAGCTTCAATTTGTCTACTTCAATTTTATTCATTTGACTATTCCAGAGAAAGAAACTGCTTTTTACTCTTTACCTTTGGATTTTTAAAAAAATATTTTTTCATTCTGTATTAAGAGTTATATTTTTTACATATAATGTTTTTACAGTTAGTGAAAAACTGCAACTTCTTCGTAGCTCCATGTGTCCTTTGGTACAAATACCAACAGACAAGTACTTTTCTGTAAAATTAAAACAGCATTGTGCTTAGTGGTGCTGGTTCATTTCCAAGGACAAGCAGCGATAGATAATAGTCAAAGAGCCTCTGTTACCATCCCTAATTTATTCCAACAGTACGTGAGCGAGAACCAGCTGACTTGAACAGATTCTTCCTACTGACTTCTTTTGCCTAAAGAAAAGTCATAGGGATAATCTTTTGCTTTGGATTTATTCAATGCATACGTGCTCACTGATTACTGGGAATACGGTCAATTGTAAATTCAAAGTAGTGAAATAGGAAAATAAGGAACAATGAATTTAAATGTCTACTAAAATGTAAAACTGTCTACCCAGCTCTCTGTCACATATCAAAACACACATTTCTGACATTTAAAAAAAAGCATGTGTTTTGTAACAAGAGTAGTTGCACAAAAACAATGAAGATAGCTGCTTGTTACACAAATTCATACAAGTAGTTTGATCCTATAATTTGATATACTAAATTTTGTAGCCCATATAATAAGGTTACATGATAAAATAGTACACCTTAGGTGTAAGATGGCTTATGATGTAACTCTACGCTCCACGTATTGTGATTTCATGGGTTTCCAAACTGAAAAGCAGGCAAGAACTTTCTGGGCAAGCATATTCCATTAAGTGGGACCGGGATGGTGAGGACATTGCAGCAAAAAAACTTGCTTCTAGGCTTATTTCCATCCTTTAAATTTCCTGGAAGGTGCCATGACTCCTGGGCTGATTGAAGGCTACAAGTAGATTCCCTTTGAAAGAGATGGCCTTGGGTTTCTTGGACATAAATAATATACAGTGGTGCTTAAATATTTGCGAACCCTTTTGAATGTTCAATGTTTCATTTTCCTCAATAAATAAATACATCTAATATTTTATTCATTTGTTTAATTGGATTCCCTTTATCTAGTTTTTTTTTTACTTGTGTAAAGTATAGACTATGATTTACATCATACTTATGCAAGGATATTGAAAATTCAAAAGAAGTCACAAACTTTGAAGCATCACTTAGGGCTTTATAAGATAATGACCAACATCTTTATCCGAAATATATTGCTAGCTAATGGAGCATCCAATTTAGGTAATATACTGTTCCATAGCACATGGAAGAGTGCATGAAGCTTTCAAGTTGTCTTCAGGGATGGTCTTAGATGAAGAGCGTCGCCCTGGTTTAACTGGCAAATAAAGAATATGTGTGTTATGATTACTAAAATATCCATCTCTACTTTGGACCACAATTGCTACACCAGTGGCAGCAGAGAAAGACCGTACCCTCATAAACACCATTTGTGATTCTAACAGTAACTGTGATTCTAAAAGTAACTGTAATGACCATCAAGTCACTGACCTATTTCTTAATGGGACCTTCTTCCTTATAAATAAAAGAATGTGTCAGAAAGCCCAAAGGCTTCTAGATTAACAGCAAGACTAGCTGGGATTTACCTTGGCTCACTCTATCCAGATCCTTACAATCAACAGAACATCAACTGCATCTCCTGTCCAGCTCATAGTTGTAATCTACAATTACATGTCATCCATATACTGATACTGCCTCATCTGAACTAACAAATTGCTGTATTCCAGAGATACTGTTTATGTAATATGGGGAAAGTACAGACTACACAAATGGAATATGATATACTCTGCCCTGGCTAATATTATTTTGAATAACCCACTCTGGATGAAGTGTAACACTGTAATCCAATGTATTCAATTCATAATCCTCTTAGATAGTTTAGAAAAGGGGTGTAAACTCGTGGCCTGTGGGCTGGATGCGTCATGTGCTGGCTATGCCCACGCCCAGGTTAGTGAAGGGGAAAAAAAAGTCACAATAAGTCACGTGATGATGCCATGATGACGCAAGTTTGACATCCCTGGTTTAGAAGGATATCATGGTTGTGCATGAAAACAATAAGTATGACTTCAATTCCATATCCAGAATTGGCACTGATGAACAGCAAATTGAGACCCAACAGCAAGATTACCAGAGAAGATTATCTTAAATGGACAAATGAGTGCCACAAACTGCCAATAGCCTTTTTCTCTATCCGATCTCTTCTTCTATTTTTACAATATTTATCAAAAGTAAATGTTACTCCAGTTAATACATGACTACTTAAACACATACAACCAGGTCTCAAATATAGACAAAGTCCATCCTACAATAAGATAATGCCACCAAGTATCTTATTTGATTCCTGATATTCTCCAGATACATTCTGGCAGTTCCAGCTGCCATTGTTAATTGAATTCCATGTGATTGCAGCATCCCCCCAGTTACGTTATCACTGTTGTGACCTCCTGCGAACTTCCCCAATGTCTTTGCTTGTTAGTCAGCAATGGAGGTTACAAATGGTGATCATGAGACTGTGTGGCACTGCAACAGCCAAAACTATGAGGACCCTTCATAAGTATCCCTCGTTCAGCACCTCTGTAACATTAATAGTTGCCAAATGAATGGATGCTAACTGACATCTACCTGTACTGCATACCTATCTGCAAGGACGGTGTAATATGTATAAAACAAAATGAAATGCCTCAAATGCAATTGTATATATGACAATTAAGTTGCATGCAATAACTTTACGGAATGCTTGTGAAACTCCACTGCTCCTATACAACTGAAATGCATGAAAAATGGCCAGCAGATAATGTGAGGATAAGGGATTAGTAAACTTTCAGCCAAAGGGTGAGGAGGGAAAATAGCACTTTAACACAGAACATTTTAGTGCTTTGCAAACATAATGACGTGGTTGATAATTCAGGAAGTTTGCAAAGTAAGCAGTCCAACTCAAGTTTAAAGTATGCCAAGAGGAGATGGTCATTCATGTTCCCTCCCTTTTTATAAAGACTTGATAAGTATCGTGTACCACAGGAATTTAAAAAAGCTTCCTGAAACTAAGCTAAAGCATTGATTTATAGTGTTCATTATTAACCATTTTATATGAACTGGCAATGCTTTCAGAAATTCAAATCGAGTATTTCCCAATCCTCCCAGGAGATCACCAAGGAACTAAATCATGACACTTGTTGCACAAAGCTTCATGTCACTCCCTTTAGAAAAAAAAGTGCTTTTATAAAATGTTCCATCACCAGTGTGTATGTGTGTGTCTGTGTATTAATCACTTGATTATCAGAAATGTTAAGTATTAAACTTTGAACTTCCTTTTACCCAACCATAAGTTGTGTGAATGGCTTCTTATAATTCATTGTGAGATAAGAAAGGGTGTAAGGTAGCTGTTTGCTTTTTTCACTAACCCATAATCTGGGTTTATACGTCACACTAAGCCATAATTTCTTTAGCCAAGGTTTATTGAAATCACTATAAAGTTAAGTTTCCAACCAACTCTGAGCAGGTCCAAAATATAAACCCCAACAATACCAAAGATACATGACAACTCCCAGCTGTTACCACAGCGTTACAATGATGTAATGGTAACTGTTCAATCCATCCAGAAACCCATCCTTTTCTTGTTTAAACAGGAACTGATAAAACTGCTTTATCAAGGAAAAAATCCAAATATCTCCACATTTCCTTTTGACAGGGTCCAACAGCATTATCTGTGCGGTGGCATAGACAGAATAACTGAAAGTCAAGGAGAAACAAAAGCACTATTGTGCTGGAGAGAAAATTTAAAGATGGGTAGATAGGTAGGTAGGTAGGGGGGGGAGATAGATGATAGAGAGAGAGAGAGAGAGAGGGAGGGAGGGAGAGAGGGAGAGAGAAAGAGGTGTAGGTAGGTAGGTAGATATCTTGTGGAATCAAGTTAGATTCATTAAGCCCCCAAGAAGCTGTCTTCGATTTGCAGGGTTTTCTGACACACAACAACGCCGAGTGGCTACACAGAGCGCGCTCTCCTTCTGGGTTGTAGCCTTGATCCCCAATCCAGCGGCACTCGGTTTCCCACTCGCCCCCGCCTTCGGCTAAGGAGGCAGCGCGGGCAGAGTTCTCCGGCGAAGTTCCCTCTTCGCCCGCCCAACGCCGCCGGCATGGCCCTCTCACCTCCTCGGCTTACCTGTCGCCGGGTTCAAAAGCGCCCTGCGGTGCCTTCTGGCCACCTCTTTCCGCTCCTCCTCGTCTTCTTCCAGTCGCCAGGCTTCAGCCATCGGCTCCCGGGACAAAGGCGGCCTTTAGGCAGCGGCGTCCACCATTGCGCCCAGGCGGACTCTCGGCTCCCCTTTGTCCGCACCTGCACCTGACGCTTCCCGCCGGAGAGGGCGGGGAGTCCCGGTTTCGACGCTGCCCTCCCCCTCGCTTTTGCTTTCTCCTCCCTCCCGTCCGTCTCGCCAAGCTGCAAGTCCAGGCCTTTAAGGGTTCTGGGCCGAAGCAGCTCCAGGACCGTCCCTCCAGGAAAACGAGGGGCGACTACTTCCACTACGGTGGAAGGGATAAAGATAAAGAGAGAAGTGGGCGAAGGTGGCGGTTCCCTCGCCTGTTCACAACATTCCGGTATCAACAGGAAGCGAGACTCTCGCCTGATAGTAAAACAAAAGGAGAACGGAGAGGGAGGGAGAGGGGGGTAATCTGGAGCAGCAAAGAGCAATCGCGGCTGAGGAATGCGAGGGGATGAAGCGACCTCCGACTGCGGTGGGAAGCCGAAGGGCGGGGGCCAACGGACGCTTGTCTCAAGAAAATGGGGTGGGCGCAGCGAGCGAGAGGTGCTTTCTTGTAAGCCCGAGAGACCCATTCTTTGGACACCAGCGCTTGCTATTTCTTTCGCTGGAGCTCTGCCAGGAGCATTTTCCTCACACTTTCGAGCTTTTGCAACAACGCAGATTTCGTGAGAAGCCAGGGTACCCCTCTGCGTTTTGCATTGCACTATTTATTATTATTATATACTTTATTCATTAAACATGAAACTCCGCCAACTGAACATTCAAAAATGTGTAGGAAGTTATCACCCAGCCCTCTCCCAGAAAAAATGAAATATCCTAGGAAATATTGAAAAGGCAGAATATTTCTCCGGATGTGAAAAAGGAAGAAACATGTTTTAAAAATCAGAATAGCTGCCTGCAGCTTCCTGCCCATCCCCCTTTGTCAATGAGCCATTAAAGCCTGAGCTAGTCCACTTCACATAATAAAGAGTTCTCCTCTTCAGCTCCAGAGTGATGGGATTAAGGCATGATAATATCGCCCTTTACCCAACTCGCCACATGGCATCTGAGAACTCAACCAAACCTGGATTCAAAACGCAGCTTAGAGAGTTGCCCCTGCATGGGCCCATGGGAGTCTGACAACCAATCAGAATACAAGCTCAAGATCAAAGGCCAGAGAGGGCATAAAACCAGGGACTCAGCTTCTCTTCCTCCCTTCTCTTCTCCACCAACATTGAAGCATGTGATAACCTTTTCTGTTCAGGACTCAAGCCATGTGGTCCTGTCCACCAGTAAAACCATCTTTCCAAGCAGCCTCCATGTCTCCAGTGTCTTTTTCCCCACTTGGAGCCAAACCCAGAAGGACATTTCTTCCAACAAATGCATTACAAATACCAGTGACTGGTGTAAATGGTTGATGCCGATTTGCTGCCAGCATCCTAGGTATCAACCGAGTACCTTCTTAAAATATAAGATGTTCTGCTGGTGTTATTGCAGGAAGCTGCAATTTGTTGATGTATTTTGCAAAATTCTTGGACATGGTGCCAAGTGCCCCGATGACAATGGGTATCACTGTTACATGCTTCATCCATAGTTGTGTAGTTTCGATGGCCAGGTCACGATATTTCATTATTTTTTCTAGTTCTTTTTCTTCAACTCTGGCATCTCCTGGAACAGCAATATCAATAAACTGTACACTTTGGCCCTCTACAGTATTATTATTATTGTTATTATTATTATTAAAAAATCTTGTGGTTCAGGCCTGCTGTGTTATATATTTTTGTGTTACACCCATCTGAACTAGCATCGGTGATGTTACCTAGTTTGGGGTAATGAAATGTCTGCAAGAAAACAAGCAAACTCAGACATCAGCGAGGACTCCTCATACCCATCTTCGCTAGTCCCAAACCCATGGAGGTGGTGGGCAATGGCAAAAGAGAGTGGAAGAACCCAACTGATAAAAGATACTTGAATGCAAGGGTCAAGTCAGTGGTGGGATTCAAATAATTTAACAACCGGTTCTTTACCCTAATGAATTCTTCCAACAACCAGTTCACCAAACTGCTCAGAAAGTTAACACCCGGTTCTCCCAAAGTGGTACGAACTGGCAGAATCACACCACTGGCAAGTTATCCTCTGTGTTTAAAAATTCTGATTATTAAAAACTTGGGGGGAGCTTGTCTCCACGTTTTGTTTATATTACCGGGGGTGGGGGGATTCAATAGCAAAATTACAGAGTAATTCATCATGAATCAAAAAGTAATATTCAGTTCTACAATTAGTAAAATGCTAGGTCAGTTTTTATAAAGATACAGCAAATTGAAGAAATATGTAGATGTGAGGGGAAAGCACACATCATAGTAGTCAACAAGGGCATCTATCAGCAATAATGGAACCTTTAGTTTTAATATGTAGGTTACCAGGGAAGAGAAGACTAATGTAGTACATTACTACCATGTCATACAAAATAAGAAATGAAAATTAAGTATTGTGCTCTCATTCAAACCACAATTTTCTTAATAAAAGGAAATGCCAGAAAGATTTCAAACTATATTGTGCACAATTTTAAAAAATTACTGTATATACTCGAGTATAAGCCTAGTTTTTCAGCCCACTTTTTGGGCTGAAAAAAGCCGCCTCGGCTTATACTCGAGTCAGTGAAAAATTTGCCCGAAATGGAGGAGAAAAAGGGGCGGGGCCATGCCGCTGGGTGACACTCGTGAATGGCCCAGTGCCCCTGTGAGTTTCCCCTCCCTCTGTGTCAGTTTGCCGCGCAGCGCGCACCGCACCATCCCCCCTCCTCACGTTCTAATGTAATGCAGGGCTGTCTTACGATTCCCCTTCCTCCCCCTCCTGCCGCTCTGCAACGATGTCCCACCTCCTCCTTGTTATGGCAAGCAGCCACATAGCGATGTCCCACCTCCTCTGGTACAGTGATCCAATGATAGGAATCACTGTGCCGTGTGTCATAGGAGGCGGGACATCGCTCCCGCGGCTGCACGGGACATCATCATCACAGCGGGACATCAGCATCATGAGGTGAGTGAAGTATTTCATTGAATACACCGCTAGTTTACTGTTTTTCTTTGAAATAAATATTCAAAACATTATTGGTATCTATTTTTATTTTTGAAATTTACCGGTAGCTGCTGCATTTCCCACCCTAGGCTTATACTCGAGTCAATAACTTTTCCAGTTTTTTGTGGTAAAATTAGGTGCCTCGGCTTATATTCGGGTCGGCCTATACTCGAGTATATACGGGTATGGTATAAATTATGTCAGCCAAAGTTGCTATTAATGGTTTATAGCCATTCTATAACAAAGATTTATAACCAGTCATATGAAAGATGGTCTAATTGTAATTATGATTCTGTGCTTTGTAATTAATACTGTTAATTATATGGATTATATGGAGTTACATGGACCTCAATTTTCCAAAGACTGCAAACCTGGAAGGACACATCAATTACCCTGACCTGATCTTTCAGTTAGTAGAAACTTATTGGTGTCTTACTGGCACTTTCAACTTAGTATGTTCTGCTTGAACACTAATGGTGATATCTAGTATGCCTTTCCCCCACCCAATGTTTTTATGGAAGCAAGCATTTTTATAGAGTCCCTAAATCTAGGTGTGCATAGATGAGCTGATAAGTTGTGCTAAGTTATAATTTGCTTAGCCACTGCTTCACAAACCACAATTGGCTAGTTTCACTAAGCACAAAGCAAATAGGCGTCATGTCTACATAATGTAAAAAATATATTCAAAAATAGTATGTCCACTCTTTCCAAAGAGATGGGAAGATAAAATCTGTCTAATGTGGCTTCAACTTTGACCTGACCACTGCATATATTTTTCTTTCAATCAGGAAAAAAAGGAGCTGCAAACAATGATGCCAGGCATATTAATCAAGATGGCTACTGCCTTACAAACTGGGGAAACCCTTGATATGTGTGATCACCTGTTATCACTGAAACAGTGGCTGATTAATTAATATATAGTTTCTATTAGGCAATTCTTGTACAACTTGCAAATGATGCTATGAAATTACCAAAAACGTATTTCCTACATTTTTTGTCTACAATAAGAGTTGTACACTGATAGTTGCCTTTGCTCAGATAAGTGGCATGAGAATCCTGATACATACATTATAACTTCTATTCTCGAGATCACAGATTCCTATACTTGAAAAAAGTTCTGGAAGAATATTAGGATTCCTGTTCTAAGAGATTCTTATGTTAAACATTTGAAAATCTATTAGGATGTCAAGTAGAAAAATATTGGGGCTTGCTTCCTGAACACAACTATCTATCATTCATACAAAAGCAAACACCTTGCTAGTTTTAGCAAAGCATCACAATAAAGTGAGATTAGTTACATCACACATTGTATTAATCTCTGAATAACTATAGAATAGAAATAGAAATAGAAGTAGAAATAGAAGTAGAAATAGAATAGGATAGGGTAGGATAGAATAGAATAAAATAGAATTCTTTATGTGTGACTGGAATTTGTCTTTGGTGCATATGCGTTCAGTGTACATAAAAAGACAAGATACATTCGTCAAGAATCATAAGGCACAACACTATGATAGTCATAGGATACAAATAAGGAATCAGGAAACAATATCAATATTAATCGTAAGAATACAAGCAACAAAGTTACAGTCCTGCAGTCATAAGTGGAGATAGGAACAGTGAGAAGCCTAATAATAATAGTAATGCAGCCTTAGTGAATAGTTTGACATTGGTGAGGGAATTATTTGTTTAGCAGAGTGATGGCATTTGGGAAAAAACTTCTTGTGTCTAGTTGTCTTGGTATGCAGTGCTCTATAGCATCATTTTGAGTGTAGGAGTTGAAACAATTTATGTCCAGGATGCGAGGGGTCTGTAAATAGGCCCTCTTTTTGACTCATGCAGTATAATAAGGTCCTCAATGGAAGGCAAGTTGGTAGTAATTGTTTTTTCTGCAGTTCTAATTATCCTCGAAGTTTGTGTCTGTCTTGTTGGGTTGCAGAACCAAACCAGACAGTTATAGAGGTGCAGATAACAGACTCAATAATTCCTCTGTAGAATAAGGAATCAGATGCAACTGATGTGTTATATGAATTCAACCAGTGGTGGGTTGCCATTTTTTTTGCTACTGGTTTGGGTGTGCTCCCATGCACGTTGCGGTCCAGGCAGGTGGGCAAAGCCTCCTGCCGCCACTACTATTGGTTCGCTTGATCCAGGCCAAACCGGCAGCAACCCACCTCTGAATTCAACCAAATCAATTTGACTGCCCTGTGGCTAAGTAAATTATGCCTTATGAAGAGTGAACCCAGCCAAGAGTAGTTTATACTTCGTTTAACAAAACATAGTTTAAAAATATTGGCTTAATGCAGTGTGTAGATACTGGCATGAGAGAATACAATATGTGATTTCTACCTTAGCAATTTTGGTAGCAAATATTGACTGAATTTATAGCCTGCCTTTTATCGGAAGCTCAAGATAGTGAATATAGCACTCCACCCTCCAGTAGCTTACAACAGCAATTTTAGATTGTTTAGATTGATTAACTGATCCAAAGCCATGGCTGAATGTGAACTCTGCAGTCCTAGTCCAATATGTTATCCAATGTACTATACTGCCTTTCTTAAACTGTATAAAGAGGCAATAGATTTACTCATCTGCACTAAATAACATTTAAAGCTAATTAGAAAAACACAGGAAATGCATCACATTAGTGTCATTATTATACACTGTTTTATATAAGAGTTGTCAAGCCCAAGAAACTACCATAGGTAAAGCAAAAACGTGGACAAGTTTTGGCTTCATTCCCAAAATAATACTAAGAAACCTAAACTTAAGACTAATAGATAAAAATATTCAAAGAATCTGGAATTACAGAAAGGTCACATTTTTAGAAACCAAAGGGAAAAAAAACTGACTTAATGCAGTTCTGTTCAGAGAGCTGCATATGACAAGCCCAAACATGTCCATATAATACAAAAGAATACTTTGGGGCATAATCCTATATACAGACTTGTCTTAGGGAAACAGGATTTACCAGAAGGTCTCCATACCAGCTGAACACCTGATTTCTTTCTGCCATGACTAAACAAGTTCACATACTATTGCAATGGTATGCACAAGAATAACTAAAAAGGGTAAAAGTATTGGTGGAATATGTCAACGCAGAGAAGAAATACACAATGACCTGTTTTAAATAATACACTAAACCATGTCACGCTTAGAGTAAAATAATTATCTTCCAGTGATTGTAACTGGAAGAGGATTTTAAAATAGTTACCTATCTGATTTTTATCCAGTCACTGTTTTTAGTACGCCAAAGCAACTTGAAGGCTATCAATCTTCTTTTCTGATAACCTTGCAACACTGAAAATAAGAAACATACAGGATAACCGCTCCATCCCAATTTGACTTAGGTACTAGAGTAGCAACAAGTTCTGAACTCCATGCATAAGGTTAAAAAAAAAGGAGTCATTGCAGATTTTATTCTGGTAATCATTCCATTTCAAGGTCATTGAGCCAGCATTGTCCAAAGACATTTCCATGGTCATGTGGCCAGCATAATGTCACGAGAGCTGTTGCCTTTCTACCAAAGTGGTACCTATTTATCTATTCACATTTGCATGCTTTCAAACTACCATGTCCCAAGGTGCTTTTTTTCAGGAGGCAACTGGACATTCTTGTTTTTTCTTTTGAAGATGTTTCGCTTATCATCCAAGAAACTGAAGAAGAATGTCTTCAAAAGGAAAAAAAACAAGAAGGTCCAGTTGGCCTCCTGCAAAAATGTACCTTTGGGACAACCTGAGAATAACTGAGAATCCCTACAGACTTTCAAACTACTAGGTTGGCAGGAACCGGGGTGAGGACAGGAGTTAACCCTGTTGTTTAACATTCAGGTCTCAAGCTTGGGTTACTGGCTTTTCAGCTGACAAGCCCAGCATCTTAACCACCGAGCCACCGGACTGCCCTACTCCAAGCATATGGGAAATGAAATTATTTTCTCCTGCCTATCTGTATTCTTACTGTGTTGTATACATTTGTCATGTCACAGAAAACAGAAGCCATTCAGATATCAAACCACCTTTCTTCTTAAAAGACGGTATCGGGCAGTGGAAGATCTGGAACCAGAAAATCAAGTGAAACAAATGTTCCTATAAATAAAAAACGACATACACCCAAGCTGTACAGATCCAGTGTTTCAAATAAATGATTAGTATTGGAACTAACTTCTTCAATGCAGCCAGTGTCATGGAATCACAGAAGTCTAGTTTTATCTGGCATGCAGTCTTTCTCTAGAAATCATATATGTTAATAATTTTGTTCCAAGGAGAGTTCAGTTCAGTTAAATTGATATGGGGTTAGTAGTAAAACACAGTTCACACAAACAGCTCCAGGCAGATGTATAAGGTTGGGTTCATAACAAAGGAGTTCATGTTACTACATTCATGTTAGCCATTTTGGCTTTCAAAGGCAGATTCTTAGTTTCATTCCATAGAAAAAAGGAATGTCAGTGTTTGCACAGCTGAACACATTGATTTGTCAGCAGTTCAAAGTTGACAAAACATTCTAAGGTGCAATTTAAGGAAGAAGAAAATGAATGATGTGAGACTTCATCTATTCATGGCAGAGGAGCTTGAGTGGGGATGATGGAAGGAAGATCAGAAGTTTTAATAGTCAAAGGATCACCAGATAGATCAAGACTAATTGCCAAGTTATTTGACTGAGGAAAAGAGAAAGAGGAAAAATGCCACCAATATCTGTAAGCCTTTAACTCTAGAATAAGGAGGAACATACGGGACTAAAATTAAAATAGAATGTAGATATGTTAAGCCCAGGGGTGAAATGCTGCCGGTTTGGACCGGTTCTCCCAAACTGGTAGCAAAAAATTGTATGGTTTGCCTGAACCAGTAGTAAAAAAAGGTTCCGACAATGGCAGGGTTGATTCACCAGCTCTTTAGTTCCTCCTTGGGGTCTTCCCCAGCTTGTCTGGGGGAGTGGCTTCCTTCCTGTTTGCAAGGATTGGCAGGAAGGATTCCCCATTCAGCCTTGAGAGAAAAGAAGTGTGTCCTTGCTCTTTCCCTTTCGTGCCCTTTCCATTTGGTGGAAGCTTTCAAAGTGAGGAAGTGCGTGCTTTTTTTCTCTTGAGGCTGAATGGAGAATCCTTCACGCACACCCCTGCAAACAGGAAGGAAGCCACATACCCTCAGACAAGCCAGGGAAAGCCCCAGGGCTGGGCCATACCCCCATTTGGTTTTTATATTGACAGTGAGATTGAATCTCCAGTGATTGGCAGAAAGTTCTTCAGCTGGCTTTGATTCCTGCACTCCTACCATATGGTCCTCCCCCTCCCCAAAGCACAAAAGTTTCCTTCTGAAGCTGTGCATCCCAGCTCCCACCCCTTTGCCCAAAAAGACAGCTGTCACTTAAGCCCCTGTCCTGCCCTGCTTCCTCGCACCCAGGTCGGGCAGTGCCAACCCAGCAGGCTGCCTGCCTGAGCTCCCTCCCACTGCCTTTTCTCATGCTAAGCAAAGTGGGTTGGAGAGGAGTGGAGGCATGGGTGAGCTGCAGGGATGGCAGGTGGGGATGGGCGCCTCTTCCCTCCCATTGGGGCTCTGGCTCCAGAGGCTCTCCCCCGCCAAGGAGAGTGGCCTGAAGACATCGGGGGGGGGGGGGAGGCAGCAGTTGCTGGGGCTCTGAGCCCATGTGGGACTCCGAGACAACTGCAGGAGGGACCTTCTCTCATCCCCAGCCCCAGACTCTGCAAGGGAGGCAGGCAGGCAAATGAGGCAGGTGGGCGCTGCGGAGGGAGCAGTGGAGAAGCCAGTCTTGGGAGGAGCGGATTGGCCACCGCCAGTTTCCAGAGTGGGTTTCTCTCCCTCCAAGGTTGCAGGTGTCTGCTCCTGGCTCAACATAGGGAGCAGGAGAGGTAAGGAGCGGCAGCAGCAGCAGTGCAAAGTTGCCACTCTAGGAAGGGGTGGGGAGGGTATCAGCCTGGCAACCAAATGTAGGTTAGTGTGCTCTATTGTGTTCCCTGTAGGTACCTATTGTTGTTAAAGTTGAGCTTTAAATAATCAAGAGAAGAAGAAAATCATTTCATTTGAGCTGTGGTGCTGAAGAAGGCTCCTACGTATACTTTGGATAGCAAGTAACTAAAAAGCTGGTAGTGGAGTGCATAACACCAGGTATGGCGCTAGAAGGCAAAATCACAAAACTGCATCTCACTTACTTTGGTCACTGTCATGTGGGGGAATTCACTGGAGAAAGCAGTTGTATTTGGAAGAGCTAGTGGTAAAAGGAAAGCAGGCCATCAAAGAACATAGTGGCTGGACACTATCAAAGCTGACACCAGACATAGAAAAATTCAAAGTAACAGTGCAAGATCAAAAGATGTTGTGAGATCAACTAAATGGATAACATCATCATAATTAATGTTGCTAGTTTAAAAGGTATACCAATGACTTATCATGGTTATCACATCCACTTTTAGATTTTAAAGTGTTTTTAATTATTTAAAGTGATTTTTGTTGACAAATCAGGAGGATCAGGACCAAGAACTACCATTTTAGAAAGCTAAGCACCATAGACATACACTACATTATACATACCATGCATATCACATATAATTTTCCTTTTTCGTATCATCATACTGATCAGGAGTGGGTTGCTGCTGGCATTACTGCTGGTTTGGTGTGCAAAATGTTTGCATGCGCAGAACCAAAAATCAAGATGGCACCACCGTAAAAGAACTGGTTCGGGGACGTGGCAGGTCTGGTTCACTACCAGTTCCAGCGACCCAAGCTGCCAAGTTACTACCTATTCGACCAAACTGGTCCGAATTGGTAGGAACCTATCTCTGATACTGATCTTGACCATGTTTGCTGTTAAACAGAAGCTTATCTTTTCTGCATCTTTTTTCCACGGATGGAAACCAGTGAATTTTACTGTAGTTGCTGGAATGGGAAACTAGCCTATAAACTGAAGATTAACAACCCAGTGGAGAAATGAGGAAAAACTAGAAATTTGGGGGGAGGGCACTAGTAAATAATCAATTTTCTTCCTTTCTCCCAGTGGTTCATTATAAATGGCTTATTGAAATAATCCAAGCCTGAAGTTTGCAAATAAATCCTTTTCTAGGTTCCGTGGTGGGAAAAGGCATCAATACTTACAACAAGCTTTCTGCTAATTACTTTTAAAACATTTAAAGTGTTGCAAAAATTATTTCTTAGGATTGCTGAACAGCAATTTTTTAAACATATCTTTTAAATATATTTTGTTAAACACCTATTGATTTTATTACTTGTGATAACTGTAATACCTGGTGATCTCTGGCTCATAAATTATGAATATCATGGAATGGAGGAGCTAAACACCATCTGCTAATGTATTACACCATCTCCTAGCTATACTAAGGGTAGTTTGACATGAGGGGAGGGGGAGAGAAGGTTTTTCACAGACAGAGGAAGTCCGACTGTGTATGTTTGTGTATTACAATTAGGCAGCCTCCGCTATTGAGATATAAAATCTAGGGATGATTCAAGACTATCAGTAAGGAATTTATATGTATGTCCATTTCACAAATTTGGGTGACTTATAATAAAAAATAAATAAAAAGAGTCAAACATTAACAACTATTCTATGATTAAAATATCAATGTTATTTTAAAAAACCAGAAGAGAGCATCTTTGTTGTTATGTTCAATGTAGTCATCTTAACTTCTCCATATCCCTGTGATCCTCAAACTGTTGACACTGCCATGTTTTGAGGAACTTCTAGAAGGATAGCAAGGACGAGGCCACAGAATATTCCACAGGGTGGGTTCAATGGCAGGGGGGGGGGGCAGATGAGAGAAGCAACATACTCTTCTACCAGACTTGATGGGACCAGAAGTTTTAATCGAGAAGAGGAAATCTTGGTAAGAGGATGCAGTGTGGAATGTTCTACTTGGTGAATATTCAAGAAAAAAGGGGATCCAATATGTTTCAAGCTTTAGTAGTCAGGAAAAGTAGGGAAATTTTAATCAGAGGCCTTAATTATCTTTTGGGGGAATTTAGTAACCACAGAATTTTAGAATAGACATTCCCTTTCTTTACTGAAATATTGCTGTTTTGGAGATAATCTTTGAATAGTGCAACAATTAGGTGATGAAAAATTGTCCGGGAAATTGAAGCTAGGAATGGACAGGATTCAAAATGGAAAGGATCATATATATATATATATATATATATATATATATATATATATATATATATATATATATATATATATATATATATATATATATATATATATATATATATATATATAAATAAATAATATGTATATGTGTCTGTGTATGTATGTATGTATGTATGTATATGTATGTATGTGTGTGTATATATATATATATATATATATATATATATATATATATATATATATATATATACATACACACACACACACACACACACACACACACACACATATATAGTTACCGATAAAAAAGAATATATGTAACTCAGGGTTGAGCTGTGGAGTCCTTGGTGTTCTCTGAGCTTAGTTATCTAGTCAGTTAATAAAATATCTGCAAGCAAACAACTAACTATTTATATGTAGTAGCTGAATTGCACTTACTCAGCTATTTGACTGGAAAGGTCAATCTTTGAAAGAAATGTAAGTCATTCTATCTTTGCCAGAAGGAAAGTTTGTAAAATGTAAAATGTTTTATAAGCTGTATTTTATTTCATAACAATATAATTTAAAAAGGTTTCAATTTTTCAAAATCTGCAATCAACTATATGCAATTGCAAAGCTGTAGTAAGATCGATATAGAAAACCTGCAGTTAATCTGAACTAGTAATATCCTATTTTAGCAAATCAATGTGCTGGGGTTTTATATATTATGAATATTGCAGGTTCTTAAGATTGTTATTGAATCTGTTTCAGAAAATATGTAGCAAAGGTTTGATTTTACTTTGGTATGTTGGAATTGTATTATGTTTGGCCTTGTTCTATG
This sequence comes from Thamnophis elegans, assembly GCF_009769535.1. NCBI lineage: Eukaryota > Metazoa > Chordata > Lepidosauria > Squamata > Natricidae > Thamnophis > Thamnophis elegans. Next base: position 28,381,596 of record NC_045549.1, on the reverse strand, counting down.
CTGATACCATTTTAGTTCATTATTCATAAAATTATAAATAGGTTGATAGATAGGTAAATAGGTTGATAGAAAAAGAAAAAGGAGTACAAAAGGGTTACTGAATTATATTCCCCAAAATTAGAATCTGTCCAAGTATGAAGAAATTTGGAAATATCACCTGTGAGCAGCGTTAAAGTTTTATTCTTGTGGAGTCTAGTAAACCTGACTTACAATTCTGGATGAAAATTGAGCACAATTTAAAGAGATAAAGTGATTTTTAGCACTATAAGCTTCTGTGCAAGATCTTGTTTTATACAATATAAAGCCTAATCTGTTCCTCCTCCTGCTCTTTATCCTTCTCCTCTACCTTCTTTTTATGGCATAGATTTATCCAAGCCCTATGGAAAGAAGAATGTTTTAGCAAAAAACCTGTAGTTCTAACTAACACCAGAGAGTGGCAGAATGATAACAGTAAAAGCAATTTATCCAGCTCTTACAAACATCTATCCCTTTCTGTAATCTACTCTGAATTCTATAATGCTTTGAATACTCAAAAATAAATAGAGAATATGCTCAGTAATGAACAACAGTAAGATTAATAAAACTGAGTTATTTACTAGTATTAACTTATCCCAGATATTTTCAAATAGAATAACTACTGTACCTATAACATGTTATGTCAATAATCTTGTATTTTATCTCTTTGGCTCCAGACTTCTCAAAATTGGTGGCCCTTCTCTGTGTACAGGTGAACATCTGTGTACATCTCTGAGCATGCACCCAAGAGTGCCTTTAGGGCAGGGATCTTGAACTGACGGTTCGCGGGCTGGATGCATAACACGCAGGCCATGCCCACCCCAGCTCTGCAAAAGGCAGCAACATTGCAATACGCCATGTGACATCAATGTAACACAGCAAGTTTGACATCCATGCTTTAGGGCAATTGCAGATGTAGTCTTGCCATCAGATAAAACCATTTTTCATCAACATTCACTATAGGATTGTTCATTCTGTGAGGTTTTCTACCAAAATTTCATGTACAAATAAACCCAGACAATGAATAAAAATAAACAACCCAAATAAAAAAACAAAAAAATTAAAACTTAATTTTAAAATAAAAAAACCTAGAAACTCAGAACAAAAAACACAAATCTCAATTTAAAAACCCATAGATTGATGCACGTATTTACTATGAAAAAACATAACTGACATTTTATTCTATCTTGTTCCTAGCACTGATTAGTCATACTACATTGGCTTTTAGAAAACATATGCTTCATAATTTCCTCTAGCAACAACTTGGACTATAATAATGTTATAAACTGAAAGAAGCTGCACATCTCAATTTATATGGCAAAAATTAAAAACTTCTACTGGCATTCAATTATTAGGTTGATACTTTCAGTGTTAGGTAATAATTTCTCCTGAATATCATATTGTTCAATAATTTAATAATCTAAACATTAGATGCAGATGGTTCCTTGATTCTCAATGATGACCACTTTTAATGTATTGTAATTAACATTAAGCAAATCGTCCTTAAAAAAGGAACTTCCTATTGATCCATAGAAGCCTACTTAGTTGGGAAGACTAAGTTACATTTTGGTTGTTTGAATAAAATATTGCAAGCATTTACCTGTTTCTCTGTGATAGGTGGAAAGCCCTTAACATGTAAATCATGTTGTTTATTGAAGTTATTAAACTGCAACAAACAAATACACATTGATGTTTAGATGCTACTGTGAGTTATGTGCTTTTTAATATTATATGGTGCCGTCTAACTTCAGTTTCTGGTATCAAATTCTGTCAATTTATACTTTTGCACATAGAGTCTCCCACAGAGAATTGTTGGAAATTATGATATACTCTGCACTGGAAAAGGGGAATAATATGACCTCTAACATTGAGTATGATATTGTTAGATCTTAAAATAGTCTTGCTGTTGTATCGATAACATGTTGAGGGCTATGGTCTCCCAATTTAAATGTGCAAAATCCCCACAAGCTCTTGCATTAGAGTGACGGAAGTGAAACTGCACTCAGAAATAAAGCAAGGAAAACATCAAACAGGGTGAAATCCACTTACTTTTGCTCCCGGTTTGGTAGCAATGTAAGCGCATGTGCACTGCTTTGCTCGCATGCACTACCTCCATGCATCCACAGGACCTTCTGTGCATGCGCAGAGTATGCCAGCAAAGGTAAGCGAACAGTGGGGGAGTGGAATCTGCTGTGCCAGGCGATTTACATTAGCTTGAAAGCAAGAAATCCTGCTAATAGAAATTGCTCATCACAGCTACTCATTGGAAAAACTGGTTTGCCTGAACCGATAGCATTTCTTTTACTACTGGTTCGGGCGAATGGGTAGCATTTTTACTACCGGTTCGGGCAAACTGGTCCAAACCAGTAGCATTTCACCTCTGTCATCAAACAATTTTATGACTGAAGGTATCATTGCTCAAAACTTCACAAGGACCCATCATTGATCTATGTAGGCTAATGAGCTGAAATCTTCCAGGTGTAAAAGTCCAAAAAGAACATGGAAGGTTTTAAATTTGATTGGTTCTTAATGCCGAACTACCAAGATTATGATTATTTGACACCTTGGGGTTGAGGACAGAGCCATTATTGATCTTGCTGGAGCATCATTTCCCAATTTGAGACTGGTGTGCAATTTGGAGATCCTTTTGAACTAACACTTACTGCTCAAACAGCAGAAGGCAGGTATGGCCAAGAGGACCATCTACCTAATTTATGTTGTGTACTAGTTGTGCCCTTCCCTCAATCCAAAGGTTCTTCATACATCCCCTAACTCCGCTGAAGATGTTACCTATCTGGTAATGAAACATTTGAAAACCAATCCACAAGCTTGGAGAAAGAACCTTCACCCTCGCTCTTCATACAGTTATTAATGCCCTATTCTCCTCATACACTTCACATTGAAGACCACCCAGAAGCTACAGCTGCTTTAAATGAAATGGTATGAACCGTAATGGCACTTTCAATATTCCCATGAGTCACCTCTGCTTAGGTGAGTTGCATTGCTTTCCAGCTTCCAAGTGCAATTCAACATGATCTTCTTCTTCTTCTTCTCCTCCTCTTCCTCCTCCTCCTCCTCCTTCATCTATCTATCTATCTATCTATCTATCTATCTATCTATCTATCTATCTATCTATCTATCTATCTATCTATCTAATTATATATATATATAAAAATGGCTGTGCATGTATGTTCCAGCATAACTTTGGAACACCTCGAGCAATTTCAACCAAACGTGGTACAGAGATGACTTACCTCTGGAAACAAATACTGTGGGGGGAAGACACCCCTAACACTCCTTGGGGTGTGCGTTCTGTTATGATACAGCCTGTTATGCCTTAAAATGGCTTTTACTGTACAGTGCAGTGGAGTTGCCATGGTAATGGCTTCACAGTATTCCACAAGGGGGCTCCCTCTGGTAAGGGGGAAAATCCAACATTAGAAATTATGTTTGGCCCAGACATTTTCCCCCTATAAATAAATATCCAGGCAACACTGGGTTATCAGCACTAATTACTATAAAACTCTACATGGAATAGGACTTGGACATCTGAGAGGCCACCTGTCTCCAATTGCCTGCATGGCAAGTTTCAGCAAATCAGGACTGAGGAAACGTTTCTTCTTCTCATGCCATCTGGAACAGCACCCAGTCCCTTGTGATTCCAGGAACCGCTTAAAACCTGGCTTTGATTCCTGTATGTATTGGGTGGGGCCAAGGTTCTTGCTTTTGTGATTATTTTAGTCCTGAGCTGTTTATGTAGTTTTGTGTGCTTCCCAGAGTGTACTAGAAGTAGTCAGCTATAACAAATTTAAATTAATAATATTGTTTTAGACTTTATGAATCAGTGTTCAAATTTGAGAATAAAATAACCAGCTAGTGTTAATGGGTACCATTTATTTCACGGGTGTCAAACTCGTGGAGACATGTTCCCCTCATGTGACGTAGCAACACTTTTTTCCCTTTGTGGAGCTGGGGTTGGTGTGGCCTGCGTGTGACAACATCCTAAGGGTCGCCAGTTTGACACCTGTACAATTTTATTTGAATGCAATGAAGATATAATTTTTGTTGTGTTCTGCTTGCCTCTCTGAGAACTTGACAGCTTCTTCATTACTGCTAAAAATCTGCATGGATATACCCCTGAAGTCATCAAAAGTCATGCTTGATTTGACAGCACCTTATCTTTACAAAGCATTGAAAGTCATGAAAAGCTCCCTATTCTGTCATGATAGCATGGCAAAATAATTAGCAGAGCTTGCTGCAGAACTGGTCCATATATTTATATCTCTTGTATAGTATAATTATGTAGCTAATAAGAAACCATACTTTTCTTGTAGAGGGAACAGTTTTATACATGTAAAGGAATAATATTTCTTAGACACACAGGCTGGGCTTCACATATTAAACCATAATGTGATGTAGTTGTTAGCAGCCAAACTATGTCCAATTTTCAAAGATGAATAGTAATTATGACCACACCTCAAAGTTATGGTCATGTGGTCATGTGATCAAAATTCAGGCACTTGGCAACTGCCTTTTTTACAACCACAGCATGCACTTCAATTTCCCAAACTATTTCCCCCATACTCTGTCCTTTTGGCCACCCTGCACTTCACTCTTGCCACATTTTCTTCCTCCTGTTTGCGGGTCTGGGTCCCTGGCCGGATGACTGCCCAATCCCAAGATCCATGCAGTGAGTTGTAGCAGGGAGCTTGCCAGGCCTGGCCGTGGAGGAGGCAATGGAGTAGTTTGTGTAGGACAGACGCATCTGATTATGATGTAGTTCTCGCCCAAGAACCACAATCAGAACTGCCATTTATAAGTGTACTAATCATGGGTTTTGCCTAGTCTTGCTTAGTGACAAAAATTTTCGATCCCACCTAGCACCATTAAGCAAGAACTGTCTGAATACCGGTTAGGAAATAACTAAAAAGGAACAGCCAGTCAAGTTGCTGAATAAACAGATTTTCAAAAAAATTTTATACTGGTACGATGGAACTAGTCAGCTATTCTGCTGGAAAATAATTCAGACTGTTAAAAAAAATATAAAGATAAAAGAAATCCCAAATTATATTATAGTTATAGTGCTATGGTATGTAGTTGTAGCATTAGAAGAGTACATGTATTCAATTCCCAATGGAGAATATGGCATTTGTGTCACTTTATAATTGAAATAATATAGAATATTTACAGCGAAAGCAATTGGTGTATTATTGGAGCCGAGGTGGCGCAGTGGTTAAATGCAGCACTGCAGGCTACTGCTAGATCAGCAGTTCAGCGGTTCAAATCTCACCGCTCAGGTTGACTCAGCCTTCCATCCTTCCGAGGTGGGTAAAATGAGGACCCGGATTGTTGGGGGCAATATGCTGACTCTCTGTAAACCCCTTAGAGAGGGCTGAAGAGCCCTATGAAGCGGTATATAAGTCTACTGCTATTGCTATTGCTATTGTATTAATATCATAGATGAAATAAAATATAATATTTTATTTCATCTATGATATAGGAAAAAGTTATGCCAAATTTTAACTTCTTAAGTCTTCAAAAATGTATATAGGTGTCTGCACTTGCATGTGCATTGCATCTGATCTGTTGGAAATCCTCAGGTGGAACTAACTTTATTTTCTCTTAGATATTAATATTTTTAGCTTGGACTGTATCCACAGTTATAAGGAATATCTATTTGTTCCATGTATTTGATTTTGTGCTATACATAAAATGTATGATGAGTCACTGCTGAAGTTAAACACATTAAAACAAAAGAAAAGGAAACAAAAGAATGTTGGGGAAGAAAAACAATGTTTTATTTAACCATTAATGGTCATTGTTCTGTCAGGAGTTCTGCATTAATAAGCATTAATTCCCAGTATTCTACAAAGTACTTCATGTTCTTGCTAGCAAGACATGTTGTGTTCATCTTACCTTTCCCTGTTGTCCATAGACAGAATTACAATACATTAGTTTGTTGGTTATAGATTGCTCTATTTTTTTGTCCTCCATCATGTAGACAACATTTATTCTAAAGAGGCTATTTAGAGGGGGGGGGACTCATCCTTTCAACTTTACCATAGATGGGCTATCCCACCAAAAGTATTCTGTCATTTTCACATACATGTTTGCCCATGATGATCGTATACAATAGCACCAATTTTCTGCTTTTATAATTGTGACATATTGTATTTGTTAAACTGATTTGTTAAACTGACAGACTGATTTGTTAAACTGACAGACTGCTTTTCCTCCAGGAGTTCAAGACAGTTTCCATGAGAAACTCCTTCCATTTTAACTCTGCAAAAACAATCCTGAGAGACAGATATGCTTATTTAAATATACGTACATGGCTGCCCATATCAGAAAATGTGACTTTGAGTAGTTGACAAGGTGGCTGATAAAGATTTAAAAAATACAATATTAATACAATATAAGTACATTTCACAACCAACTAAAACACAAAGTAGTAGCCACCATACTGTACAGCAAAAGTTATTCCCAATTACCCTCCCAAGTCCATGCCTTGGAAGCAATGTCTTCAAGGCTTTCAGAAAGGTAAGCAGAACTGGGACAATCTAATCTTGGTGCTATGGTGTCCAGAAGGCAGGCACAGCTACAGAAAAGATGTGGGAAAGATTGGCCTAAGAGGCAGTAAGTAACTCAAAGTCATCCAGTGAGACACCCTGGTTGAGGACAAGGGTAGGATTCTACCGGTTTGGACCAGTTCAGGCGAACTGGTAGCTTCGAAGAACCAGTCTGCTCTCACTAGCAAGAGGCCCGCCTGCCCCTGCGCTTTACCTACCTTTATTTTCTCAGCTGAGTCGTGCGACAGAGTGGATTGCTGCGCCTCAGCTGTTTTCCTTCCCAAGCAGCAGGAAGGTAAGTATTTTAACAACTGTGCACTCGTGCACAGCGAACCAGTGTTAACTGTAGGATCCCATCCCTGGTTGAGGGTAGACTTGGTTGTGGTTAACTATACATATAATATAGAATTGTGAGTTATACAGTACGTCTATGAAGAATGGGACTGTGGCTGAAAATATAAAAAAATAATCAGAAATGCACATTTTATTCCTTGCCATTTTCAGGATGGTAATGATTAGGTATTTAAATATGCACACACACATACTCTTTTTCCTTGATGAGAGAATGTCACTAGCACTGCTGAAATTGTTATACACCAGTCAATCCTTTTGTGCAGTTTCTAATAACACATTTAAGAGATATAGAAGGGGGTGGTGGTTATTTGTATTGCTGATGTTTAATCCTGTTTTTAACCATCTCAATCACTTTATCCAGCTGTTTTCTCTATCGTGGAAAAGGTTCAAAAATTGGCTGTTGCTAACAGGAAGATTTAAGCATTAATCTCTAACAGCAAGAGATTTAAGCATTAAAGATAAAGCATTCTCGAAATAGTATGTCTAAGAAATATATAACAGTATCATGGCTCATTGAATAAATGTGGTTTTTGTTATAAAAATACAGCAGATAAATGTAACATGGGATGAATTACTTGCCAGCAGGTATATACTTGAATTTTGCATTTTTTAAAAAATTGCACTTCATAAAGACTGCGTGATTCACTTTTCTCAAAAATAGAATTAGTTTCCAAGCAGAAAAAAAATAGGCTTTCTATATGACATCTAGAAGCCTGATTTACAGAAATTAGGAAGTATATGCTTGTATGTATGATTATCTCTCTGTGTGTAACCATAGTGGGGCAGGGGTTAAGATATTGTATTAGAATTAGATTGAAGTCCACACTCAACTCAACCACAGAAGTGAGTCACAACACCCTCAACTGTGGAAGTGAGTCACAACATATAGTACTTCAGAAAGTTGGTGCTCTGTTAAAACTGGAAGCAAAGGATCATCTCCATGGCTTTTAGCTCCGGAGTAGACTTGATTTTTCTCAAGTTTCCAGCTCGAGCAAGCGCTGCCACCTATTGAAATACGGCAGAAATATTTAAGATTAATTTCTTTTTAAGAGTTACTATGAATGTGCATTAATTGTTACCATCATTCCTGGCTCCTGCTAGACAGGATTATTCATTTCTCTTTCTAATCTCACTAGAAGCATTTTTTTTAGTTAGTACTGTTGCCCCATTTAGTTTTTTAGTTAAATAAAAACAGCAAAACTAAATGGGGCAACAGTACTAACGGGTATTAGAAGTGCCACTGGTTGCCTGGCAGCCGAGGAAAGGTTTTGTGTGGAATCTCAGAGAGAATTAAGCTGCTTTCTAGAGCGAAAGACCAGGAAGGCGGAACTCCAGGGAGCCTCTGTACTAACCAAGGTAAATTTACAAGCTGAACGTGTTTCATTCAATAGCCTCATAAAGGTCTAAACAGACTTTTTCCCCCAGCAAGGGCACAGAGTGATTTTTAGCATGAAGATGGCACACCATCGGCAGGCTTCTGCGCAGCCTTCTCCCAAATTTCAAGGTTACGACAAGAAGGACTGGGGAGGTACATGATAGCATTGCTCCAATATCTAAGAGGCTAACACAAAGAAAGACCCCATTTTCAACCCATTTTCCAAAAAGCACCTAAAGACAAACAAGAAGCAATGGATGGGAACTATCAAGGAGAGAAGCACTCTGGAATTAAGAAGAAATTTCCTGACAGAACATTATCAGTGGAACGAGTTGCCTTGAGAAGTTAGAATGCTCCTGCACTGGGAAGTTTTTAAGAAGAGATTGGACAACCATTTGTATGAAATGTATAGGGCTTCCTGGCTGAGCAGGGGGCTGGACTAGAAGGCCTCCAAGGTCCTTTCCAACTCTATACTGTAAAGTCCAAGTTCGCATCCCGCGTCCCGGCGTCTGAGTACTGCCGGGCGCTGCTTCCTTTCCTCTCCAGGACTAGTAAATCCGCCACGTGGTCGCCTTAACTCCTCCTGGAGGCTCCAAGAGGGAACCCAAGACTTACTCCGGCTCCCCGCCCTTCCCCTCAGCGCCTGGAGGATTATGGCTCAGAGCGGGCCGCTGACGCTCGAGCAGGCACAGGGAGGGACTTACCTGCTGCGGCTGTTGTCAGGAACGGCGCTTCCCCCGCCCGCCGCCTCTCTCTCTTTCCCCGAAGGCCGCTCCGAATTGCGCATCCTGGAATCCATCTAAGCGACCTAGTCGAGAGGGGGCTTCTTTTTTGCGCCTCGAAAGGAAAACTTTTCAGCCGTCCAAACACGCGGATTATTACTATCAAGTCAGCTGAGAGACGCGTCGAGGGTGGGGTCTGGCGGCGACGACGCCACGGAAGGAAGAGCGGAGTCGCCTCAAACCGCCAGGTATCTCCTTTTGGTCTTTCCCAGAACGAATAGGTGGGAGCTAGCATATTCCTCGCTTTTCTCAACCACGTGGTTCGTGGGGGGGGGACTTCCCTTAGACCAGGGGTCCCCAACCGTGGCAACTTGAGGATATGTGGATTTCAACTCCCAGAATTCCCCAGTCCACAAATTTTGCTGGCTGGGGAATTCTGGGTATTGAAGTCCACAAGTCTTAAAAGTTGCCAAGGTTGGACGGGATCGCTAAGACGATAAGTAGCGTATATGCTCCATAAGGGGCTGTCAGGGATCTGGAGGAAACCGGGAGAAAAGGGAGTGGGAATCGTATGATGGAGCTCGACGTACTAGCCTGACGGCTGAGGCGATCGCACTCTGACCAGAGGCAACGGAGTGGGCCTAAGAAGAGCCGGACTGGGTTCATTTCGCTTTTTTTTTTTAATTCCAAAGTTGATGGAATGTTCATTCCTATTCATTCGAAAGTGAAAGGCGTAGCAATTGAAAAGCTTTCGAAATAGTCTCCTATATAGGAAGGGGAAACTACGCGGCGCTGGATTTAAAACATTTTGTGAGTTTTGTCCGGGTTTTCCATGGTCATCTTCCTCTAGCCAGGTGCCATAAAGGGTATCCAACCTTGGGCTTGAATTCCCAGATTTCCTGGTTGGGGAATTCAGGGAGTTGAAGCCCACATGCCTTAAAAGTTACCAAGGTTGGAGTCCTCGGTCATAAAAGTATTTCTGAGACTTGTTGCTTAACCAGAAGTACTCCTCCCGCCCTCCTTTGTAAATTGCCAGCATACTTGGGAAGCGGAGGCGTGAACGCAATAAGTGTTACAACTGGATTGGGTGGTGGTTTTTTTCCCCCTTGGGCCGATCTTGGCAATAGCTGGTTCAAAGCATCCTCTTCCCTGTTTCCTTTGCCTCCCTCCCTCCGTGAGCGTCTCGTTCTCCTGAAACGAGGCCGGAAAACAACGAGCTTAATCCGCTCATTTGGAAGACGGATGGCGTCGCGCTGCTTGGAAAAGAGGCGAACGCGGAAATGAGCTCCCCCTTCGTTATGGAGGCAGCCGCATATTATAAAGCTAGCCTGATTTATACAGATTACTGCCGATCTTGAACGCACTGTTAGACTTGCAAATACGTTAGACTGACCTCTTCCCGTTGCGCTTTAAAAGAGTTGGCTGAGCTCTATAGCGATTTCTTTTCTCGAAAGCTCATGCCACCCGCAACTGCTGGATTCGTACATTATTTAGGTCACAGCTAATAATTCGAATGTAAGGCTCTTAGAGAGAGAAAAGAATTTCCGTTTATACTGGTGCTTGTCTTTCTCTTATCAAGGCCATATTTGGAAATAATACGTTTTTTTTATCTGCATAAATACTTATTGGAAGACCATATTCTTGAACCATGATGCATTGGACTGTGAATTAGCCAAAGCTACTTTAATGTAGCAATAATGCTGTGTGTGTGTGTGTGTGAGAGAGAGAGAGAGGGAGGGGAGAGGGAGGGAGGGAGGAGAGGGAGGGAGAGAGAGAGAAGGCAGGGGAGAGAGGAGAGAGAAAGGAGAGAGAGAGGGAGAGAGAGAGAGAGAGAGAGAGGGAGGCTCAGTGGTTGCCCTTTTCCCTCTCTGGAAGAACGTTGTAGCTCCTGCTGCCTTAAGAAAGTTCAAAACATTCTTAAAGAGCCATCTCCTGGGCACCTTTTTTTGAACTAACCATCTGGCAGATGGTACAAGATAATAAAAACAAGGACAAATAGGCTGAAAAATAGCGTCTATCCATTGAATTATGGTATAGTGCAATATTGGGTTTTCAGTTTCAATTATATAGAAAGTAAAAGATGTATGTTTGTGTTTTTATTTTATAGTTATAATGTACACTGAAGACGGCATTTAATTTTGTTGTACCATGTGGAATGACAATAAAGTAAACTAAACTAAACTAAATATGATGTGTGGACATGGAAAATAAAGTAAAAACATATTGGGTCATTGAGACAAATGAACATATTTGATAGGTGATGCATTTTTTTCTAAATTCAAACACTCATTTAAAATCAATGAAAAAATATCTCTGGTTTTGGATATAACGTAACTTACCGTATATACTCGAGTATAAGCCGACCCGAATATAAGCTGAGGCACCTAATTTTACCACAAAAAAACTGGAAAAGTTATTGACTCGAGTATAAGCCTAGGGTGGGAAATGCAGCAGCTACCAAATTTCAAAAATAAAAATAGATACCAATAATGCCATTGCCCATTGAAAAACATATACAGCTGCCTGTGCCCATTAAATATACAGTAGCCATTGTAAAAATTTGCTCTGCATAACAAATTATTATCACACAATACCGGTGTATTCAATGAAATACTTCACTCACCTCATGATGCTGATGTCCCGCTGTGATGATGATGTCCCGCCTCCTATGACACACGGCACAGTGATTCCTATCATTGGATCACTGTACCAGAGGAGGTGGGACATCGCTATGTGGCTGCTTGCCATAACAAGGAGGAGGTGGGACATCGTTGCAGAGCGGCAGGAGGGGAGGAAGGGGAATCGTAAGATAGCCCTGCATTACATTAGAACGTGAGGAGGGGGGATGGTGCGGTGCACACTGCGCGGCAAACTGACACAGAGGGAGGGGAAACTCAGGGGCGCTGGGCCATTCACGAGCGTCACCCAGCGGCATGGCCCCGCCCCTTTTTCTCCCATTTCGGGCAAATTTTTCACTGACTCAAGTATAAGCCGAGGCGGCTTTTTTCAGCTCAAAAAGTGGGCTGAAAAACTAGGCTTATACTTGAGTATATACAGTACCTTACATCTTTTGGGTAAAATACCCGCAATCAACATATATTTCTTCCTTGGTAGATATAGGCCAATGTGGGAATACTGGCCTTGAAAGATGTATTGGGCTCCCCAAATGGTCACAGCTATCTTCTCCATCTGACTTGCATAATTTTTAAGGTGCTTTTAATTATGTTTTCAATTACATTTACCTGTTTGAAGTTTTTTAATGTAGGCATCTGTTACTTGAATTTTTATTTTGTAAGGAAATTCTGTAAACCACGTAACTCTATTTCCTCTGACAGGGTACTTCTTAGATACATTGTTAGTTTTTTCTAAAGGCAGTTTAAGAGTATAAATGCGTCTCTTCATTTTTGGTCATAGGGCAGAATAAATTAATAACATTGTTAAGAATTACAACCATTTTAGTAATAACTGGAATCTGTGAGGTGTCTAAAAGAGAGCTACAGTAGTTTAATGTAGTGGTTAACGTCCTGGCTTAGAAACCAGGAGACTGTGAGTTCTAGTTCCACCTTCGGCATTAAAGGCAGCGGGATGACTTTGGGCCAGTCATACTCTCTGGGTTATTATTGTAGGAAAAAGAAAGGATGAAGGAGTATTATGTATATTTTCTTTCATGAGTTACTTATACAGTAATAAAGCTGGGACAAAAAAATAAATACACAAAAGCTGACATACCAACACAATACTATAATAAAATAGAAGACTTTTGTCCTTTGGGCTAAGATCAAGTGTAATGAAAAAATAAAAGTACTATACTTGTCTATTGGCAGTCTGGGGGTAAATGGGGAAGGGATTGGAAGATTTGTGGTTCTTATTATATTAGAAAGCTGCTTCCTCAGATTTGGTCACATGTCCTTCAGCAATCTTTATAGCAATGAACCTCTGGATAAAAGCAACTTTATTCCGAGATGACAAGTTTTGTTCCCTTTTGTCTGTTGGTAGCATTAACCTTTAGCAAATTCCTTGTTGAAAAAAAAAATGGAGCAAAATACTGTCATATGATTTAGCACTTTGCCTTGTAACTGAAGCTGAAGCCTCTTACATAATAGTCACACTGAACTCAGTAGGACATTTGAGTGAACATTCTTTCTTTATATTGTACATTTATCTCTATTGTGATTGAGGATAACACCGGGCGGGTGAGACAGTTTTTAGGTATCCTGTTTACTCCTCTGGGCATGTATTGTTCTGCATCAGCTACTTATGCTAGCTTAGTTTTATGGTAGGTAAAATATTGCCAAGTGTTGTGGGAGGAAACATGAACCAAGCACATCTTTCCTCATTTCCAAAAATTGTCCAGCTTCTTCTGTCTGTCATACTAACCTTATTCAATCTGGTGCTCACTATATGGGATTACTCAAAACTCAACATTCTTTGCCTGTGGACCGAGACTTCTGGAAGGTACAGAGTTACTGAACACAGCCTTATGATGCTACCACACTATATAATGTTAGGATGGCATAACGTGGACATTGTGCTATTGCAACTTGGAACAACAGCAATATAGCAATAACACTTAGACTTTATATACCGCTTTATAGCCCCCTCTAAGCAGTTTACAGAGTCAGCATATTGCCCCCAACAATTTGGGTCCTCATTTTACCCAACTTGGAAGGATGGAAGGATGAGTCAATCTTGATATACATGATTTATTGTAATACTATTTTCTATTGAGCAGGTATAGCTCAATGACAGAATGTCATTGTCTGTTAAATTGAAATTAAATACAAAGATTGATATTGACTGCAAGAAGGATTTAAGATGAAGACATTTAAAAGTGAATTTGTAGGAAGTATATACCACACTTCCTTTCCCTAAATATCTTATATTAAATGTTTGTGTTAAGTGCCCTTTTTGCAATGGTGCTTACCCTGTAGGATAGCTACCCTGTCCCTGAACGTTTTACGGTTTTACGGTTTTACGGTTTTTACATATATATGTATATATGTATATGTATATATATATATGTGTGTGTGTGTGTGTTATATGTAATATATATGTATGTATGTTTGCTTGCTTGCTTGTTTTTGGTCATATAACTTGTTAGCTCCCCAGAGTTACTTGATCAGCCACATTAATTTTCAGAATAGAAAAGTGCTAGATAGAAGTAAAATTCCAGGATAAATTGAACACAAATATAGTCTGATTCTTGTCATGATACGAAGTATAAACAGGTGAGTTAAGATAGTTCCACCTCTGTTCTATTTACATTTCTTATAATTAGGTCAGTCCTGTTGGGAATACTACTGCATCTACTTACTGGGCCTAAACAACAGTGTTTTATTATCCATAGCTACAAAACATTTAAATACTTTGTTGCTAGCCAACTGATTTTTTTTAATGGATTTCTGAGCTAACACTAGAGAGTTTTTCACAGAAGCATTTTTATAACAAAATAGGACAAAATGGTACATGAGATTTGACTCCCAATATTTATACCCGATATTTATATACTTGGTGCAATGGAGCAGAAAGGTAACTTTAGGCAATATTAGTTGTAAACAAATAGTCCTCCAACTTATGACAAATAACTGAGTTTTGCCCCCATTTTATGACCTTGCCACAGTTATTAAAGGAATTGCTGCAGTTTTTAACCTTAGTAATATGATGTTATGTGAATCTGACTTCTCCATTGAGTTTGCTTGTCAGAAGGTCACAAAAGGTGAGCACATAAAGTTGGGACACTGCAACTGTCATAATACATGCCAGTTGCCAAGCATCGAATTGATCTTGTGACCATGATGGGGATTCATGCTAGAGCAATGTGAAAAATAGCAATAGCATTTAGAATTACATACCGCTTCACAGCCCTCTCTAAGCAATTTTACAGAGACAGCATATTGCCCTCAACAATCTGGGTCCTCAGTTACAGACTTCTGAAGGATGGAAGGCTGAGTCAACCTTGAGCCTGGTGAGATTTGAACTGTCAAATTGCAGGCAGCCAGCAGTCAGCAGAAGTAGCCTGCAATACTGCATTCTAACCACTGCAGCTCTATGGTCATAATTACTCTTTAAGTGTTGCTATAATGTCAAATGATCAGTAAACAAGTGGTTGGAAGTGGAGGATCATCTGCATTTGGTCTCATAGGAGCCTAGGCCATAAATGTGATTGGTTTTATTTAAACTATATGTGTGAAACTGACTTCTTCAATAAAAATCTGTATAGCAAATTCTGTCATATTGGAAAGCTAGTTATTTCCATCTATTTTTTTCATATTGTTTGATACCCTCCTGACAGATTTATCTATTTATTACAGTTTTATCTCATCTTTATTACCTTATAGTGAACATATATATTACTCCTTCCTATTTTTCTCACAGCAATAATCCTATGAGGTAGGTTTGGCTGAGAGAGTGTAATTGGCCCAATGTCATCCAGCCAGCTTTTATGACCTAAAATGGGCTAGAACTCACAGTCTCCTGATTATAGGCCAGTACCTTAACCACTGTACAAACTGCCTCTCACCAAACATATATAAATATGGAAAAGTTTGTGAAGACACGCACTAAAAGGTCACATATGCTGGTTGAGTTATTAGGAATGTTAAGATATATGATCGTTGTCTTATGTGTTAATGCTACAGGATGATTTCTAGATAAATGTATTTTAATAGTTGTTGGTATCGGACTGGATAAAGCAGGACAACTGCTAATTCATTCTTTCTTCTGGATAGCTGTCCATTAAGGAGACCAGACATGTAGGTCTTATAGTACTGCTTTTATTGAAAAGTTATAGTAACAGAATGTTGCAAGTTTGAATGAGCTTTTTCCTTCCCTAGTTGAGTGTCAACCTTAGCCAGACAAGAAATATGACCAGATGGGCTAATACTACATATATACTGTAGCTTCCATCATGATCAGTTGGTCATGCTTCTTGAGAGTAATGGGAGTTATACAAGCCACGGTGACGCAGTGGTTAGAGTACAGTACTGCAGGCTACTTCTGCTGACTGCCAGCTGTCTGCAGCTTGGCAGTTCAAATCTCACCAGGCTCAAGGTTGATTCAGCCTTCCATTCTTCCGAGGAGGGTAAATGAAGACCCAAATTAGTGGGGGCATATGCTGATTCTGTAAACCACTTAGAGAGGGCTGTAAAACACTGTAAAGCAATATATAAGTCTAAGTGCTGTTGCTATTATTGATTAATACATCTGGAGTACATCTGTCTGAGAAGAGGTATTCTACTTAATGTAATTTCCAATGAGTGCACCAAAAGCTGTGATTCCAAATGTTCACAGTTTTCTGGATGAAAATGTTGGTGTTAAAAGTAATACAGAAATTATGTTTCTTTTTATATGGGAGCTAAATTAATAATTTGCAGTGATATTAAAGTAAAATATTTCACAGAAGGGATAAAACATAGCTACATAATGTGGAGTGCATTACTCTGCCATTGCCCTCAAGGTACTTAACCTTTCACAGTGGATTACTACTTTTTCATCTCCATATCTGTGTCGCTTCCTTTGATAGCTGTTATTACTAACCTATTTGGCTTGAAGACAGAAATCTTTAAATTGAAAGGGAAATGGTGGATCATTTAACAAAATTAACCTTGGATATCTAACATGCTAAATTAAAATGACAAATCTGATATTGTAGCTTTGGAGTTTTTTTGTATTTTTAAAATATGTATTTAATATATCTTTAATATAACTCTTCCTGGTTTAGATTTAAAGGAACATTTGTCTATGCTAAATTTCTGGAACTGGTGTCAGAGACAGTGTAATAATTATAATATTTTGTTGTGTATATTATATGTATAAATTTTAATTTGTGTTCTTAGGGGGCACTTTAGAGTGTATGAAACTGCCCAAAGTCTTATGCTGCAACCAGATTAGTAGATTGCACTGGAAAGAATTAGCTGTTTTCATTGGATTGTATTAATAAGGATATGAACATAAACTGTCAAAAAAGATGACAGTTAAATTTTTCATTAAAGTTAACATCCAATTGAAAGGTGCATTAAGCATTGTATTGTATTTCTAAAGAACAATAGCTTATATATACTAATTCTAAACATGCACAGTCATTTATGGTACCAGGGTACAATATCATTAATAAAGTATGACACTATATCCCCACTTTGAACAATAGTATAGGTGAGATGCTGTCAATTAGCTGTTCAGCTACTAGAGACTGTAAGACTCGGGTTGAGGGAGAACAGGACTAAAGCTGAACTTAATAAGATGAGTTACGGTTTATACGCTAAGATTCATTGTTACACCGGGTTATTTCTGGGACGCCAGGCACTTTGATCTGGGCGTCCTCTTGGGACTCATAGCATTGCTCCTCCTCAAATAGCAGAAGGAAGCCAAGGCCAAAGAGAACTTTGCTTGACTTCAACTGGTCCAGCTGGTATGAGAAGACCTATCTATAGTGATTCATGCCCTCATTATATGTTTGGATTACTGTGACCTACTTTACAGGTGACTGCCCTTGAAGAATATTTGGGAATTACAACTGGTCCAGAATATGACTTGCTTACTTACAATTTCCTGACATCGGAAGCATTTAACACCAATTCTGTGGACCCTGCATTGATGACCGGTAAGTTACTTATCCTTGTAAGCTGCCTGGAGTAACAGAGAGTGAGTTGGGTGTCCATATGCATTTTCTTAAATAAATAAAATGCTAGTAAAATGATCTGTAAAGCTTTTTCTTGGATGGCTCTTGGATAGGACTGTAGGACTGCCTTATTTCAATTACATCAGCCCTATTTACCAGATACTATAAGGAAGAGGTACTACTGATTCCATGCTTCGACAGGTGGTGGTGGTGGGGCTGAAACTAGATTCTCTACAGTAGTGTTGGCTTCTCAGTGAAGATCAGACTCACATTCCTTACTATCCTGTAGGAAACTACTAGACAACCTGTGATCTGTTCCTCATTGTTTTAGAGACATTTCCTTACTGAACAGAGAAACAGAATTATCAGAGGTGCACGAACAAGTCAGTGGTAGTGTGACTGACTTCTGTTTTCCTATTGGCTTGCTGGTTGAATTACTTATGGAAAGCTTGCAATAAGCATGGAGATCCTCCCTCCCTCCCTCCCTCCCTTGTAGCAGGCAGGTAGATCACACCTGGAGCTTTGATCTTCAGAATCACCTAGTAAGTTTTTTTCCATCAATCACAGTTGGTAATTATACATTTTTTATTCTCTACCACTTTCAATTTACTGTACTTAGA
The DNA here is from genome assembly GCF_009769535.1 of Thamnophis elegans. Taxonomy (NCBI): domain Eukaryota; kingdom Metazoa; phylum Chordata; class Lepidosauria; order Squamata; family Natricidae; genus Thamnophis; species Thamnophis elegans. Next base: position 28,363,324 of record NC_045549.1, on the reverse strand, counting down.
CCATGTTATTGCTATGCATTGAACACTGCCACTTGCATTTAATTATATCTAAATTTATTGTTATTTTTGAACGATGGCGGTTACGTGTGTATTATTTTATTCCTTTTTTTATTCTGCCTTTACTACTTTTAAGTAACTCACTTAACTTACATACTTAACATTTCTTTATCCTCCTATTTTTCCCATAACAATAGTCCTGTGGCTATTGGGTTGGGCTGAGAGAAAATGGTTGGGCCAAAGTCTCCCAGCCAGCTTTCATGCCTGAGGCGAGACTAGAACTCATAGGTGACTAGGCTAGCATCTTAACCACTACAGCAAACTGGTTCTTAATTAAGCACAAAATTGTATTCAGTTCCTCCCTTCCCATCAAATTGAATTTGAAGCTTGTGATATGTTTTGTACTATTAAAATAAGCAGAAGATAGATAGATAGATAGATAGATAGATAGATAGATAGATAGATAGATAGATAGATGATAGATAGATAGATAGATAGATAGATAGATAGATAGATAGATAGATAGATAGATAGATAGATTTTTTTAAACTGTCTTTTTTCCTTATAGGAATTGATATTACTGTAGGTGAATGCAAAACTTACTAAACTGGATTTATAACATAGAAGTTCTGACCCTAAATTGTATACTAGCTTATGGAAAAATAGTTTTCTTAATTTGCTTCTAAACAAAATGAAAAGGCTATTGGCAAAATGAGGCAACCACTTTCAGCCCTACAAAGTGGACTATAGTAAGAAACAATGTCAAAGTTATAGTAACAGAATAGTAACAAGTCTGAATGTGCTCCCTCCCTCCCTTTGTCTTCAGGTGAACTAGGGTGGGGCTTGATGAGACATTTTAATTCTCAAGCTGTCTTCTTCATTGGCTCAAACACCATTGCCTTGGTAGTTGCTAGTCCTTCTGTCCTATAAGGCTATTGCTTATGATCTCTGTAGTCATAGACAAGGTTGCATAGCATGTATTTTTAGCAACTTGTTTTGAGATTTTACTCCCTAGCAAAGTCATACTTATTTTATGGTATGATGTGCAAATGTAGCTCTAACTATTCCTACATTTTCTCATTAAAATATTATGCTGTTACTCATCTTTACTGAGATAAATCAAAAAGTTGTCGATTATTTTTAAATTTTCTATGAATTCACATCTTGTGCTAATTAGCTATGGTTTATAGACAAACCAAAATTTAGCTATGGTTTATAAACAAGCCATCACTCATATATAATCAGTAAATGTTATATTGTTTAATGCTTTGTATATAAACCATATCTTACCAATTCTAACTACAGTTTTTATTGATTTTTCAAGGCAAAGATAAACTGATTTCACAGCACATACAACATGACTGCTGCTGTTTTAGGAATACAGCTTAACTGAAACTTGATTACAATTATGTATAAGAAAGGAAAGAAAAGCATTGTTATCTCCTTCTAAAGAGAAATGAACAGCATTTTAAATGAGTCATTCTGATCTGGTAGAAAATGTCAAAAAGCAGAAATCACTGCAAATTGATGTGCTGTCACATGGGAGCATTTGGTTAATAGTTCCCAATTGTAGCAAAGAATGAGACACTAAAAAGCCCATAAATCATTTTAAAGACTTATCAGCAGCAAATGCAGAAGTGCAATACTGATAAATACAGGAGCGGTTTAGAAAAAAGGCTGCAATATTATGTATTTATCATATGATGATGGAGCAGAGATATATGTTTGCCTGAGATTTAGTTTAAAATATTACCTACAGCCTTTTCTTATGTTATTGTGTTGGTGAAATTTGCCTTCCCCCTTTCTTCCTTAGCCCTAAGTTTTAAGATAATTGTCTTATTCTGCTTTTTATCATTGTATTTATTAGATATGCATAATTTAAGAAATATGTAAATGCTGACAATTTTATTAATGGATGCTTTACAAAAAGGGTGGCTAAGACACTGAGCTTGTCAATCAGAAGGTTGGCAGTTCAAATCCCTAGTGTCGTGTAACAGAGTGAGTTCCCATTACTTGTCCCAGCTTCTGCCAACCTAGCAGTTCGAAAGCACATAAAAAAATGCAAAAGTAGAAAAATAGGAATCACCTTTGGTGGGAAGGTAACAGCATTCTGTGCATCTTCAGTGTTTAGTCATGCTGGCTAAATGACCATGGAGACGTCTTCGGGCAGCGCTGGCTCTTTGGCTTAGAAACAGAGATGAGCATTGCTCCTAGAGCCAGAAACAACTAGCACACATGTGCGGGCAAACCTTTACCTTTTATACAAAACTATTAACTATAAATACTGTATTTTATTTCTAAGGATAGAATTATTGTTCTTTCAGACTAAAGGGATTTGAACATTTGTTGCACTTTGGACGTTACTGCTCATATTTTTAAAGCCATATCTTAGTGATAGTTATATAGATGCCATCAAAAATTGGCATGGTTCATAGTTATACAATTATATACATGATAGTTCACTTACACTACCCTGGTAGCACAGAATTTCATATTTTGTTTTCAAAAAGCTAAGGAGTTTGGTGAGATTTAAACCATCTGTACACTAGATTAAATTGCTCAAGGCTTATGGGAATATTTGCAGATGGGCTATAAGAACTAACCAGAACAGATTATTCTGTACCATATTTTTTATTATATAAATAGATGTATTATTGAAGTCTTTATATGATAATTTTTGAGATTTCATTCTTCCACTAGAATTCTTGCTTGATGTTTGTATTGTGGTTTTCATTATTTAGCATGAAGGAGATCAGTAATTGTAAATTATTATCTGAAAATTGGGTTAATAATCATTGATGCATACAGGCTACCATGGGCAAATAATAATGCATACATCTTTCTTGTTTTCCTTTTAACTTTACCATAAAAGTCCTTTCTTAACCGTAATAATACAATGACCATGACATGAACTAAGGTGACACATGTCTATGACATGAATTAGAATTGAATCCTAAGAGGAGGAATGCCTTCTCTGTCATGGTGTCTGCTATGAGCCTCTCCCCAAAATACAGAAGCCCTGATCTTGTCCCCTTTTTCAGAAGATCATGAAGTCTTGGCTCCCCCCCCCCCCCCCCGTCAAGACTTGGGGACATGATCTTAATGGTGTTCTGGTGTGAGTGTGGATGTGTCGATACAGTATGCCAGCATAGAAATTTAGGTGTCTTAATCTAAATTCTTTTAATTGTTTGTACATTTGGATTCTGTTTTTATATTTACCTGTGCCCACAGCCCCTCTGATAGAAGGTGAAAATGTAGGTGGACAAGCTTTGTGTCACAACAGGTATTTAGTCACACACCTCTTGTCCTCCATGGACAACTATGATTAGTATGCAGTTTAAGTATATTAGTTTGAATGTGGTATTTTATTATACAGATGCTTATTTTCAAACAAGGAAAAAAGGAGAACCGTTCTCGCGAAAAGCTGAGCTATTCCAGTGTTGTTCTGGCACCAATTCACTAACCAAAATTCGCAGATTACTCTTGGGTCACTTTTTACCCATTGATGACAAAATTGGGATGAAGCTTTTTAGGAAATATTATTTGTTAGGCTAGAATTTGTATTTTTTTTAAAAAGTATTTTTATGCTTGTTGGTTAAATGTAAAAGAAGAAATGAGTGATGCCTAAAGAAAATTCATGTTCAAATTACAGTGGTATATAGATCAGGAGGCACCAAATTATGTGTAGCCTTTTGAGATTTCCAACTTCATGAGAATACATTTAATAAAAAGGGAGGTGAATAGGGTGAATTGAAATCAGGATATGAGCATGAAATTAAGCTGTGTTAGCTTTTGTTCATGTTTCTTCTTAATTTTTATTTGAAGCACACAGATTCTTTCTCTGCAGGAAAAAAATGTAAAGGAAAAATATTGTCTACAATACTGAGGCTTGAGATTTATTTTGCCTTACAAATCAAAGTACAAATTAAAAACAAACAAATTCTTAATAGTAGACAAATTGGCTGGTTGGATGGGAAGAAGTAGGTAAAGTCTTACATTCTAATAATGGATAGCAATCTTCCTTCAATAATAGAATTTCAGTCTTGGAGAGATAAATAAAGTATTTTCAGATTATTGGGAAATATTACAAACTATGCTGACAGATTAAAAAGTTCTAATGCAATACCTTTTATATTCCACAATATGTTAAATAAAAGTAGGTTGAGGCGCAAAATGTAATTTTGATTAGAGAAATACTTACCTTTTGATTTTGATTCTACTACCATTAGCATATGTTTGTAATGATAGAGTGTAAAGAACATGAAGAAACTATTGCTGAGAAAATAGTCTAAAATACTAATTCTTTTATATACTGTATATACTCGAGTATAAGCCTAGTTTTTCAGCCCACTTTTTGGGCTGAAAAAAGCCGCCTCGGCTTATACTCGAGTCAGTGAAAAATTTGCCCGAAATGGAGGAGAAAAAGTGGCGGGGCCATGCCGCTGGGTGACACTCGTGAATGGCCCAGTGCCCCTGTGAGTTTCCCCTCCCTCTGTGTCAGTTTGCCGCGCAGCGCGCACCGCACCATCCCCCCTCCTCACGTTCTAATGTAATGCAGGGCTGTCTTACGATTCCCCTTCCTCCCCCTCCTGCCGCTCTGCAACGATGTCCCACCTCCTCCTTGTTATGGCAAGCAGCCACATAGCGATGTCCCACCTCCTCTGGTACAGTGATCCAATGATAGGAATCACTGTGCCGTGTGTCATAGGAGGCGGGACATCGCTCCTGCGGCTGCACGGGACATCATCATCACAGCGGGACATCAGCATCATGAGGTGAGTGAAGTATTTCATTGAATACACCGCTAGTTTACTGTTTTTCTTTGAAATAAATATTCAAAAACATTGGTATCTATTTTTATTTTTGAAATTTACCGGTAGCTGCTGCATTTCCCACCCTAGGCTTATACTCGAGTCAATAACTTTTCCAGTTTTTTGTAGTAAAATTAGGTGCCTCGGCTTATATTCGGGTCGGCCTATACTCGAGTATATACGGTATGTTACCAGCTTTGTAGTCAAGATATCTTATTAAGTAATTGAGGACTCTTCTTTTTTTATTTTTCTGCATAAAAGTGATCTTTATTCTATGAGAGGAGTTCAATATTAAATTTGTATGGCTATAAATCTTACAAAACAGCTGAACAAAGATTAAGTAGCAATCTTTGTGGCACAGGCTGATGCCTTTGAGTTAAAGTTTCTGGTGACTTCTCAGACAGGTTCATGCAGTTTGCTTAATAACTTTGCAAAAACAACTTCCCCTTTATGGCTTTATTATCCAATCTAGGGCTGACAGATAGCAACTGACTCAAAGTTACCCAACTATCTTCCATGTCTAAGAGAGGACTAAAATCCAAGTTGGAGCATTAGCATAGTAATGCATGTTGTAGAACAGGGGTGTCAAAGGCAATTTCATTTAGGGCCTCTTCAGGCCTGTGGTTGACTTTGGGGGGCCAGGTCAGTGTGGCCAACTGGGTAGCTGTGGCCAACTGGTTGTGTGTGGCCAGCTTGATGCCACTCCCCAAACAGATGTCATGTTTCCTTTTCGCTTTGGGTAGACCGGGCCAAAGCCACACGGGCTGATCTTTCCTCTTCGCACTGGGTAGACTGGGCTGAAGCCACTCTGGCCTGATCTTTCGTCTTTGCACTGGGTAGACTGGATCCGGCCCGCAGGCCTTGAGTTTGACACCCCTGTTGTAGAATAAAAATTAGGGCTCTTCCTTAAGAATAGAAAAATGTAGTTGGATAAGAAAACATTTGCGAGAAATTGGGAAATAAATTTGGTTTCTTCAGATGAAAAACTTGTATATAGATACTTACGTTATTCGGAATGAATATCGACTGATGGGTAGAAAACAAAGTATGAATTATGTATGGCACAAGCATTAACAAAAGGTATTAGCAAATAAATTAATGTACCAAAATAATTAATGGAATATGAAAGTAATGAAAAAGGCTGGGTAAAGCACCTGGAACAAAATGAAAATTATTATATTATGCAGTGTCACAGAAGTGTGTTAACTGTTAAGTTATAAAAATGGAAAATATGAAGATGGATGCTTGACAAAATGATGAAGAGAAAGAGGCTATGGATAAGGAAAAATCATTAAGAAAATGATACCAAAATAAAAAAGACAGATATGCTGTATAAAGTATATAGGGAGAAAAATGCAGAACAAAGTGCAAGTAATAGTTAATTAAAAGAGGTAGAAAACATAATTTTGATGGATATTAGAAAATGTTACAGAAATGGAGAAAGAAGAGTAAAGCAGAAACTTCCAGCAAAGTAAAGATAAAGACGTGAAATGATTTTGAACAAGCTAAATGTAGGGTTTGCTGGGAGTAAGTTTAGAGATTTGCACTAATATGTCAAAGTAAGATTGAAATACATACTATGAAACTAAGAGTTTAAGAAAAATTATGAAAAGGAAATAATATATACTATGAAAATGTTGAAAAAAGTGGCTGTGTTGCAAATGATAATTGTATAACTGGAGAATTTTTAAAATATAGGTGTGGTTTGCATATAGTAGCACTGTGTAACTTGTTTAACAAATGCTGAATAAGGCACATGTGTAAGAATTGTTTCTCAGAGTTACAAGAATTCAAGCAATTGTATAAAGCACAGATTCATAAATTCCCAAACTAATATATGCATAGATTAGGTTTAAATGGAAAGGGATTTATTTGCTGGGATTCTTATACCTCTACTGCTCTCATTTGAATCAATATTGTTAAAGAAAATTCTTAAGAGTCATGCTTGAGGGCAAAGCAAATTTTTAATGCTGGTAAAATTAATTCTCCCAGGGTTCCAAGTATTTATTTTTTGGGGAAATGGATTAAAAATATTCCAAGTACATTTCTTATTTCAACTTTCCTGATTAGTATAAGAAATGGAAATGGAGAATGCCTGGTCACACAATAATCTAGTTAGCTTTGAAAATGTGCAACTTCCGAATAATTGTTCTAATGTGTCTTTGTATCTTAATGGAAGTTTGGGTTTTCAAGAGTCGAGCCACCCAGATAAATGTCCCCTGTATTCAGGCAAGTCTTTTGATCTTCTCGGTTTTGCTTTCCCATTTTTCATCAATACTTAGTAGTATTTGGATATCATTTTATAACTTCCAGACCTTTCAGATATTTTTTTTCAGTCCATGTTTTCAGTTTAACCATAATGTTTATCTGCATAATTTGATTTCCTGGAGCTAAATTTCAAAATTGCTAAATTCTGCAGAATCGACACTGTACGACATTTATCCTCTGAATTATCTTAAAAGAATTATCATAAAAGAATTAGTTAAAAAGAATGATCATAGGTTTTTAAAGTACTTGTTCTATTTTTGATGTGTGTTGGCAAAAATGCTGATTTTCTTTTGTAATTTTTAGAACAGAAGGATTTACAAATTTTTCAATTTTTTAACATATTACTATTTTCCTCATCCTATCTCTATATATTTTGCTTAGACTTATTGCTGCAATTATCACTACTAATCCTTCCCCCCTATTTTAATAAATAACAATCAGTCTAGATGACATGTGATTACTTTTTCATTGCAGAAGGTTCTATTAATGAATGTGATCATTTACACAGTGTCACTGTAGTATTGGCACGCTGAATAATTTAGAAGACTGTGGCAGGTAGATTAGCTGTGTACTGTCCAAGTTACTATGGCAATATATTTGCTTAATGCAAATATTAGTCATTATAACTATGTGTCTCTCCAGATCTGGGAAACCTATCAGTAAGAATGCAGGATTCTGCCTACAGCAGTTCATTTTTCATGCTTATATGGTGATTGGTCTGATCCTTGTGGGTTGGATTTAATGCCACAAAACACACAATTGGACTGTATTCAGAAGACCAGAATAACAGATTTGGAAGGGACTGTGGAGGTCTTCTAACCCAATCCCCTGCTCGGGCAAGAAGCCCTGAACCATTTCAGACAAATGGTTGTCCAATCTCTTCTTAAAAGCCTCCAGTGCTGGGGTACCCACAACTTTGATGCTTTTCATTCCCAGAAGCCACTTTGTCACAGCTGCACAAACTTCTATTTTCCCTAATCTTTTTATGCTTTTGTTTGTCATTAATTCTATTCATGGTAATCATTTTTGTGAGGTATTTTGTCCGATGATGGAAGGTACTTGGAGTAGCATAAAATGTTATATGGTATATTTTTATTGCTATCATTTTTCTTCTTTATTATAAAGGGCACTATTACAGGGTTGTTAACTAATGGTGTCTGAAATTGATTGGGATGTTTGTTACAAACCATCTTCTGAAGACTCTGCAGTCATGGATACTTAATTAAGGTAGGCTGTTGCTATTCAAGTTGAACTTGCTGACCTCCATCCAGTTGTCTGGCTGGACTGTTCTTAGCTCTTCTAACAAGAACTCTTTTTGACTCTGATCTGCCCTAAGAAACATAGAAAGCTAATGCTTTGTGTTCTTGCCTAAAGCCCATAAATATACAACAATTCTTGTGTCTTTTCTGGAACACAAGATGTAGCAGTGTAACAATTCAATCTTACATGTAGTTTTTTAAAACAAATTCCATTTTTAACGCAATGAAACCAAGTGTTTGGAAAAAAAACAGTTTCTAACCAAACAACAACACTGTACAACAATCCCCAAAAGCAGAATTCAAAATAAAATCAACAGTTGGAGTTAGGTAGATCAATTAAAAACAACAACAACCCTCTAGTGCAGTGTTTCCCAACCTTGGCAACTTGAAGATGTCCGGACTTCAACTCCCAGAATTCCCCAGCCAGCGAATGCATTCGCTGGCTGGGGAATTCTGGGAGTTGAAGTCCGGACATCTTCAAGTTGCCAAGGTTGGGAAACACTGCTCTAGTGATTTCAAAAAAGCTATTTTATTGTTTTCAGGTAGCCGAATTTTAAAACTTTATTCAACTTTATCTCTCTCTCATTTTATATTGAAAGTGGTATTGTTTCAATTTCTTTCTCAAACTTCCTTCCATCTCTGAACTGTGTAAACTTTTAGCCTAGTCCTTCCCTAACAGCTCTTGAGTAGCTTCCCAAAGGTCAGCTATACATTCCTTTATCGGGCACAGATTTACCACTGTTACTAATTCCTAGATCAAAAGTATGCTTGTAAGAAAAAAAAACTGTCTAAAACAGAAGCAACAAAAATAATACATTACTAAATCTTGAGCTGATCCTCATTTAATGACTGTCTCATTTAGACTGTTCATAATTACGACGGGGATGGAACTTTATAATCAGTCTTCAGAATTGCAATCTTGGAAAGTCATAAGGACAGTCATGATTTTCTTTAGTAGCCACTTCATTTCATGTCTGGTCAACTGGTCCTAATTGACCACAAAACAAAGATTACATGTATTTCACCTCTGTCATTATATTTTAGATGTTAAAATGTATTTTAACCTTTTATACAGAGCAGTAATACAATGTAGTAAAGAAATACCTCTCTCAGGTACATATTTTGTGCTGAAGCCTTGGCTTACACAATCATGAATTATTGGGAACTCTGCAATGTGCAGACAATTATGGTTTATAAAATATGGTTTTGACTTATGTTAGAGCATGAATCCAAATAATGGGAATTTAATCATGATTAAGCAAATACAAATAGTTCTTGACTTACAACAGTTTATTTAGTGACTGTTTGAAGTTACAATGGCACTGAAAAAAGTGACTTATGACCATTTTTCACACTTATGACTGTTGTAGCATCTCCATGGTCATGTAATTTACATTTGGATGCTTGACAATTGACCCACATTTATGATGGTTACAGTGCCCTAGAGCAGGGGTCTCCAACCTTGGCCACATTAAGACTTATGGACTTCAACTCCCAGAATTCCTCAGCAGCTGGCTGAGGAATTCTGGGAGTTGAAGTCCGCAAGTCTTAAAGTGGCCAAGTTTGGAGACCTCTGCACTAGAGTCTGTGATCCCTTTTTGCAGCCTTCTGATGAGAAAAGTCAATGGGGAAAACAAATTCACTTAACAACCCTGTTACTAATTTAAGAACTGCAGTGATTCCCTTAACAAATGTAGTGAGAAAAGTCGTAAAATGGGGCAAAAGTCACTTAACAAAATTTCTCACTTACCGTATATACTCGAGTATAAGCCGACCCGAATATAAGCCGAGGCACCTAATTTTACCCCAAAAAGCTGGAAAAGTTATTGACTCGAGTATAAGCCTAGGGTGGGAAATGCAGCAGCTACGGTAAATTTCAAAAATAAAAAATCAGTGTTATTTGAAACTCAAAGTTATGTTTATTCAAGGGACCCGCTTAATTAAAGTGTTCTATAATATCAGTATGACTTATAATACTGCAAGTCTGCAATATTAAAATACTTGTATAGGGGATCCCCGGGATCCCCGAAGAGATCAAATCACAACCAGTATGCTACCTTCTTGGTATATTGTTTTTATTTTCACTGAGTTTTTAAAAATGAGCATTATTTCATCCTTTTTTTCTTTATGTTTGATTGGTATCTGCAATTTGTGTTAATTCTGTTCATACATATAATATAAATGAAAAACCCAGCTCTCTTAAAAAATATTTTAAGTTCTTTCTGGTGCTCCCTTTTAGAATTGGCCAACTAATATTTCTGTTCACCCAACTAATGTCAGGCAGAGTTAACTGAAAAAGTAATTTTTCATGAAAGGACATTTTCCTAGGATTTTAATTGTTCTTACTGTCAGATTTCTCGTTATTTCCAGCTTGAGTCTCCTTCTGACAAGTTTCCATTGCTTCTTGTCCTGTCCTCAGGTGCTATTGCTGCCGCCGCCTCCTCCTCCTCCAACAGCACCAGCACATTTGCTGCCCAGCGCTGCGGCTGAGGTGAAGCCGCCAAAGCTCCCGCTGGCGCCCCCTCAGCGTTGGGCGGATATCCGGCAGTGCTGTTGGAGGAGGAGGAGGCGAACCAGCCTGCCACCGCCGGCCACCGCCAGCCCCGCCGCTCTTCCCACCCCCTTCCAAGCCCCACAGTCCAGCGGATGGAGCAGCGAAGCCCCGGGGCTTCGCTGCTGCTCCCCGCATTTTCTGCACGGGGATCCCTTGGAGAGGGGATTCCAGCCTGCCATCGCCAGCCACCGCTAGCCCCGCCGCTCTTCCCACCCCCTTCCCACCCCGCTGGACTGTGGGGCTTGGAAGGGGGTGGGAAGAGCGGCGGGGCTAGCGGTGGCTGGCGATGGCAGGCTGGAATCCCCTCTCCAAGGGATCCCCGTGCAGAAAATGCGGGGAGCAGCAGCGAAGCCCCGGGGCTTCGCTGCTCCATCCGCTGGACTGTGGGGCTTGGAAGGGGGTGGGAAGAGCGGCGGGGCTAGCGGTGGCTGGCGATGGCAGGCTAGAATCCCCTCTCCAAGGGATCCCCGTGCAGAAAATACGGGGAGCAGCAGCGAAGCCCCGGAGCTGCTTCTGCTCCATCCGCTGGACTGTGGGGCTTGGAAGGGGTCGGGAAGAGCAGCGGGGCTAGCGGTGGCCGGCGATGGCAGGCTGGTTCGCCTCCTCCTCCTCCAACAGGCAACAGCACTGCCGGATCCAGTTGTAGACTCGAGTATAAGCCGAGGCGGCTTTTTTCAGCCCAAAAAGTGGGCTGAAAAACTCGGCTTATACTCGAGTATATACGGTAGCATAAATTGGGCCTCAGTTGTGTCTGAGGACTACCTGTATAGGTATCCTCACTTAATGAACCTAATTGGGACTATAATTTCCATCACTAAGCAAATGAGTGGTTAGGTGAAGTATCACATGACCATGCTGCTTAGCAACAGTAGTTAGACTTAACTCAAACTTCAGGTGGTTGGCAATTGACTCATATTTATGATGGCTGTAGTTTCCCCGGGTCATATAATCATCTTTAGTGACCTTCCGACAGCAAAGTCAATGGGAAACCAGAGTCAGTTAAGAACTATGCCACTAACATAACAACTGCAGTGATTCACTTAACAAGTGTGGCAAGAAAAGTCATAAAATGAGGCAAAAATCACTTAACAATTGTCTTGCTTAGCAACAGAAAAATTGAGATAGGCATGATCTCTATGCAATATGAAAAGGAAATTGTTCAGTACTGTAGAGGTATTACAGAAATAATAGTAAAAGAGTGTTGCAGGTGCCATACATATCAAACGCAAGGACTGTTAGATCATAATTATATTTTTTATGACTGTTAAATTAGGAAAAAGGTAAACTTCTATATAAATTCATATATAAATATCAGAAGTAGGAAAGGGAAGCTTACACTTTGGTAGCCCATAGTTGTTATAATAATGCAGTTATATTTAGCATATAAATATATTTATAAATTTATAAAGCAGGATTCAAGTTGCTCTATAACAGTGATGGCAAACCTTTTCAGCACTGAGTGCCTAAAAGGGAGAGAGAGGGAGAGGGAGAGAGAGTGGGAGGGAAAGAGAGAGAGAGAGGGAGGGAGGGAGAGGAAGAGTGTGTGTGTATGTGTATGTACTCGGGGCTGCAACCCAAAAGAGGAGCTGCTCAGGGGGCATGTGTGCGCTGGGAAATGAACTTCCGGTTTCCAGCGTGCACATCTGCGGCGTAGCCCGTTCCTCTTCTGGTGTGCATGCAAGTGTGATGATCAGCTGGATGGCATGCATGTGCATGCCGGAAATCAGAAGCCCAACTGGTAGTCCGGTTTCCGGCACTGCTGCACATGCCAAGGATAGCTGATCGCCGTGTGTGCATGTGCGCCACCAACCTGGAAGAGGAACGAGTGATTCCGTGTGTGCCAGACAACATAGCTCCGCATACCACTTTGGGCACATGTGCCATAGGTTCGTCATCACGGCTATATAACAATAAAAATACTATCCCTTGGCATTTAGTACTTGGGAAATCAGCTAGAGTACCACTGAGATCACTATACAGTACCTAGACATTCAGATGCAGCAATTACAAATGATTTTATGTTGTATACACAAAGCAATTAACCCGTGCTAGGAAATATTTACTGTTTATTTTTTATAAACATGCCAATCTATTTTCACCTCTCTCAGTGTGTTATTTGTTCATACATCCTTCCTTACAATAAGGCCAAGGCTGTATGAGTTTTTTCACAATTCTAAGTTAGGAACTTATTTTTTTTCTTGCCTTGCTACTCTACAATCCCTGCATGTTTTTATTTCAGTATTTTCTTCATTCATTGAGCAGTTCCTCAGGGACACTGGGGGGAAATGGATTCCTTGCCTGTATCATGTTGATTCAAGCTGAAAGGCTCTGATTCTTGGGGATTTTAATTGTCAGATAATCCTCAAGTCTCATTTCTCAGGATTAGCAGAGCCTGATACATGCACAATACACACAGGCTATTACACTGTTCAAAATCTGTGCCCCATTGGTGTGTCTTATAAAATAATTGGGGGCAGGGAGGAAGTTCTGTTTTCTGTTGCAGAAAAGATAGAAAGGAAAATCATTCTTCCTCCCCCGATAACCATAGCAATTAGGGCTGCTCAGTGATCGGGATTCAAAGGGCAAAATGTAATTTAGTATGCATGTGGATGTGGATGCTGAAACATATGAAACCAAATGCATATTTCCTTGAGTCATGTGCCAACGGATTTATGGATTTTCCACAAGTCTTATTTGCATACTCAGAAATGGTTCAAATCACATTTTACCCCTTTCAGTTTGGATCTTTGCAAATCTTAACAGGAATATCTGAAAAGATAATAAAATTAAGAGCATTCACTTTTTTTAAAAAAAAATCATGTTTTTACATCAATTGACCATGAAACCATTTAAAAATACCACATTCACAAGCTATTTATGAGCAGCTGTACTGCAGTGGCTAGAGTGCAGTACTGCAGGCTACTTCTGCTGACTGCCGGCTGCCTGCAATTTGGCAGTTCGACTCTCACCAGACTCAAGGTTGACTCAGCTTTCCATCCTTCCAAGGTGGATAAAATGAGGACCCAAATTGTTGGGGGCAATATGCTATAAAACCGCTTAGAGAGAGGACTGTGAAACACTGTAAAGTGGTATATAAATCTAAATGCTACTGCTATTTTAATAATTGTTTATATGCTTGGAGAGTATCTGAAAGTCCAGGTTTCTAGGCCTACAATTGCTGTATAATTAATACAGAATTAGTTGCAAAAAGATTTTATTATGTGTGTTCCAGAATCCAGAATGACTGCAATGCTCCTCTAAAAGGTTAATCTGTATGTTAGCAGAAAGGGAGTACATATTTTCTTGGATGTCTGTTCTTCATAATGTTAGATCAGCATATACTTTGTTAACATACCTGTCAAGCAGCACACTAATTAAGATGGTCTAATATCAAGGTAATTTACAAAGACTATACTGTACAGTATATGAAGCAAGATTCATAACTTTTAAGATTTGAATAGCAAGGCATTCTTCCTCGCCCTTTCCACTAATTTGACCGAAGACACTTGGTGGTTGCAAGAGTGGCAATATTTCACAGCATTAGAAACACTCCTTTCTTGGGTGAATCATTGCAGAGGTAAAGCTTGGTAGCTGTCAGGTTTCCAGGCCACAACTAGGTCACTTCTAGTAAATCTGTCTTGTCCCTACAACAGAATGTGGAGGGGGAACTGAGAAGCTATGGATGTAGAGGAATGTTGGATGAATGTGGATAAGCTCTGATAAGTCAGGAGAAACATGACTCAATCTAGTAAGATTTCAAACGGTAGCTTGAGATATATTGTTTCCAGACTTCTTCAAAGGTAGAAGTAAGAAGGAATAGAAACAACAACCAAAGTTAGGGCCTCCTCTACACTAGCAAGAGGTACACAGCTACATTTTTTTTTAGACAGAAAGATCATACAGTGGGGGATTAGCACTGATGAGTCAGTATTAATTTCTCATAAATTATTATTCCAAGACAGGGAGGAGAGACACTTACTGATCCTATGTAGCTTATATTGGGCATACTGCTGAAATGAAGCAGAAGCATTGAGAATCTGAATTACAGCTGTTTCCTCTGTCATTGCCAGAGATCAGTGATCTGGAAATCTGACTTTCCAGAAGCCGAACTTAAAAGAGAGAATATCAACAAAATATTCAGAACAGGAGAAGCCGTACAGACATTTTTATTGATTGTTTACAATTGTATCCATATTTTTCTAGACTAGGGTTTCCCAACCTTTTCAGCTTTATGAACCAGCCCTGGGACGGGGGGCAGGGAAGAGGGGATGGTTCCACACAAGCAGTGGGCAAGCATGTGCAGATCCATTTGTTCAAGTGGTGAGCATGCAAATGGAGCATGTACACCCACACTTATTGCCCACTACTTACACAGCCCAGTTATGAAGGGCTCAAGGCCCAATAGTGGGTCATGGCCTGGGATTTGAGCACCCCTGTTCTGTTAATTATCACATGTTGAGGCTTGTTACTCAAACACTGGAAAGTGGAACTCCAAATTAGAGCACAACTTCATGGTCATTCCTTTCAGAGAGAAGTAGCTATTGAGGAGTTGATTCATTCCTTGTAGAAAACAAAGATAAAAAGAAATAAGAGCTTGTGCATAAGAAAACCACATTCATCATTTGATTCCATATCCCAATTTTTTTGGATGAAAAAAAAGAGAATCAGCCACTGGAATTACCAAGCCTGTCAACACAGATAGCACTAACCAACAAAGTGGAAGAGACAAGCACCAAGGAGAATGCCCCTCAGATGCCAGTATCTGCCAGGTGGCAAAACGTTTGGTACAAGGGGAAACGCACATACAAATGTGTTTTGGAAACAGGGGAGGATATGTTTCTATAACAAGAAAACCACCTGATTAATTCCTATAATCTCCCCATATCCCAAAACAAGGAGCAGTTGCTCAGGCTGAAAGAAGCAAGA
Source organism: Thamnophis elegans (assembly GCF_009769535.1). NCBI lineage: Eukaryota > Metazoa > Chordata > Lepidosauria > Squamata > Natricidae > Thamnophis > Thamnophis elegans. Next base: position 28,347,509 of record NC_045549.1, on the reverse strand, counting down.
AGTTTTTTAAAGGTCAGAAAGCTTTTCATATTTGAATGTCTGAATAAATAACAAATAATTAATAAATAAACAACCTGTTTCCGTTCAGCGCTTCCATTTTAGATGGACCTCTATGTCAAAGACATAGCAGCAGGGATGTTCATAACTAAGGCTGAAGGTGAATCCAGAACAGTGTCTTCAGAAAGAGGCTATACAATTAATGATAATGGAGAAACTATAGGTAGTCCCCAATTTACAATTGTTGTTTAATGACCATTTGAAAATAGAGCGGTCTCAGAAAGGGTATATTACGGCACCTCAAGCTGTTGTAGAACATTGTGTGTCCCGGATTGAAATCTGGTCCTTGGCTATCTGTTCTGACTTATGACCAGTTGCAAGAGTCCCTGTAATCATGTGGTCATCATTTGCAATCTTCTCTGCCAGATTTCCCAGAAAGCCAATTGGGAAACTAGCATGGAAGGTAGCAAGTTGTTGCTGCTTGCCGAGAGGGCTTTCTCTTGTCTCTGGGAGTTGACTGAAAGAGCTGCCTGCCAGAGGGAGCTGAACTCCTTTAGCAAGATGCAAAAACAGAGCTCAGATCCTGATGATTTGAATTGATTTTGCACCCCACTGAAGGCATTTCCTTCTGTATGTGGAGGAGAGATTGCATCTCCTGCGGGATGCAGAAATGGAGCTCAGACTCTGACAATTTGAGCTCCATTCCTACACCTCGTGAAAAGAGTTGCCTTCCACATGTGGTTCCCGCCGAAGAAGTTCCATGAATGGAGGAGGGATGACATCCTTCAGCAGGCAGCAGCTCTTTCAGCCAGCCTGTAGAGAGAAGAGTGAGCCAAAATCCAGTCAACAAGGAGCGAGGCAGTACAATAAGATAAAGCAGCATGGGGTGCCTTTCTCCCTCCTGCTTGGATTTAGCAGGGAGGATTTTTGGTTCCTGCGGAGAGCCTCCCAAAGACTCCCCCACGCTCCCATCCAAAGCACCCTGCACTTGTTACTGGGACTCCCATCAGTTTAACAACTACACAATTGCCTAACAACCACAGCCAGGAGTTTTGGGATAATCATTGAGCAAAATGGTCTCGTAAGCAGTCACATGGTATCTTATTTAATGACTATATTTCACTCAGCATCAAAGACCCCAGACTCAATTGTGTTATAAGTCACAAGTTTGTGTGGGGAAAATAGGAGTATTAGATGTGTTCTCTGCATTTTGTTAGTTTGTTTATCACACTTTATTATTTTTGCAAATAATTCAAAGCAGAGAACACATCTAATACCCTTCTTTTTCCCACCACCACAACAACAACCCTGTGAATTAGCTGTGGTGGAATGGAGTCTACAGTTGCAGGAAGGGAGGGGCAGATAGAGAGAAAAGGCAGACCCCCCCTCCCCCCCCCAGTCACAAAGTACAGCTAACCGTTATGCAGGTAAATGTTTTAATCTGGTTAATAGGCAAACTGATTTCTGTTAACAGGCAAACAGTAAAGAACTGCTCAGAAGGAATTCCACATGTCATTCTTGGTTCTTTGGGCCTGACATTAGTAAAGGACACACAAAAAGCAGTGAACATCACAACTGACTAAGATGAAAAGCTTGAAAGAACGATTCATTCTGAATATCATTCAGGCAACCATTTTCTGAAATTGTATAGGATTTCCTGCTTGAGCAGGGGGCTGGGCTAGACGCCCTCCAAGTTCCCTTCCAACCCTGTTCTGATATTCAGCAAAATGGGTAGGTCCCTTAGTCACCCTGGGACAGTGGACAGTTTTCAGAAGTACATCTTCCAGTTTTTGAACAAAGAGAGCAATTGACAATCTTCTGTAGTTGGAAAGCTGCTGTGTGCTTTGGACAATGCTAGTATTATATAAAGTATCATACACAAAGTGATGATTTTAAGGGGACAGTTTATTTCAGTTCTCCAATTCTGCCTCAAAAGAGTCTAGTTCTCCAACCAAGTGGAGAAAACTGAGATGCTCATATAATGTCTCACAAAATGCCTTGACTGGCTAAGTCTTGCAACCTGGAAATTGAATGGAAACATCTCTTGAACTGCTTGCCTCCAGCAGAGCTTTTAACAGTCAGGTATATCATTCGGTAAACATAAGCTACACTTAGTTGGAAGTTGGTGCAGGTGACTGAAACAAAGCATTTCCTCCAAGTCGCAGGAAGAAATGTTAATCCTTAAGTGTTAAGCCTTTTAATTAGAAGGTAGAGTTAAGCCTTCCCTATAAGGTCTGTCCTTTGATTATCATTTTTTACAGAGAGATCTTTCCCAGCTAGTGTTTGTACTTCTTTTTTATTTTTTTAATTGAAGAGTTTTAATAAATTTTACAAATATTTCCCCTTCCCCTTCCCTTCCCCCACCTCTCCCTCCCCTCAACTTCCCAGAGCAAAATACAGGGTATAAACATTTAATATAAGCTAACTAACTATAGCATCCTACCTTCCTCTTGTACTTTAACTCCCCTTTTATTAAACTAAATTTAGATAAATTATAACATTCCTTGTTCATTCATAAGCTAATTGAAATTTCTTAGTCTGATATTTATTTTGAATGTAATCAATCCATCTTCTCCATTCCAACTTATATTTCTCATTTGAATGGTCCTTCAAATATGCTGAGATTTTGGCCCTCTCTGCTAAATTTACTACTTTTAACGTCCATTCTTGAATAGTAGGCAATTCTTCCTTCTTCCAGTACTGCACCAACAACAATCTTGCTGCCATTATTAAGTTCAGAATCAAATTAGTCTCTATAACTGTACAGTCTGTAATTATACCTAGCAAGACAAACTGAGGAGTAAACTTTATTCTCTTTTTAAGAGTATTTTGAATAATCCACCATATTTTTATCAAGAATGCTTTAACTTTTTTACAAGTCCACCATACATGATAATACGTAGCGTCAATACAATCACATCTCCAACATTTGGATTGTAAATTCAGATACATACAAGCTAGCTTTTTGGGATCTAGATGCCATCTATAAAACATCTTATAAAAATTCTCTCTCAAGTTTTGAGCTTGTGTAAATTTTACATTTCTTACCCAAATCTTTCCCCATGTTTCCATCATTATTGGTTCTTCAAAGGTTTGTGCCCATTTTATCATACAATCTTTAATTAACTCTGTTTCAGAATCTATTTCTATCAATATGTTATACAACCTTTTTATATGCATTTGACTCTGGTCTCTAATTTGTTTTACCAAATTTTCCTCATTTTGTATGATACCAATTTTCTGGTCTTGTTTCCATCCAGCCTGTAACTGTCCATACTGAAACCAGGTTTGAATTACCCTTTCCTCTCTCAATACATTCAAAGGTTTTAACTGTGGTACACCTCTTTCTATGTTAAGAAGCTCTTTATATGAAATTGCATCCTGTTTTTGTTCTATACTTATATTCTCTATCGCGTGTCTGGGTACTACCCACATAGGTATCTTGTCATTTAATTTATATTAATATTTTTTCCAGACGCGCAATAGAGCATTCCTTAATATGTGGCTTTTAAAGATCCTGTCCACCTTCTTATCATATATTAAATAAACTTGCCAACCATATAGCAATAGCAATAGCAATAGCAATAGCAGTAGACTTATATACCGCTTCATAGGCCTTTCAGGCCTCTCTAAGCGGTTTACAGAGAGTCAGCATATTGCCCCCAACAATCTGGGTCCTCATTTTACCCACCTCGGAAGGATGGAAGGCTGAGTCAACCCTGAGCCGGTGAGATTTGAACCGCTGACCTGCTGATCTAGCAGTAGCCTGCAGTGCTGCATTTAACCACTGCGCCACCTTGGCTCTGATATATCAAATCATATCCCTCAATATTCAATATTCTGTCCTCTGTTAAGTTAATCCAATCACTAATTGTTGATAAAACAATTATCAACAATTGTTGATAAAACAGCTTCAGTGACTGTGCCTAAGGCAGGACTGTTTCTAGCCTGGTATGTAATTCAAATGATATTTGTTTTTATTTTGTCTTTGCCTTTTTTGGGTGGATGGGGAGAATTAAGACTTTTACACTGCCACAAGAGTATGTACAAAAAACACTTGCATGTACAAGCACAAGTTTATGGTGGGATGGGGAGAATTAAGACTTTTACACCGCCACAAGAGTATGTACAAAAAACACTTGCATGTACTATACGTTCCTAAACATGCACAAGTTTATTGTGGGATGAAGAAAACTTCAAGATTAATTTCACCAGTCAAAATCTTAGTTAATAACGTATGGAAACTTGGCACCCGAGAGGAAAAATGTATAGAAAATTTTCCAGCAAATCTTACTCTTACACCTTCTTTTTTTGAGGGGGGGGGAGGGTTGCCATAAATTCAGGATTATTTTCCTTTCAAGCAGATATGGTAATTGAGAGAGAAGAGTTTGTTAATAATTGAAATATGAATTTCTAACAATATATAGCTGTATGCATTGTTTCATGTTATTTAAATAATAATGCATGTCTGGGGGATGAAATTGGGAAATGAATATACATTAAGATATCAAGTTCTTGATTATTTTTTTGAGCTAGGCCAGTACTTTCACAGTACAGTATTCTTTTATTTGAATATTATATGAAGAAAATTTATTATGTATAAATAGTATTCAAGCATATAGATTTATAATAAACTAAATTGAATTTCAAATAACACTTTGTTGGAGACGTTTTCTGTTCCCTCCTGCAACCCTGTCCTAGTAGCGGTAGCTTCGAGTGGCAAACAACCATTCAAACTAATGAATAACTTGTACAAATGGGAAAAGAAGGAAGGTTGGGAATTTAGTTTGTATAAATAGTTTGATTATGCAAACTTTGTCTCTAGTATATTAAGTCTGTAACATGTTGCATTTATATGAACATACATTGATACTTTGATTAAATACAAGAACTTCTGTTTTTATAATAACATTTTCTTATCAGTACAGTGATGCTTTCAGCCAGAGTAAGTTAACATGGTGTAATTTCACACATGTTGCCACTACTGAAAAGAAAAAATTAAGTATTTCTAAAGCAGTACCTGTTTTTGCCCAAAAAAATATATATTTTTCACATTTGAATATAATTGTTCTCATTGTCTAAATAAACAGTATTGTCTTACAATGAAAAGAAGAGTTACCAAATTATTTTTTGTTCCATTTTATATGTTTCCAGTTAATAGATTCTGCAGAATTTTATTAAACGTTCTTACCTCTTTGAATCAGGAATCCAAAAGGGCTGAAACTAAACAGTATTCTTCTTTTGAGAATGATTGATAACTTTTCCTGTAACATCTTCCCAATTGTACTTGCACTGCAAAGGGATCACAGAGTTATATAGCATTCATAGTGACAAACATTGCACAATATATGAGAAATGCAGACTTGTTTATGGAAGCAGAGCATGTTTATAGGTTATTCCAGGCATTTTTGAGAGCCATTCGTGTTTTTTGCTTTTATTGTCTATGTTACAGTCCACATGTTTTATCTGGATTATTCTGAATTCCTTGCAGATCAGAGATGTCTATCCACGTGCTATGCAGCGATATGCTTACTCATGTTGAAAAGGAAATTTAATATGGCCTAGTAGAATTGACCATTGAAGAGCATAAGCATAATCATAAGATGTCCACAGGTACAAGTGGGAAAAAATCCCATCAGGCTGTGAGCCTAGAAGGAGTTGACCCAGAAACATGCATGATAGTATTTAAAACCCACTGGGCACAGGTAATGGAGCTCTGAGAACTTTTCTTCTTTTATTTCTCTTTATTATTGATTGAATTGTTAGGAACCCATTTGGACCATCCGATATTTGCTTGAATTGTCAGAGTCCAAGCCATATCGTATGATACTTACACCAAGCATATCTTCATTGACTTTTGAAGAACTGTATAATTTACTGTTTTTTAAAAAGGACAAAAATATTGTATATTAGGAATATAACAACCAATTGAATAAACTCATGTTCTAATTAAGATTCCTAGGTTCTGTTGCAAGTGCAGTAAAGTCCTTTTAAAGTAATTGCATTTTGAATCTCCATGGACAGTTCACTTCTTTGCCAGGTTATATTTCTTAAATCCACCAAAACACTTCCTATGCTGAAAGGCTGCATTACTATATTTAGAGCATTCAATATATTATTTCTATGCAATATATTATTTCTGAATCCTGTATGGTTCATTTTTAATTAGTGTTGTCTAATGTCCACATATATCTGCCTATAGAGCGCCTTTCAGTGTGGCCATTAGTATCAATCTAGTATTTTTATACTGTATCTTCTATTCAGTGGTGAGATTCAATTTTTTTTTACTACCTGTTCTGTGGGCGTAGCTTGGTGAATGTGGTATGGCTTGGTGGGCGTGGCTTGGTGGGTGTGGCAGGGGAAGGATACTGTAAAATCTCCATTCCCATCCCACTCCAGGGGAAGGTTACTGCAAAATCCCCATTTCCTCCTGATCATCTGGGACTCGGGAGGCAGAGAATAGGTGCGGACAGGGCCACTGAAAGGTGGTATTTACCGGTTCTCCAAACTACTCAAAATTTCCACTACCAGTTCTCCAGACTGGTCAGAACCTGCTGAATACCACCTCTGCTTCTATTTCAGCTATTGAACTTTTACTCTTTAAATGTACTTGCCCATAAATGAAGCTAGGAACATTCTTAGTTGCTCAACATATGTTGGTGAGTAGACTGAGTCGGTTCCACCACAAAACCGCGTTCGACTAAAGCGCGCTCGATGAAACCGCGTAGCTGACGTCATCACAGGGCGACAACAGCGCGGAGACAGAAGCACGCTGTAAACGCTAAACCTAAAATTAACCCCTAAACCTAACCCCCCTAAACCTAATCCTAAACCTAAACCTAACCCTTAACCTAACCCTAAACCTAAACCTAATCCTAACCCTTAACCTAACCCTAAACCTAACCCTAACCCTTAACCTAACCCTAAACCTAACCCTAACCCTTAACCTAACCCTAAACCTAACCCTAAACCTAACCCTTACCTTAACTTGAATCGGCTTGCTTTCAAAGCTCTATTTAAAGCGCCCTTCTTTCTCCGCGCTCGCTGTTGTCGCCCTGTTGATGACGTCAGCGACGCGGTTTAATCGGGCGCCCTTTAGTCGAGCGCGGTTTTGTCGTGCCACGGACTGAGTCATCATGTGTTGCTCTTCTTAAGTAGCACAATTGGTTAGATTAGCCATTTGGGGGCTTGATATTTCAGATAAGTAATGCATAGGCTGTTTCTACTCATTAATCCATAGCTTGCCTGTTATGGATCCATTTGGAATGTTCTGGACTATTATGAAGATGAATGCAATTTTTCATAATTAAAGATTGCAATAGTGAGTCCATATTTTAATGCCTATTGTATGATCGAATATGCATTATTTAATTTTTCCATAGGTTGTGAAAATTTTAGAGAAGCATGACCCTTTAAAAAATATTCAAGCAAAATATGGGACAATTTCTCCAGATGAGGCCAGCACGGTGCAGAACTATGTAGAGCACATGCTCTTTCTTTTAATTGAAGAACAGGCAAAAGATGCAGCCATGGGACCTATCCTGGAGTTTGTGGTTACAGAGAATATCATGGAAAAGCTCTTTCTTTGGAGTCTTAGGCGGGAATTCACAGATGAGATGAAGATTGAGCAACTGAAAATGTATGAAATGCTTGTGACACAATCTCATCAGCAGCTGCTGCATCACAAACCCATCCTAAAACCATTAATGATGTTGCTGAGTTCTTGCTCAGGAACTACCACACCAGCCGTTGAAGTAGAGCTGGTGGTTCTTCTCAACCAGCTATGCTCAATCCTAGCCAAAGATCCGTCCATCTTGGAACTTTTTTTCCATACCAGTGAGGACCAAGGAGCTGCAAACTTTCTAATCTTTTCTCTCTTGATTCCTTTTATCCATCGGGAAGGGACTGTTGGCCAACAGGCCCGTGATGCATTACTTTTTATCATGTCTCTTTCTTCAGAAAGCTGTGTGGTTGCTCATCACATAGTAGAGAATACTTATTTCTGTCCGGTAAGTTTTTTTCTAGATACTCATTCTAACTTCCTAATATGGATTTCTTTGTAAATGAATATTCAAGTTAAGTTTTTGCACAAAGGAGAATTAAATTTACCTGATGAGTTGTAATTTTGTTATGGCTATGTAGAAATTCTAAATGGGATAATTGGGGAAAATGAAATTTCTTCAGAAAGCCCATCACATTGAATTGAGAAATGAATTTGTTGTCTTTTCTAGAGGAAGGGAGGGAGTGGTCACATGTGGGTATTCTCAAAGCCTGATTGGTCCAAAGACTGAGAGCAAACTCTTAAATACTGGTGCCTTCCAATCCTGGCCCAGTTTCCTCTCAGTCTATTTGGTCCAAGAACTGTTGAGAACTGGTAGGATTTCTTTATTCAATCTGGCTTCTCATTCGGTTTAATTGGGCATTTAAAAACTTTTCCTAAACTCCAAACTTTGCAGCTGCGGCCCCAAGGGACAGTTCTCTGCCTCGGGCGGTTGGGGAGGGCCCTATGGGGCATTTTGCCTCCCCCCCGTGGGACCGGAGCCTCAGCCCTATCCCCGGGATTGCAGGGGTGCCAGCTCCTACTACAGCTGCTATAACGGCAGCTTGGATTGCTCACGTAGCCGAAAGAAGCGGCTGCGGCGTCACGAGGAGTGCACGAGCCGCCTGCGGTGCCACTGATAGCTCAGATTTAATCAAGTGGCTGCAAGTGACCTGCGGGGGAGGGAGAGCGTGCCGGGGCTCCGCATGGCCTCCCCCGACTTTGCTGGAAGCAGCGTGGGCTGCTGGATGCCCGGCTGAGCCGAGGAGGTCTCCTTTAGGCCCCTTCATTGCGCAAAAGGTTCCAGCGGCCATTTTGAATCACCGCCATGTGCGCGAGGAGTGCGGCTCGCCCTACAGCAACTAAGGCCTCATTTGGCACAAGGACAGCAGGCCCTGGTCTCGATGGGGCCTACAGAGCCTGGGAACCCGTTTCTTGCACCTTTGGGCACGTGAGTATGAAATGGATGAAGGTACTGAGATTCCCCAGGGCCAGGTAGTGGGTCCGATGAAGGGTGGGAAAGGCCCGGTGCAGGGAGCGGAGCAGGGGGTTCCTCTCCCAGGGTCTTTGGTTGCCCAGTGCCCATCTAGGTCCTCCACTGGGGAGGAAGCCAGGAGGCACAGGGCAATTGAGAAAATCTTTGCCAGGGCGGAGGGCCAGGTCAACTGGGCCCTTATCCTGAGATAGATCCAGGTCTCCTCTTGGGCCTCTTTCTGCGTGCTCTTCTCCTAGGGGGTTAGCCCCTCTTCTCCCTCGGTCTCTCTAGACAGGCCTCATTCCTATTCCAGGAGGAGGAGGTCTTCCTCTCCATCCCCTTCGGGGGATCCTTTGGAGAGTACGTCTAGGGGACCCTGCTCCTCTCGCAGGTTGGCTCCCCAGGGGCCTAATTTTGCTTATGGTGATGTGGAGGATTTGGATCACCTCCCTGAAGGCCTTAAAAGGCTTATTTCTGCAGCCATTTCACGTGACATTGCCCAGTTCCTCTAGAGGAACAGGGCCTGGGCCACTACTCCAACCTGTTCGTGGTTCCGAAGAGCTCGGGGGGCTGGAGGGCAATTCTGGACCTCAAACGCCTGAACCGTTTTCTGGTGTAAGTTGATTCAAAATGTCCTCCCTCAACTCTATCCTTCAGGGTGTATGAAGGGGGACTTCTTGACTTTGGTAGACCTCACAGAGGCCTGTCTTCACATTCCAATTCTGGCCAGTCATTGCAGGTTCCCTAGGTTCTCTCACAGGAACCGCCACTACCAATACAGGGCTCTTCCCTTCAGGCTGGCCTCGGCTCCCCGGGCCTTCACAAAGGTTCTGGCGGCCCTGGCGGCTCATCTGCGTTCCATCCCGATATGGCTCCAATGTTATTTAGACGATGTCTTGGTTCAGGCGGGGTCTCTTCCTCAGGCCATCTCAGACCTTCGGCTCACCATTCGGAGCCTTCACAGCCTAGGATTTTCAGTGAACTTCCCCAAGAGCCACCTTTCCCCCTCCACGCGCATTCTCCACCTGGGGACGGTCATAGACTCCGTGTTGGGGGTGGTGGGTCTGTCCCAGGAGAGTCAGAGCAGCCTATGTCAACTGGCAGGAAGTGTTCGCGGAAGTTGGTTAGTTTCGATCCTCACTCTATCGCAGTTATTGGGCAAGATGGTCTCTTGCATCGGGATTGTCCCGTGGGTTCACCTTCGGCCTCTCCAGTGGGAGCTCATCCCCTTTCAGAGGGAGCGATTGAACAATTTTCTTCGGGTGACCGTCACCACGGACACAAATCTGTTCAGGTGGGGGGCCCTAGTGGGTTCCCAGATGGCTCAGGGCAGGTGGACGGGCTTGGTTCTCCGGCACAACATAAATTGGTTGGAGCTGAAGGCGGCCCACCTGGCTCTACGACACTTCCAGGCCTTGGTGGAGGGGCGTCACGTGCTCCTCATGATGGACAATGTGGCCACCAAGGCCCACATCAATTGTCAAGGGGGGACCCACTCTCGGACTCCCAGGCTCTCTGGCTAGAGGCTCTGAGGCTGGGCGCCTGGGTGGAGAGGCACCTGTTGTCCTTGGTGTCGGAACACATCTCCGGGCTCTCCAACGTCCAGGCGGATTGGCTGAGTCAGGCAACTCTGGACAATGGCGAGTGGCAACTCCATCCACCGTTGTTTCGGAGGATCTGTCAGAGGTTCGGCACTCCTCTGGTGGATCTGTTCGCCTCGCCTGCAAACTCACAACTTCCGCAGTTTTTCACTCATTTCCAGTCCAGGTCTGCAGAGGGCATGGACACCCTCAGGAGCAGGTGGCCCGCGGGCCTTCTGTATGCATTTCTTCCTATCACCCTCGTTCCGGGGACCATCCGGAAGGTGGTAGCGGAGAAGGCTCTGATCATTGTGGTGGCCCCTTATTGGCCCAGGAGGCCTTGGTTCGCAGACCTAGTCCAGCTGTCGGTGGCTCCTCCGTGAAGGATTCTGCGGGAGGAGGTGGTCTTGCAGCAGGGGGTCCTGCTTCACCCGGAGCCCCACTGGATCCATCTGACCGCCTGGCTCTTGAATGGCGGCTACTGAGGGGGGCTAACCTGTCCTCTGGGGTCATTTTTACCATCGAGGCATCTCGGCATCCTTCGACGACCTGCATCTACAATTCCACCTGGGCGCCCTTTGTCCGGTGGTGTTCTCCTCTTGGCATTTCTCCCGACAGGGCCACTATTCCCAACATCTTGGACTTCCTGCAGAAGGGTCTTGATGACGGGCTTTCACAGAATACGTTGCGCCACCAGGTGGCGGCTTTGTCTTCGGTCCTGGGGGGGGTGGGGTCTTCTTCCCTCTCCCATGTTCCCCTGATCAAGCATTTTCTGAAGGGGGCGGCTAATTTCAGGCCTTCCCCCGTCCACAGATTCCCCATGTGGGATCTTCCCCTGGTTCTCAGGGCTTTGACAGGGGCCCCATTCGAACCTCTCCGGTCTGTTCATCTACGGTTCTTGTCTTTGAAAGTGGCTTTCCTGGTGGTGGTTACCTCTGCCCGACGTATTTTGGAACTGGGTACCCTGTCTTCCAGGGATGACCTTTGCCATTTTCACCAGGAGAGGGTGGGGCTTCACCTTGATCTTACCTTCATCCCGAAGGTGAACACTCCCTTTCATAGAGCTCAGGAGATTGTCCTGCCCGACTTTTACCCGGGCCCGTCCAATGATAGGGAGAGGCTCTGGCATCGGTTGGACGTGTGCCGCACTCTGCGGATCTACCTCCGGCAGACCGAGGGGGTCAGTAGGTCAGAGGCCTTGTTTGTTTCATTCCAGCCGGGAACGTCCTAGGGTGTCGTCGGCCACCATTGGCCATTGGCTGTGTCAGGCCATTGCGGAGGCCTACGGAGCAGCTGGTCGTCTCGCCCCGTTGGGCATCACGGCCCATTCTACTAGAAGTGCTGCGATCACGGCGGCGTGGGCCACGAGGGCCCCATTTGAAGACATTTGTCGTGCAGCCACTTGGGTTTCTCAAGGGTATTGCAGAGGGTGGGGGCTGATGCTCCCCTTGGGCCTTAGTGGTTTTCTTGTTCTCTTTCCCTAGGATGTGGGTATGTCCCACATGTGACCACTCCCTCCCTTTCTCTGGAAAAGAACATTGGTCTTACCTGAACGTGACTTTTAAGAGGAAGGGAGGGAGTGGTCACGACCACTTTATTTCAGTAATGCAACTTAAAAGGTGAAACTAATATATGAGATAGTTTCATTACATGCAAAGCAAGATAGTTCAAGCCGTGATTTGTCATAATTGTGATGATTATGGCTTACAGCTCATGAAAACCCCAAATTCATAATATCAGAAAATTAGAATGTTGTGAAAAGGTGCAATATTCTAGGCTCAAAGTGTCCCACTCTAAGCAGCTAATTAAGCCATAATACCTGCAAAGGGTTCCTGGGCCTTTAAATGGTCTCTCAGTCTGGTTCAGTAGGAATCACAATCATGGGAAAGACTGCTGACCTGACAGTTGTTCAGAAAACCATCATTGACACCCTCCATAAGGAGGGAAAGCCTCAAAAGGTAATTGCAAAAGAAGTTGGATGTTCCCAAAGTGCTGTATCAAAGCACATTAATAGAAAGCAGTGACGTGTGGTGAGGTTTATAGCTGGTGAGGCAAAAAGAAAGAAAGCGGCTTTTGGCCGCTGTCAAGAAAGAGGCTTTTGTCCGCTCCGGCGCTTTGTCCGCTCCGGTGCTATGTCCGCGTCCCACCTGTATGGCGAACATAGCGCCGGAACGACCAAAAGCCTCTTTCTTGACAGCGGGCAAAAGGCGCTTTCAAGAAAGAGGCTTTTGGCTGCTCCGGCGCTATGTCTGCTCCAGCGCTATGTCCGTGTCCTGCCTCTATGGTGGATGTAGCGCCAGAGTGGCCAAAAGCTTCTTTCTTGACAGCGGGTAAAAGGCACTTTCAAGAAAGAGGCTTTTGGCCGCTCCGACGCTATGTCCGCTCTGGCCGTATGTCCGCGTCCTGCCTCTATGGCAGTCATAGCGCCAAAGTGGCCAAAAGCCTCTTTCTTGACAGCGGGCAAAAGGTGCTTTCAAGAAAGAGGTTTTGGCCGCTCTGGCACTATGTCCGCTCTGGCGCTATATCAGTGTCCCGCCTCTATGGCGGACATAGCGCTGGTGCGGCCAAAAGCCTCTTTCTTGAAAGCGCCTTTTGCCCGCTGTCAAGAAAGAGGCTTTTGGCTGCTCCGGCACTATGTCAGCTCTGGCGCTATGTCCACGTCCCGCCTCTAATGGCGTACATAGCGCAGGAGCGGCCAAAAGCCTCTTTCTTGACAGCAGCAAGAAGCCCCGGCACTGTTTACGCCATAGAGGAAAAACTTCCTTAGACCAACGGAAGACTTTAAAAGCAGAGAGGACCTATGGAAAGCTTCAAAGAATCAATGCTGTATGGAACCAAAGCTGCCCTGCCACCCCGGCGCTAGAGGCAAAAGCCGCCCTGCCGCTATATCCAAAAGCCCTGGCCTGCTGCTATGTCCAAAAGCCCTGCTGTTATGTCCAACATAAAAAAAGTGCCAGCCCGCGCACCAGCAGAGACGGGTAAAACACACACACACACACACACACACACACACACACTACTTACAATAATACAATTACTTACAAATTACATTAATTTTGAATTCCTCCCCCCTCCCTCCGACCCACATACCTTTTCCAGCTGTTTCACAGAGGATTTCAACTCTGCTCTTGTTTGCCATGATGAAAATGTAAAAATGTAAAAAGAAAAAGCAGGAGCTGCTCATGTCAGGCTGGGTTAGCTACTGCCAGAGTCTCCAATGGATGACTCTGCTTAACTGTTTAAAAAAAGCCTCTTAAAAAAGTGCCCTCTACAGGAGGAGGCGAGAGAACCATGTGCCTCATGGTTTTTCAGCTTTTAACCCTTGCTTAACTCTGCTCAAGTGATCATAAAGATAGACTAAATGAGGCACGTGGTTCTCTCGCCTCCTCCTGTAGAGGGCACTTTTTAGAGGCTTTTTTAAACAGTTAAGCACTAAGCAGAGTCATCCACTGTGACTCTGGCAGCAACTACCTCAGCCTTTTTCCTTTAAAAATTTTTTTTCTTTTCATGATGACAGTGGTGAGGTCCTGCCTCCCCTGACTGCACGTCACTGATAGAAAGTTATGTGGAAGGGAAAAGTGTGGAAGAAAAAGGTGCACAAGCAGAGGGATGACCGCAGCCTGGAGAGGATTGTCATGAAAAGGCCATTCAAAAGAGTTGGGGACTTTCTCAAGGAGTGGACGGAGGCTGGAGTGCATCAAGAGCCACCACACACAGACGGATCCTGGACATGGGCTTCAAATGTCGTATTCCTCTTGTCAAGCTGCTCCTGAACAACAAACAATGTCAGAAGCTGTTCTGTCCCCCCCTTCACAGCTCGTTAACAAACGCAGGCAGGCAACTTAAAAGGAAGTCTTTCTTTATCAGTTGTCAGTTCAAACTGGCTTCGAGCCCAAAAATAACATAAATACAAGTCTCCGACAAGAATGCAAAACAAAAACTCTTACAAGCACTGCACTTCGTCCACAGTCTTCACGGATCAGGTTTACATGAAACACCAAAGCACTTATCCAAGTGTAACAAGCATAAATCAAGCAATGTCATACCAAACAAGGAACACACAAAGGAACGTTGACTCCAGCGACTAGGGCGTGGCAGCATCCGTCCTTTTATCTCCAAACTTTCCTCCCACAAGCCCCAGCGGCATACTGAATCTTGATCCCAAAAAAACTCACAGCAGACATCTGCTGAGTCACAACAGAAGCGTCTTACCTGGGCTAAAGAAAAACAGACCTGGTCTGTTGCTCAGAGGTCCTCTTTTCTGATAAGAGCAACTTTTGCATCTCATTTGGAAACCAAGGACCCAGAGTATGGAGGAAGAATGGAGAAGCACACACTGCAAGATGCTTGAAGTCCAGTGTGAAGTTTCCACAGTCTGTGTTGATTTGGGGAACCATGTCATCTGCGTGTGTTGGTCCACTGTGCTTCATTAAGTCCAGGGTCAATGCAACCATCTACCAGGAGATTTTGGAGCACTTCATGCTTCCTTCCGCAGATGAGCTTTATGGGGATGCTGATTTCATTTTCCAGCAGGACTTGGCACCTTCCCAGACTGCCAAAAGCACCAAAACCTGGTTCAATGACCTTGGTATTACTGTGCTTGATTGGCCAGCAAACTTGCCTGACCTGAACCCCATAGAGAGTCTATGGGGCATTGCCAAGAGAAAGATGAGAGACATGAGACCGAACAATGCAGAAGAGCTGAAGGCCGCTATTGAAGCATCCTGGTCTTTCATAACACCTCAGCAGTGCCACAGGCTGATAGCTTCCATGCCATGCCGCATTGAGGCAGTAATTGCTGAAAAAGGGGCCCAAGCCAAGTACTGAGTACATATGCATGCTTATACATTTCAGAGGTCTGATATTGTTCTATGTACAATCCTTGTTTTTTTGATTGCATGTAATATTCTAATTTTCTGAGATTGTGGATTTGGGATTTTCATGAGCTGTAAGCCGTAATCATCACAATTATGACATGTAATGAGTCTATCTCATATATTAGTTTTACCTTTTAAGTTGCATTACTGAAATAAATGAATTTTTGCACGATATTCTAATTTTTTGAGTTTCACCTGTATAATGTTGACTTTGCATGTAATCATGTAGTTAGATAGGGCCATTTATACATTGAATCTAACCCCAAATTAAGGGCAACAATTGAAGATCAAGCATTGCCAACAGATGGCTGCCTATTCTCTGCTTGAACTGATGGGAGTTGATGAAGTCTCCAGGAAATTTTTCCACTTTCAAATTGCACTTAGTGGTAGAAGTTTTTTTCTTACAATAACCAAATCTGCCTTCCTATAACTTACATTAATTATTTTTATTTCTTGCCTTCTGAGATGATGGAGAACAGGTTATATTCTATATTGCCTTCTTTTAGATATTTGAAAAATATTTATCATATATCTCCCTCAGTCATCTTAAACAATCCCAGTTCCTTCAGGCATAGGACTCAATTTGTAGTACCCCTTACATCCTTATTTCCTTTCTCTGATCCATGTTCTAAAATGTCATAGAATGCAGAATAAAATGGAACCATTATACCTCCAATCCCCAATGCCCTTCTCCATAAAGATATTTTCAGCCTAGAGAAACCTTGTTGATTTAATTTAAATGAATACATATAAAATGTACTTATTTTTAAAAAGGTATTTTCATGATAAATACATTTATTAGATCCATGCTGTTGCGTTCACGCCTACATTTGCCAATTAATTTTTAGGAAGACTTTTTTACTTAGAAGATTAAAACCAAATGTGTTTAGTTTGTTAACCTTCAAACAGTAGGGGCCATTATCATCAAAATACATTACTAATTAGAATAATTGTCTTAGGATGTTGGAGTGAGACAAGTAATAAAGGTAGCAAACCCGAGGCTATAATAAAAAGAACACAGACCATTCCTGAGGGCTGTTTAATTGTTAAATATCTCTAATATGCAGCCTTTATAAGAATGATCTTTTCAGTTTGGGAAGCTTTGGTCTTCCCTTGAGAAAACTCAGAATGATGCCTCAGGTTTTGGGTTTCTTATCATTTCTCAATGGATGCAATTGAATAATCTAATTCTAATTAAAGTGAAGTAATTCCAGTTAAATGTTACACTGTATGTAATATTTCCTTATTATTGAAAAAAATACAGAATGGAGCAAATTGTTCCTGACTGTATCCTTCATCTTAAAATTATGCTGTTATATTTAACATGTGTGGTGGTATTTTTTTAGGATGCTATTTTAGAAGATGAAGACTTTCTCCTCAAAACAGGCATGAATTTTTAAAAATGTGCATGGAAGATGCTTGCAGACCAATAAAATAGTTTAATTTTTAAGTGGTAGTTTATGTAAATCCATTTACAGTGATTTATACAACGTGGTTTATAGTTTAGCATATTGTGTGAACCTAAGCAATTGTCATTCATTTAATAAACTGGTTAATCAAACCAGACACAGCACAGTATTTGAATTCTGTCGATAAAGTTTCTATGGGATTTACTTCTATTTGGCAAACATGTCATGCCCTGGCTGTAATGTTCTCTTACTTCATAAATATGTTCTGCCTCTGGAAACAGTTAGCAATTATGAAGATCCATGCTCACATATATAAGAAGCAATGCTAGATATTATAATTAGGGTTTAGAGAATTGACCTTGGAAATGTCATCCCACAAGGAAGTTTAAAATAGTAAATTGTCCTCCTACAAGCACAGTTTATAGCTGTGATTTGCATGCAAAATACCTCCCAAATCTATTTTGCTGCTGGCAAAGTTAAACAGTACTGGTTTCAATAGATGAATCGGGAATTGCCTTCAGTGACTTGGAAGCAAGGCACGACCTGTCTCAAAGGCAGTAAATTCAAAATTTTAATTAAACTACATCGTTTTAATATACAATATCTAAGCATAACAGCACTTTAAAAGTAGTCAATAGCATTATTTTAGTATACTTTGGCAGATTTTCTGAACATACAGCAGTATTGTAGCTTCTTACCCTGTGCAAAATTGTTGTGGCCCATGGCAGCATATTAGTAGATAATCTTTTTCCACCGTGATTTCTTTTTCAGTGATGATGTTCTCACATGGAATCTTTCTAACATTCAGCAAAATTCAATTTGCATTGAGCTGAATATTCCCAGTTGTCATTTTCATCCATTGTGGCTATTGTAGAATTAGAAAAATTGTGTTCACTGAACCTTAAGAGCAAACTTTGCCCCTACTTCCCATATCCTAAAATACGATGAGGAATCTTCTTCTGACCCAGTTCTGTTGTGACCCATGTCCATTGAGCTTGGAGACCAAGTATATAGTCAAATCATATTAATTCTCAGATGGATGAGCTACCTTGAACTAGTGGTAGCTGGAAAAATGAAAATGGATAGAGTTGAAGGACTGGATGTACATTTCTTTTTAATGTTCCCTATGTCAATCAGGGGTGGGAAAGAAAAATAATGAAGTGGGGAAAAACATTCCTTTTGTACAATCTTCTGTTATTCAGTTTAATTTAGTGAAATAAAGATGATTGGAAGGACAGCTTTCAGGAATAATTGCCTGCTGGAAAGAGGTAGCTGCTAAATTAACACATTCACAAAATAAATTGGTGGGAAGCTAATGTCTTTATGTGACTAGAATACATCAAACCTAGAGATACTGTATATTGTCAAATTAACATTTCTGAAACATTAACTTGACAGGCTAGAACTTATTTTCCTTCCTCCTCAGTTTGGTTAATTGTAACTTAGGTACTGGAATACGTTTGTAACAGGGGTGGGTTTCAACCGGTTCGCGGCGGTCCCTGCGATCCGGTTGGTCGCCGAACCCGGAAGTAAGTAACTTCCGGGAATGGCGAAGGCCCCCACGCGCCCGCACGCCCGTGCGTGCCTGCGCCCGCTCCTTACCCGGTTTTGCCGAATTCTGCACTTCCACGCATGCGCAGGACGCATACAGCGCCTGCGCGATCCTCCAGGAGCAGCTGGAGCATCGCACAGACGCTAGTACGCACGCGTGCGTGAGGACGCCGCCGGCCTCGTTCCAACCGAACCGGTTGGAACGGTGCGAGAAACCCACCCCTGGTTTGTAAGCACTTTCCCAAGCAAATTCACAAACATTCAGAATTGGCAAGATATTTTATTTTTAAATGAATTAATATTTCATTTTGACGCGTGGAAAAACAAACCTGCTCTTTTAACCACTCCAAATGAATTTTAGCTAGTTTTTACGAAACTGAAATTTTATGAGTTATGGTTTTTATTTTTCTAATCAAATCAAACCTTTATTGCCAATGTACAACATACTGTATGTACAATGAAATTGAATTAGCCTCCCTTGTTGCAACCCCCCCCAAAAAACACAGAATGCATCTCAATAGCTCAATACATAAAAGAAAAAAGAAATCCCTAAACCCAAATAAGTACTAACTAGCACACATTTGTGTGTGTGTGTGTGTGTGTGTGTGTGTGTGTGTGTGTGTGTGTGTACACCATATTTTTCGGGGCATAAGACGCATTGGAATATAAGACGTACCAAGGTTTTGAAGAGGCAAAATTAAAAAAAAAAGTTTTTGCACTTTGCGAAACACCCCAAAATGGCTTGTTTTTTTATGAAAACAGGCCCGTTTTTTCAAAAAAAGACCCTGGTCTTAATGAAGCACAGTGATCCAAAGTCCTGTTGCTCAGTGGTCCAAAGTCCTCTTTTCTGATGAGAGCAACTTTTGCCAAAAGCACTAAAAACTGGTTCAATGACCGTGGGATTACTGTGCTTGATTGGCCTCTCCATTCTTCCTCCATACTCTGGGTTCTTGGTTTCCAAATGAGATACAAAAGTTGCATTACTAAAATAAATGAACTTTTGCACGATATTCTAATTTTTTGAGTTTCACCTGCATGTATGTATGTATTATCACACCTTTATTAAGTGGCAAACTATGGATAGGTGGTAAATATATCTACTACTCCATCCTCCTCTTCTTTTCCCCTGAAGAGGGGGGAGAGGGATTGGGCTTGAGAGAAAACAAGCCCGTTTTTTCAAACAAAGGGCATGAATAGCCCTTGGGAGGCTTGTAGAGTGTTCTGGGGGTGTGGGGGAAATGAGAAAAAAATGGTCCATTTTTTGCAAAAACAAGCCCGTTTTTTGTGAAAAAAGGGCATTAGGAAGTTTATAGAGCGCTCCTGGAGGTTGGGGGTGGTGGCAAAATTGAGCAAAAAACACATCATTTCTGCCCTTCCCAGCCCCCAGGAGCTCTCTGAAAGCCGCCTACAAGCTATGCACAGCCATTTTGGTGAAGGGGATGGGGTTTCAGGAGGCCACAAATGCTGTATTCAGTGTATAAGACGCACCCAGAGTTTCAGCCTCTTTTTTGAGGGGAAAAAGTGTGTCTTATACTCTGAAAAATATGATATATGTATATGTGTATAACATTATATTACACCGGTATAAACATGTCACATGTTACCCTGGCCCTGCAAGTCTTATCATATTAAACCTGATATCAGAATTTTGACAGCCCAAGGATAAAAGCTATTTTTGTTTTGTTTCAAAAATTGTATGCCTATGGAGGGGTAGATAACTAACAAATAGCAATTTTTCTCTCTTACTTAAATGCATATGTGTGTCTGTGTATTTAAAAAAAAACAGTAATTATTTTCACCGTTCCTGTCAAGATTATTTTAATTTAAATATGCATTTGTAAGTCTTAGAACTGTACATGTAGTCCTTGATGCAGCCTCCCAATTACAGTCATATGTCAGCATAGTTGTAAAATGGGTCATGATGTGAGCGACCTGATTTTATGGCAGTTTTTGTGGTGGTCATTAAGCAAAAGACCATAGTTGTTAGGTGAATCTTTGTTGTTAAGCAAATGCTGTGGTGATTCAGACCTATTGTTTGCTATGAGACATTTTTGCTAAACAGTCTTACACATGGAAGTAAACCCAGTTTTCAGCAAAAAGGTTATAAATCATGGTCACATGATTGCAGGATGCTGTAAACGTTTATAAATAATCGATAGTTTCCAAGGGCCCCAAATGTCTCTGGCGATTGGAACTTAGGTAGAAGAAGGTTGTATGTGTACCTTTTGGGGCGGGGTATCCTATGGTAATTTTGAATGATCACTAAGTCATGGGTTATAAGTCAAGGACTGCCTATGTCTAATACTCTTTCATGAAGCTTTGCTTGCATTGATGCCAAGTTTAAATCATTTCAGTTATTTAGTTCTAAAATTATAGATATCTATTTAAAGTGAATTTAATCTACGTCTTGTCTTCCATAGATTTTTTTAGCTACTATAAAGATGGTATCTTTATAATATAGGCAGATTGTTGGATGAGTGAATCCCATTTTAAAGGACCTGTAGCCCATTATTTAGAAGTAAAGAAATACGTAAAAATGTAAATTGTGGGAGAAAATTGACAAAATTTAGGGGGAAAAAAGATATCCACATTCTATGCTTTCCATATCTGATGTCTTTCCTGGGTAATATGTTTCTTTACAAAGCTAAACATTGAGAAATATGAATCAGATAAACAGACTTCTGTAAGTATATATAATTCAGGGAGCCATAGTTGCATCATAGAGATTTGTATTTCTGTTTGCCATTTAAATATTTAATCCAGTTATCAAAACTATAGAAATGTAACAAAGGATATAGCCACCAAGCCCTATTGCTTGACATAGAGCTTTACCACTTTTCTGTTTTTAATTAAAAAAAAAACTGCAAGCTGCTGATTATTTTGTAAATATTTCAACTGGGAAAGTTCTCTTTGTATTAATTTGTTTGGAAATACTTTTTATGTGATAACATTAAGTACATACAAATCTGCCATTAACCTAAATTCAGATGCTATTCAACAGCATAATAGCAATTATTGGGAGGAAATATTTTAGATTACTGGAATTAACTTCCACAAACTGAAAACATGTTTTTATTCTTATAAGAAAATGCCAATGTTTTTTTTTTAAACAAAAAAAATCTGTATTTCTTCTCTTTTCTTTCTCTTTCATCTTGCAGGTGCTAGCAACAGGCTTAAGTGGTCTGTATTCATCTTTGCCTACAAAGCTGGAAGATAATGGAGAAGAATGGCACTGCCTTCTAAAAGACGACTGTTTACTTTCTCCAGCTCTTGTACAATTTATGAATTCTTTTGAATTCTGCAATGCAGTAATTCAGGTACTGGCCAGAGAAAAGACTTACAAATGGAAGTAGTATTTTAAAATAGTAGTATACAATTTTGTGAATATTTAGAAAAAATATTGTTTATTTTATATGTGTGGCATACTATTTTTTGAAATGAATATCAGCATAATATTAATATATTATAAATATATTAATATATATTATAATATATATATTATAATATATAAATGAAATACAAGTTTATTTAGAGGAGTCCTGGTGGAGCAGTGGTTAGAATGCAGTATTGTGACATATAAGTCTGAGTGCTGTTGTCATTGCTATGATTGTTACAAAATTTAACAATTTACATGTATTTGTAAAGCAACTTTTGTTGCAAACCAATTAATTTAGTTTTGGGGGGAGGATCTGTGCTTATTTGTGGTACAGGTAGTGCTTGACTTAGAACCCTAATTGGGACTGGAACTTTCATTGCTAAACGATGTGGTCATTAAGGGAATCAGAATAGAGCTGGAAGGGACCTTGGAGGTGTTTTAGTCCAGTGGCCTGCTCAAGCAGGAGATCTTATATCATTTCAGACAAGTGACTGTCCAGTCTCCTCTTAAAAACCTCCAGAGATGAAGCAACCACAACATCTGAAGGCAAGCTGTTACACTGATTAATTGTCCTTGCTGTTAGGAACTTTCTCCTTAATTCCACATTGCTTCTCTCTCTGATTAGTTTCCATCCATTGTTTCTTGTCCTGCTCTCTGATGCTTTGGAAAATAAATTGACCCCTTCCTCTTGCAGCCATTTTTACAACTTTTTTTTGCCATGGTCATTAAGCAAATCCCACAGCCATTAAGTGAATCCAGATTCCCTCATTGACTTTGCTTGGTGGAAGCCACCTGGCATAAATGGTGATCAAGTGATTCCAGGACAGTGCAACTGCTGTAAATACATGCCAGTTGCCAAGAGTCCAAATTTTTATCATGTAACCGAGAGGATGCTGCAACGGTCGTAAGTGTGATTTCTCTTTACAGCATCATTATAACTTTGAAAGGTCAGCAAACGAATGATCATAAATAAAGTATTACCTGTAATTTACATTTTGCTTTATGGTAGTAGAATATGTTGTGTATATGTAGATGGGTTTGATTTCTTCAGTATTTAAAATGTGTCTTTTTTCATATTCGTTGCTTTAGCTAGTAATTAGGGATTTTTGTCCATTCTGCTTCTTGTTCTTCATCTGTTAATGATAAGATTATACATTATACTATGGATTTTATTGCATCTACACTAGGGCTGTCAAACTCAAGGCCCGGGGCCCGAATCTGGTCTGCAGGGTACTTAGATCTAGCCTGTGGGGCCGCCCTGGAAACAGCAAAGCACCTGCCCACGATGGTTCTGCCAGAGAAAATGGGCTCCTGAGCTCTGTTTTCAGCTGCCATGGCCTCCTGCAACCCTCTGCCAGTGAAAACTGCCCTCCTGAGCTCCATTTTCACTAGCAGAGGGGTTGCGAAAATGGAGCTTGGGAGCCTGTTTTTGCTGGCAGAGCGCTCGGGCCACCACAGGTACCCCCTGACAGGAGTGATGCCATGCCCCTTGGCCCCGCTCCTCAAAGTGAAACACAACCACGATGTGGCCATCAATAAAATCGAATTTGACACCCCTAATCTATACCTTTGCTTTGATTTGTGCAGGCTTTATTAGTCACAGAAATTCTGTATGGCAGTGTTTCCAGAATACAAGACTTTGTATGACAAGTTTTTGCCAAAGGAATTTCTGTCTGTTATGTTTTTAAAAGGTTGTGTATTTATTCTGCATACATACACATTCTAAATATAGAATAATTTCTGAATGTGGAACTCATTCTTATGAGCCAAAGGCTATGTTTTCCTTTGAATGGAGCACTCTTAAAAAATAGCAGATAAATGCATTCATTTTTATTTTAATTATAAAACATGCTATTGTTACTTTGAAGTCATGTATTAAATGCTGTTTTGCTATTTTTAACTTAAATATATAACATGGTACTTTATGAGGTCCTGCAAGATCATATGCAAGATTTTATGTCAGGCTTACCTAGTCAAAAACACTGTATGAAATGGCCAAAATAGAATAAATAAAATAATACTCTCCAGATCATGGTTGCTGATAATTGGCATTTGGAGGCATATATCAATAGACAAAACAAATAAGCTACAGTTTCTAGTAGTTATTAATAACTTTATGTTTTATGAAATATGAAGTATCAGAGGGCTTCATAAATTGCCATCAAATTATGGCTTTGGATGGCATAGTGCAGAAAAGTACTATATGGCTAAGAATTAATTTAATTAACTTTAATCTTAAAGTTTAAATTAAATTAAATTCATTTCTTATCTGGCCTCTGATGACTTTTTTTTGGAGAACTTTCTTCCTTGGTTCAAAAAAAGTTTTACATTCCTGTTTTAAACTTCCAAGTTAGTGATAGTTTATGTTAGTAAGAAAAATTGCTGTTGTTTTGCTATTAGGGTTAATTGGATGTTCCGGGTTCTCGTATTATGGAAGTAAATGTTTTCCTATTTAAACTATTATTAAATTATCCACAGCACATGTGGTTTTATACATATCTGGATGTAGGGGATGAACAGGCTAAGCCGAAGGATGGGAATAAATAGGTCATCAATTTAGAGTTACCACGCTCCTACAAGATAACTAAGTCCAGCCCCCCATGAATTCTGTTGAGTCTTACCTAGGACCAATTTGCCTTGACCATTAGTGGATCAGATTTTTATATATAGGTAGCATGAAATAAATGTGTATTTTTGTATTTTTGAAGTCTATCCTGACTCTGGATTGTTACACCTAAAACTGTTTTATCTTGCCTACCTTTTCAATAGTTAAAATGTATTGACTTTAAAAAAAAAATGACATTCAAGTTTGGTGATTTATTTTTTAACTTCTGTAATAAATTCAGAAATAAAGAAAAATATAACAAATACTTATTTCATAACTTATACAGTTCATTATCAGTTAAATATTACATTAAGTATTTGGAGGTCATGAATGTTATAGTGATTTTCGTAACATTAACCAGTTAAGATTTAGTAGGCAGTTTTATGTGCATATTTCTTAGTCTTGAACTTACATTTTCATAGTGAGAGGCAGTAATTGCAAAAGCACTCAGACTTATATACATCTTTACAGTGCTTTATAACCCTCTCTAAGCGGTTTACAGAATCAGCATATTGCCCCCAACAATTTGGGTCTTCATTTTACCGACCTCGGAAGGATGGAAGGCTGAGTCAACCCTGAGCCTGGTGAGATTTGAACTGCCAAATTGCTGGCAGCTGGCAGTTAGCAGAAGCAGCCTGCAGTACTGCACTCTAAACACTGTGTCACCGTGGCTCATTAAAATAGTTAACAATGTATGCAAAACTGCTTGAATTGAAATCATTTTGATGGAATTTTTTTTTTAAAGTTTTATTTATTTTTATTTTGTCAATGCTGAAGACATAGCCCATAATAGAGATAATGAAAAGTCATTAAATAATTTGGAATAGACTGAAGTAAGGCATGTTGGGAAGGATATTTTACAGATCTATAGGGAAATGAGAGTGACAAACTGAAGATTTGAATTTAAAAACCTTCTAAACGCATTTATTTCCAATAAAAAATAATTTTAGCAATAGCAGTTAGATATAAATAATTTTAAATAATTTTAAAATTGCTGGGGGTGTATAGATAGGCACAGAGGGGCACACAGCTATGGGGTTTGTTAGTGCCCTGAAATCCATCCCCCATTTTTTAATTTTTAATTTTAATAATGTTTGTTTCTAACTGCTTTTTATTAAAATGTTTACCATATTTTTCAGAGTATAAGATGCACCAAGGTTTTGAAGAGGCAAATTAAAAAAAAAAGTTTTTGCACTCTGCAAACTTCCCAAAAACGGTCCATTTTTTGCAAAAATGGGCCCGTTTCCCCCCCAAAAAAGGCATGCGTAGCCTTTAGGAGGCTTATAGAGTACTCCTGGGGGCTGGGGGGGCAAAACTGAGCAAAATCTGGCCTGTTTTTCACTCATTTCTGCCTTCCCCAGCCCCCAGGAGCTCTCTGAAAGCCTTCTACAGGCTCTGCATGGCCATTTTGGTGAAGGGGGCAGTGTTTCAGGAGGCAAAAAATGCTGTATTCAGTGTATAAGACGCACCAAGATTTTCAGCCTCTTTTTTGAGGGAAAAAGGTACACCTTATACTCCGAAAAATACGGTATATATATAAGTTTTATCCTTTTATGTATATTTGCACACTGATCGGAGTCACTCCCTGAGTGAGATAAGCAGTTTCTAAATGTGATATATACATACTGTAAAATTTCAGGAAAATGTTAAATTTGCAAGTGCAGATGTAGGACCTAGAGAAAATTTAAAATATGGATGTGGTTTACTCAAGTTCAGCTTCTTTAAATGTATGTTTAAATTGTACTGTGGGAAAGTAAATGCTTATTTATTATTTCAGGTATATCCTTCTCTTTCCATTTTTAGGTGGCACATTCTTTGATTCGTAACCAGCTTGTGAATTACATTTATAATGGATTTTTGGTTCCAGTTATGGCCCCAGCTCTCCATAAGGTTAGTGCTAAGTAATATAAATCATAAAGCTAAATTAATATAAATCCAATATTTGGGCATTGAATTTGGTAGAGAACACAAAAGCAGAGAATCGGTTTGATGTAGTGGTTAAAGCATGAGGTTAGAAACCAGGAGACTATGAGTTTTAGTCCTGCCTTGTTCATAAAGCCTGCGATGTTGGGTCTATCATTTTCTCTCAGCCCTAGAACAGGGGTGTCAAACTCGATTTCATTGATGGCTGCATCAGGGTTGTGTTTGACCTGGGGGGTGGGTCTGGATGTGTGTGGCTAGGGGGAAACTGGTCAGCTTGAGGTCACTCTTGTCGGAGATGCCTATGATGGCATTCTGCCAGCGAAAACAGGCTCCCAAACTCTGTTTTCAGCCACGACAACCTCCTGCAGCCCTCTGCCAGCGAAAGCAAGCTTGGGGGGGGGGATACGTATGGCCCCGAGCTCTTTTTTTGTTGGTAGAGGACTGCAGGAGACCGTCGTGGCTGAAAACAAAGCTCCATTTTTGCTGGCAGGAGCACCAATGGGCCAGATCTAAGCACCCCGTGGATCTGGCCTACGGGCTTTGAGTTTGACACCCCTGTTGTAGAAAGAAGACAATGGAAAACCACTTCTGAAAAACCTTGCTAAGAAAATTGAAGAGAGACTTGCCCAGGCAGTCTCCAAGAACTTGACGCAATTGAATGGAAGGGGGAAAAAACAAAAGCAAAAAGTGACTTCTCTTCAGTAGAACAAAGTATTCTTTTAAAATTTGATGAATGAGATGTCAAGTAGATAATATTCCAAATCATAAGCTGGCATGTTTTTAATACAGAGGCTTTTAATATATTTTTGGCAACAATACAAATATACTGCATTATAGCCGTAATGTGCAATTTCATTATACAAGAGGCTTGACTAATACAACCTGGATTATAGGAGTAAAAAAAATGAACCTAATATGAAAAGTTTGTTCATACATAGATTAATAATTCTACTTCTGATCCTGATATTTCCCTGATGTGTTGAACTAAGGACAAATGTTTGTTTCACTTGAAGAGTTTAATAAACTAGGCATTCACTTTTAGCTGAATGTCTCCATTTATATGCAGAACTTTCATTACCTCTTAATTATTGTGTACTCTTTTATTTGCTATAAGGGTAGTGAAACCTTTCTTTGTTCCTAATAAAGGCTTTTTTTATTTTTGGAAAAAGGTATGTGGGTAAGTAATTCCCTCTGTCTTCTCTCTTTGAGCATTGTAAATCTTTTGTATACTTTTTTTAAAAAACTTGAAATAAATGAAATAGCCCTTTAATAACCAGAATAATTAATTTAAAAATCTATGGATCTTCTTGACAAAGAATTTCTTGACAAAAGTTCATTGTTAATTATGTTCTCATCTTTTTTCTCAACATGTTTTGAATCTATTGCCTAAATAAACATGTTGTTCTCCAGATGGCAACCTATAAACATAACAAGCTAGACGGGAAATCTAAATTAGAACCTAGCAGTTACCTCAAATGTAGATTGGTATTTCAAAATGTATTCTTGTAGCATAAGCACTTTAGCTATTAAATGATGGAAAGTTATAACAATTTATGAAAATATTTCAGGATAACTTGCTATTCAGAACATTAATAAAAATCTCAATTTTGCTTTTCTTCTAATTCTCAAAATGTGCTATGACACCCACTTATTAATTACTTTTTTGTGGTCATTTTTCATTATCTCCCATTGTGATTGTAATCCTATTGGACCCAAATAGATTGCATGTTTGTGTGCCTCTAACACTGATTCCTAAAAATACTTTGAAATGCATGCCATCCAAACTTAATTTGTAGCCACACTTGACCAAATAAGTTAAATGTATGAGTAGTATTTCAGAAATATTTGTAGAACATTTTTTATTTTATATATAATATATAAAGAAAGAATAGGTTCCAGTAGATAGAATACCTTTTGTTGATCATTTCATTCTTGGAAAGTCAAATTACAAGTGAAATTACCAAGAAAGAAAAAACATACCAGCATTTTCTACATATAAAACTTTATAAATTCAGATCTTTAAAATTTCTTCATATGGGGTAGAAGTGTATAACAAACCAGAGATTAGTGATGTACAGGTGAAACTCGAAAAATTAGAACATCATTCAAAAGTTCATTTATTTCAGTAATGCAACTTAAAAGATGAAACTAATATATAAGACTCATCACATGCAAAGCAAGATAGTTCAAGCCGTGATTTGTCATAATTGTGATGATTATGGATTACAGCTCATGAAAACCCCAAATCCACCATTTCAGAAAATTAGAATATTATATGCAATCAATAAAACAAGGATTGTACATAGAACAATATCAGACCTCTGAAAAGTATAAGCATGCATATGTACTCAGTACTTGGTTTGGGCCCCTTTTGCAGCAATTACTGCCTCAATGTGGCGATGTTTCAATAGCGGCCTTCAGCTCTTCTGCATTGTTTGGTCTCATGTCTCTCATCTTTCTCTTGACAATGCCCCATAGATTCTCTATGGGGTTCAGGTCAGACGAGTTTGCTGGCCAATCAAGCACAGTAATCCCACAGTCATTGAACCAGATTTTGGTGCTTTTGGCAGTGTGGGCAGCTGAAAAATGAAGTCAGCAACCCCATAAAGCTCGTCTGCGGAAGGAAGTATGAAGTGCTCCAAAATCTCCTGGTAGACGGCTGCGTTGACCCTGGTCTTAATGAAGCACAGTGGTCCAAAGTTCTGTTGCTCAGTGGTTCAAAGTCCTCTTTTCTGATGAGAGCAACTTTTGCCAAAAGCACCAAAAACTGGCTCAATGACCGTGGGATTACTGTGCTTGATTGGCCTCTCCATTCTTCCCCCATACTCTGGGTCCTTGGTTTCCAAATGAGATACAAAAGTTGCATTACTGAAATAAATGAACTTTTGCACGATATTCTAATTTTTTTAGTTTCACATGTATGTATGTATGTATGTATGTATGTATGTATGTATGTATGTATGATCACACCTTTATTAAGTGGCAAACTACGGATAGGTGGTAAATATATCTACTACTCCATCCTCCTCCTCTTTTCCCCTGAAGAGGCGGGAGAGGGATTGGGCTTGAGAGACAAACAGTGGCCCAAGATCACCCATTCAGCTTTTGTGCCTAAGCCAGGACTAGAACCCACAGTCTGCTGATTTCTAACCAGATACTGCAACCACTAGACCAAACTGCCTCTTTTTATCACTCCCCCCCCCATAACAATGGTACCGATTTACTGATATCGGTAGAGAAGATTTGTAGCAAGTGAACGGGGTTTTGTAGATGAAAAAAGTGTACTCAGAGTAGCTACTACTAAGAGATTTTAATAAAAGTGATATGATTGCAATCTTACATTTTTTCACCACACAAAATAGATAATACAATTTTCAGGGTTGTTAAACTCTAATAATTTATTAAATAAAAAGTGGTCTCAGTTTATTATTTCCACACTTGGAACAATTTTGAATACACACTGGCTTTTATCATTTATTTTATCTTTAAATACATTAGCTAGAGAAGGCAAGTTTCTGCCATCTAGTGGATTTGAAGAAGAGCCCTGAACCCTAAAATTAAGATTATATTTACTAAAGTAAGAATATAGATCTTCCTTTTTTGCTTAGTCCCTCTCCCCAAAATATTAATTAAAATCTACTCTGTCCTGGTCAAATGTCTGATTATTACTGCTCAGAAAGGATAGTGATAGAAGTAGGAAGTTGAAAGGATAGCTCCCAAATTAGAAATCCAAGATCTGAATGAATAATTAAAGGATCTCTATCTATTAAGCCTACAAAAAAAAGTTGATATAGCAGTCTTCAAATATCTTATAACAAGAGTTGACATAAAGAAGGGGAAGTGAATGAGGGAACATATCTGAGGGTCAGAATCAGGATTGATCTAGACCCATGATGATGAACCCATGGCATGTTTGCCAGAGGTGGCATGAAGTTCCCTCTCTATGGGCATGGGCGCCCTTGTCACCTGCTCTTCTGGTTTCCGGGGCTCCAGCACTTGTGAGGTTCAGCTGGACAGCATGCATACACCACCTGCTCTTCTGGTTTCCAGCACGCGCATGGACGCCAGCTAGCTGGCCTTCACGTGCGCCGGAAACCAGAAGACCAGGTGGCCGGTGCATGCATGCGCATCTGTCAGCTGCTCTTTGCGCTACTGGGTCGCATGTGCACATGTGTGTTCTGGTTTGGGCACTCGGTGCCAAAAAGATTCACTATCCCTGATCTTGACATTTATAGAAACAATGGGAGGGAATGGGCAGGTTGTCAGCTCCTGAATCAGGCTGTCATATGATGTGGGGAGACTTCTTTTGCTAGGAGTCTCAAATAGAACCAGAATAGTCATCTTTCTGTGCAATCTTGTACTCAGCATGGAGCTGGACTAGATTATTCTAGTGACATCTGAAAGACAACTTTTGGGATAGATCGCTTCTTTCTAACCTGTCCCCATGTGCTACAAAACTTTATTATAAAGGCATTTCTGATCAATAATCCGAGCTGAGTCACTGTTGTCTCTGTACATATGTATATTTTAAAAGATTTATTTCCCTGTTTTGGTCTATCTGTCATATCAACTAACTTAAATGAAAGAACACTTTAATATTGTGCTAATTTGAATAGAATTATATGCCCCAGGAAGTGATGATGTAACAAGAAATTACTGTTAATTATCGAAAAAATTTTTTCATTAACTGTTAGAACTTTTGTTTGCTGAGAACTTTTTTCTGATACTGTGCAAACTGTCCATTATTCCCAGTTACTTGTTAAGTATGAAGTTACATTTTCATCTCTGTTTTCACCATTGTGTAAATGTAAATTATTCTTTACAGAAGAATTCTTTAATAGAAAAAGAAATGTAAATGTCTTCTACTAGTATATAGAATTTATGCAAATGCATTATTATGCAAATTATATAAATTGATACAAATATTATTGCTGTATTTACATGCAAATTATATAAATTAATACAAATGTTACTATTGCTGTATTTACATCATTATGGAAAATGTAAATTATTAAAGTATATTTCTAGGTAGTTCTGGCCTTACAATCAGCAATTGGGGCCAGATTTCTGGTCGTACTTTTTTTTATTTGTAAGTCAAGGCCCAATTTTAACACATTTTTGCAGCACCTGTTATTAATTAATTTTATATATTGCTTTAAGAATCTTACGTATTTGACCATTGTTTTTCAAAGATATTCTAGAAATCTCTGCCTTTCATTTTTCGTATATTATTTCTACTTTTTTAAAAATTTCTTGACTTTTCATCTCATGATAATCAGGGCCTTGTAATCTTTGTTGTGAAGTAGATTTTTCAGATGACGTTCTTCCTATTTGAATTGTTGGCTTGTAATATAACATACAACCTTCAGTATTGCTAGATCTCAAAGCTCATACAAATTGCAACTATGCAGATACAGAATATTCCACGAGGAATATTTTTACATATTTTTAATAAAACTTCATTGGCAAAGATAACAGTTTATTCTCTAAGCTAAATTTAAATGCATATCCAAGCACCATGCATTCTCAAGTAATTTTGCAAGAATGAAGAGAAAGCATTTTTTTTTCTGCTGAGTACATTCTGTGCTATACCTCAGCAGTTGCTCTACTGCTAGAATGCTTATTGCGTATTTACTCTATTAGCAAGATTTTTTAGGCACTGAGCTTCTACAAGTAATCTTATAAAATAAATATATTCCCTGCAGAGAACATACTGTGCAGTACTTCGGTTAATGCTCCTCTGATAAAAACTTTAAACTTCTATATCTTGGTGGATCTACTTATAAACAAGATTTAAACAGCAGTTTTAAAATGTCTGTAATTGACAATATTTGCATGAGACCATAGTTCCTTTTGAATCTGAGGACTTGATCTCTGAACTTTTCATATAAGCATATCATTTGTATCTTTAATGAAGATAATGTCACAAAGATCAGTCCCAAAATATAGTGGCTGGATTAAGTCATAAAAATAAATAACACACACTTGCTACAATGTAAAAAAGCTATATATACTGTTGTTAGACTGTTAGGACGGCGTTGAGTGTTACTGCTTTTTGTTTATCTTTGTGATGTTCCCATGTTTATTTGTGTTATATTGTTTTTGTGATTTTGTTTTCCATACTACTTTTTAAACTAATTTGTCAAGCACTCAGGATATTCTAAAAATGTAAACAAGCTTGAATTTTGGTATAGATTATAATAATTATTCATTTTTAGGTGACAGTGGAAGAAGTGATGGCTACAACTGCATACCTAGATCTCTTTTTGCGGAGCGTTTCTGAGCCAGCCTTACTCAAGATATTTCTTAGTTTCATCCTTCTGCACCGTCATGAGAATGTACATATCTTGGACACTCTTGCAAGCCGGATAAATACTCCATTTCAGGTGAGCGGGAGGGGTGTCTAGCCCACTCTTTCTCGTCGTTGTTAGTGAAATCATTTTAGATATATGTGCAACTTATAAACATTGGAAAAGGACATTTTTGAAAAACCCTAATCAAACCCATGTTTTCAGGACAACAATCTAATGCTACACAAGAAAAAAGGGAAACAAAAGGAAAAAATAAATTGAAATCTTATCACTTATATAATGAGTGTAACTCTGGTTCCATATAGATAAAATATGGTATTAATATAGGTAACAGGCCATTCATTGAAGTTGACTAAGTACCTATTATTTTCTGTTGCCATCCCCTAGCTGTTCTATTAGTGCCCCCCTTATACAGGTTTAACAGCACACTTTGTACAATTGGCTTCTGCGAAACTACACTTATAACTAGTGCAGCATTTTGTTTCTTATAGCCAACTATTACTGTATTATGATCTGGAAACAGTCTTGTTTAAACAGAACCAAAAGTGTGGATAAATAACTCCCGTGTATATTATTTGTTAATCTTTGCATACTGGTTCCTTATTAGAATTCTGAATGGCTTATGAAAAGGTCTCAACAGCCTTTCATACAAAGGTTAATCCTTACACAAACTCACATATAGCACTTCTCAATTTCACTTAGGCCATAGCGTTTTTTGAGTTTGAATGTGTATTTATTTTGAAAGAACTGAAAAACATAATGAGATACAATGCAGTTCAGTTGCCTTGTTTAGTTTTCCTTTTGTGAAATGAATTTATTTTAGTTAAGAAAATTGGCATTGTTCATAGTGTTTGCTTCTTTATTTCTGTTCTTTTACTTATTCAATAAAGTGGTAGTACATTTGCAATCATGGAAATTGTCTACATCATGGAAATTGTCAAAGTCCCAGCCCATAGGCCAGATGCATCACATGCTGGCCATGCCATACCTGGTTTAGTCCCAATATATCACGTGACAATGGTGTGATGACGTGATTTTGACACCCCTGGTTTAGATCATTTCTTAACCTCAGCAAGTTTAAAATGTGTGAACTTCCAATTCCCCAGCTAGCATCTTAAATTTGCTGAGGTTCAGAAATACTGCTCTAGATGGCCGCCATTTGGCAGTCGTCATCCCCCCCCCTCCAATATCCTGACTGTTGTATAGTATTTGTCAGGCCAAGGAAATCAGGGGTCCAGGCAGTTCAAATGAATATAAAAGTTTATTGCAAGCTTAAGCTCTCTAATAGTCAAAGCAAATTGGCTGTAGACAAGAATCAACAGAATTCATGGTTGGCTAGACTTAGATCTCTTGTGAGTGCAAAGGGACTCGAGACTGATGGTGCATTTGATCCCTCCCTCAAGCTTATCCTGGTCATCTACAATATTAAGACAACTGGTCTTTTTTTTCAGAATGGCCCTGAATGATGAAAGCATTTGAGTAAACATGGTTATGGCATCCAGAAAAGTATTGATAATTTTGCTGCTGGAAATGATTTGAAATTCAGAATACTTATACATGAAAAAGAAATTTGAATAACAAGAATATGACCTGCATGAATATAACTGAAATAAATAAATGAGTAATTATAGAATAGACTGTTTAATTTGATTCTAACCTTGCAAAATGCTTATAAACTATTTTTCTCTAAGTGACATTGAACATTTATCAATATTCCAGATTTACAATGAATATCTTTAAACAGGGAGAGCAGGCTACAGGCTAAATTTCCAGCTTCCCATTTTGTGGCCTGACAAACAGTAATCAATAATCACCATCAAAATTTGGCAGTCAGACCAGTTCCTTTCAGTGCTATAATTTGCTGTTTGTTTTCTTTTTGCATTTAATAGGCTAAATATGGATATATCAATAGCAGTAGCAATAGCAATAGCAGTAGACTTATATACCGCTTCATAGGCCTTTCAGGCCTCTCTAAGCGGTTTACAGAGAGTCAGCATATTGCCCCCAACAATCTGGGTCCTCATTTTACCCACCTCGGAAGGATGGAAGGCTGAGTCAACCCTGAGCCGGTGAGATTTGAACCGCTGACCTGCTGATCTAGCAGTAGCCTGCAGTGCTGCATTTAACCACTGCGCCACCTTGGCTCCATCAAGCTTCTGTTAGGTTTGGTGCCTGTTTCCAATCTTGAAATTCTCCCAGCTCTCCTCATCTCAAAATTCAGTTCTGCCAATAAAACAATATCATTTTCACTATTGGCCACAAAAGAATGTGAACCATATCCAAAATTATGTTCTCCATTTTTCTTCTGCCCTTCTACACCTCTTCCAAAGTATATTTCAGCCACATAAATTCATGCTTAAAAGTGTTTCCTGCCTCAGTTTCCTCTTGTCTTTGATTCTGGCGGGGAGTTGCTGAGAGATTTCTGTTTATTGCCTTTAGACTACATACTGCAGCCATGTGTTTTAAAAAGTTCTTAATTTCAAGGGAAACTTTAAACTCTCTTAACTCTAATTCTAAATTTAACTTAAGATACTCAGGCATGGCATTTTGCCTCTATTTGTAAAATTTTTAAGATACTGTTTATTTTATTATTTATTTAGCTTTGTGTCCAATTATTTCACTTACATCAAATCCTAAAGTCTGATTCCTTTCAATTAAAATAACCATAGAAATACAATAAACTTTAATTGTATAAATAATTAAAACAATCAAACAATTAATTCAAACAACAATACAATCACAAGTTGGCAATAAAACCAGCCTTTCAGCAGTATAAAACTGATTTATTCTTTTTGTTACTTCATTAGACTATTTTTTGGGTTTTTTATAGCTATTAAATACATAACAGCAGAATATATGTGGTTGTATAAAACACTAATGATACTGATTTTTACTAGCTGGAAATTATTTATATAATTTTTTCACTACCCAATTTTAGAGAAATAGATGTCAACCCTGAAGCTGACCTGACCGAAGCCATTTTGAGGCTTCAGTGTTGCCACACTGGAACTGAGGGATAGGGAGGGGGGGGAATAGAGATAGCTGGGGTTTTGTAGCCAAAACAAAATACTTTCTCCTGGGAACCAAGGACTTCTCACACCTGGTCCATGAGAGGATGAATGACATTACCAGGCAACCGAATGGCACCTTGATTGGACCATGTGATTATTTGGGGAAGGGGAAAAACGTTTACTTTTAATTAGGTGAAAGCCGTGGGAACCTTCGGAGTCAGTTTTCACCAGATCTCTGCCAATATGATATATCCAATAAAACTTCTTTGAGGAATACCTGCCTTTGAGTTTTGCTTGCTATGGGTATATTACTTGGAATCTTGACATTAGAATTAAGTGGTCCATTTTCATGAAGCCAAACACTTGTTTAGTGTAATGTTGTTTGATCCAGTGTTATCAGTGATAGTAATATCCACATGACCAGCTTGATTACTTCATTGGATTACCAGTATAAATAGAAATACAAGATATTAAATGGTTGCCTCTTCTGAATAATTGTGGTATGGTACTTATGTCCCCCAAATAGCTAACATGGTAGCAGATTCCAGTTGCATAGGATTCTGAAGCAGTAAATAAAAACATTTGCTTCAGTCTGCATTCCTGCCTCTCCCCTTGCCTGACACTTTGTTTTGGGCCAAATAAATATGATTGAGGGAGGTATGTATGCACATACATATTCTGCAATGATTCCAGTTCCAAAGGAGATTTACTCAAAAACTGTTGCAACAGCGACTGTAAATTGCCAGGGTTGTCTTTGTTGAACTGTATCGGTTTAATAAATAGAGAGTTTGGGTGTTATGAAATATTGTCCTTCAGAATCATGACATAATGCATAAATGATGCTAAATGACTTGTTTGTTGTATAACTTAACAACAGGACTGATTTCTATAAATAGTTGACAACAAAGACACCCAGGATTATGCCCATCTGTTGCAAGATAAGCTGATTTATGTGGTAATTTTGGACCAGTCACTCTCTCTTGGGCCAATCTTAACCTGACTAGATAGCTTTCAGGAAATATTAGATGGAGTCTCCTCCAGAATTATGGGTGTGGCTAAGGTGGCCTTTTTTATCTTTTCCTTTCAATCGTGTTTATTTTTAGGAGAGTTGCCATATCAAGTTGTTTCAGTTATTTTGGCAAATTATTGCAAAAATGGTTTGCCATTGCCTAAATCCTAGGGCTGGGAAAAAGTGACTGCTACAAGGTAATTCAGTTGCCATTCCACATTACACCCACTAACTAAACTGGCTCTTTAGGATGGCCTGTAATTTTGATTAAATAAAGTAGATAAATGCTGTCTACTATAACATAGTTTTTCATATTAGAAATAACAGTGATTTTCAGTTTAAGGTCCATATTTAAACATGGCAAAATTGTCATGCAAATGTTTGAGTGTATTGAACTTAATTACAGTTTAATTCTCTTTCAAATCATGTCACCATTCTTTTCTTTTTCTTGCTCTTTTTCCCATATTCCAGTATATATCTCTGTTTATCTTTGGTTTATGCTTTTAGGAGTACTAATTTAATTATTCTGGAGATACGTAACAAAGTAAAACATTTATATAATTCCTTTCAAATGTACTGCAATTCAGTTTGGGTGCTATTTGCATATATGGTTTTTTTTCTTTTTACCTTGGAAAGGATGAAAAAGTATGCATTCATATTGTGTTTATCATTTCCCAGCTTTGTGTGGTGTCCTTGGCATTGTTCAAAACACTTATCAGTTTGCATTGTGAAGATGTGATGTTGCAGCTAGTTTTAAGGTAAAGTCAAACTTTCCTTTCTGATTTTACAGTGCAAAGTACTGCATAAAAATTGATATCATGAGGTTACCTAATACACATATTTGCAGATGACACCAAGCTGGCAGGAATAGCCAACACTCCAGAGGATAGGTTTAAGATATAGAAGGATCTTGACAAACTTGAACATTGAGCACTACCTAATAAAATGAAATTCAATGGTGAAAAGAATAAGGTTCTATATTTAGGCAAGAAAAATGAAATGCACAGGTGCAGTATAGGTGGTACCTTGCTTAATAGTAGTAACTGTGAGAGGGATCTTGGAGTCCTAGTGGACAACCATTTAAATATGAGCCAGCAGTGTGCAGCAGCTGACAAAAAAGCCAACACAGTTCTAGGCTACATAAACAGAAGGATATAATCAATATAACGTGAAGTGTTAATATCACTTTATAATGCCTTGGTAAGGCCACACTTGGAATACTGCATTCAGTTTTGGTCGCCACGATATAGAAAAGATGTGGACACACTAGAAAGAGTGCAGAGAAGAGCAACAAAGATGATTAGGGCACTGGAGACTAAAACATAGAAGAACTGTTGCAGGAACTGGGTATGTCTAGTTTAATGAAAAGAAGGACATGGGGAGACATGATAGTAATGTTCCAATATCTCAGGAGTTGCCACAAAGAAGAGGGAGTCAAACTATTATCCAAGGCACCTGCGTGTAGAACAAGAAGCAATGGGTGGAAACTAATCAAGGAGAGAACCAACTTAAAACTGAGGAGAAATTTCCTGACAGTTAGAATAATTAATCAATGGAACAGCTTGCCTCCAGAAGTTGTGAATGCCCCAACACTGGAAGTCTTTTAGAAGATGTTGGATAGCCATTTGTCTGAAACAGCTCTAGGGTTTCTTGCCTAGGCAGGCGGTTGGACTAGAAGACCTCCGAGGTCCCTTCCAACTCTGCTATTGTATTTGTATTTATATATACAATTATTTATTTATTTATTGTTTGATTCATTCATTCATTTATTCATTCATTTTCTATAGCCACCTATCTCAGCCACATGACTTGACTTACAATTCTAAAACAATAAGGGTTAAAACAACTAAAAAAAACTAAAACAATAAGATCAACAACAAAAAATACATATAACATTTGAGGTAGTTAACTAAGCAATAGTAAAGCTCTTAGTTAATACATAAAGCACTTAATACATTCCATGCCCCCAGCCTGGGTACACAGTTTTTAAAGCCTTATTAAAGGCCGACAGGGTTGGAGCCATTGTAAACTCTGAGGAGAGGATATTCCACAAAACGGGTTTCCAGCAGAGACGGCCTAGCTTCTAATTCGCACCACCTATAATGATCAATTATACCATTCAGCATGTAGAAAAAGGGGGATTTATTTAAAAACAGGACCACTTAACTGGCTGAAAGAAGCTTATCAGAAATTGAAGAGAAGGGCAGGAAAGGATTGTTAGAAATTAAGTGACAATGTTGGAAGAGTTACTTTTTTCTAAATTCACATAGTTGTTGAATAACTCAGTTTACTTCCGTATGTACAGAAGGCAATATGTAATCTCATGTTTTAGTCCTTGTGTCTTCCAAAAGGAAAAAGAGGTATCATTTACGTCCAGTCTCCATGCAGTTTTTCCTCCAGAGTTGTCCAGTTTTTTCAATTGGAGACACTTCAGAAAGCCGGGGGTGATTAATGGAATGAACATATTTTAGAGGAGATTGGGAATCTCTCCTTCTCCTAATACTTTTTGCTTTCCAGCCCGGGAAATACCTAGGCCCGTGATGGCAAACATATGGCAAGCATGTCACAGGTGGCACGCGGAGCCTATCTGCCGTCACGTGAGCTCT
Organism: Thamnophis elegans; assembly: GCF_009769535.1. Classification (NCBI taxonomy): domain Eukaryota; kingdom Metazoa; phylum Chordata; class Lepidosauria; order Squamata; family Natricidae; genus Thamnophis; species Thamnophis elegans. The sequence continues at coordinate 28,308,240 of NC_045549.1, read as the reverse complement.
CAGCTCCAGCGCGCATGGTGTGCCGGTCAGCTATTTTTCTGCCATCCAGAGGGCCGGGGGAGGCCGTTTTCGCCCTCCCCAGGCTTCAGGAATGCCTCCAGAGCCTGGGGAGGGTGAAAAATGGGCCCAACGGGCCTAGCAGAAGTTCGGAAATGATCCGTTTCCAGTTTCTGGAGGCCTCCAGGGGGATGGGGAGTCCATTTCCCCCCTCCCTAGGGTTCAGGAAAGCCTCTGGAGTCCGGGGAGGGTGAAAAGTGGGCCCAATGGACCTACCGGAAGTTCGGAAACGATCCGTCAAATGGACACCATATATCTATTTTTTTCCCCAGGCCATGTTAAAACTACTTAATTAATTAGCATAATATTTACTTTTGCAAACATTTACAAGTTTTCAGTCTTTTCCTGAAAAGATGGAGAAATAGGAGATAACTACTCTGGATAAAGTTAATCCTCTCCTTTTTGTAACCCTCTCATGGGCATAATGCGCAGTGAAATGTGATTTACCTGTTGCATTGAAAACACTGCCTTCCAGGGTTCTGATTGTACAAGGTTTTTTTTGATGCTCATCTTTCTGGCTGAGAACTCATGGAAACTTCCCTAGAACCCGTGTCCAAAGTCTCTCTTGAACTGCTGCTTCACTTAGCCCACTATTAATGACTCAGGAAGTCACAGTATCCTGATATGTCTATAACTAAAAATGCAGTCTTTTATTTTATTTTTACATATTACAGGCATAGCATCTGCTCAGCAGCCGAAGTCTTCAGTCATTCTGTAAAAATGGTTTGGGGTGTGTTTTAATCTAAATAAGAAATAAGGCTCCCTTGACACTTTTTCTCTTTCTCTCTGCTATTTTAGTTTAATAGTAGCCTCTTGTTCTAGGTACCTGATACCCTGCAATCACATCATGTTCAGCCAGAGATGGGCTGTGAGAGAGAGAGATTGGTATTCTGTATCTGCTGCTAAGCTGCTTGCCTTGACTCCTGTCTGTTGTTCAAGTGGCATTACTCTGACTTTTGAAAAGCAAGAAAAAGATTATATTCTCTGGAAAAAAAATAATAATGGGGAAGGTAAACGTTTATCTGTTTTCTAAAAACACAGTCCTTATAGTTAAATTTTATTTTTCCCCACACCGATATTCTTATTTGGAAATGTTGTAGCAAATTAGTTTAGTCTACAAATGAATTTGAAAGGGTGACTCAGTGGCTAAGACGCTGACAGGGACGTGCAATCAGGGGAGGCAGGGGAGGCAGAGCCTCACCACTGTCATGAAAAGAAAAAAAATGTAAAAGGAAAAAGGCTGAGCTAGTTGCTGCCAGAGTCACAGTGGATGGCTCTGCTTAGTGCTTAACTGTTTAAGTGCCCTCTACAGGAGGAGGCAGGAGAACGACATGCCTCATCTAGTCTGGTGTTTTATGATCACTTGAGCAGAGTTAAGCAAGGGTTAAAAGCCGAAAAATTCCTTATGTAGATGATGGACGTCGTTCTCTCGCCTCCTCCTGTAGAGGGCACTTTTTTAGAGGCTTTTTTAAACAGTTAAGCACTAAGCAGAGTCATCTGGCAGCAACTAGCTCAGCCTGACCTCAGCTCTTGCCTTTTTCCTTTTGCATTTTTTCTTCTTTTCATGATGGCAGGCAAGAGCAGAGTTGAAATCCTCTCCGAAACAGCTGCAAAAGGTACGTGTGTGGGTTGGAGGGAGGGGGAGGAATTCAAACTTCATCCTCAAGTATAGATCCCTCCCCAAGTGTAGTTGGATTGCATGCAGAGCTACGTTGCCTTTTCACACACACACACACACACACACACACACACACACACACTCTTGGATAAACGTATATAAGCCCAGCTTCACTGATTACAAGTTTGAAAAGGCAACATGGTTTCTTTATGATGAAAAATAATTCACTGAGTTTATTTAATGTCAACAGTGAACTACCGTATTTTCACGCATATATCCCGCCCATGCAAATAACTCGCCCACGCAAATAACCCGCAGGTTTTCAAGATTTATGTAAAAAAGTTTTTATACACCCCGCCTTCTTATATAACCCGCGACGATTAAGCTTTCTCCTCCGTTCCCGCCTCCCGTCCCTTCCACCATCTCAGCAGTTTCCCTTCTCCTCCGTTCCTGCCTGTTCCTGCCTCCCGTCCCTTCCACCATCTCAGCAGTTTCCCTCCTCAGCTCGCCCAGGCTTTCTCCTCCGTTCCCGCCTCGGGAGGAACGGAGGAGAAGGGAAAGTGCTGAGATCTGTTAACAGATTAGTTAGCTGTTAGTCGCTATCGTGTAAAATATTTTCCGTATACCCCTCCCACTTTTATACCCTGCGGGGGGCATGCAGGGTAGGTAAAAACGCACATTGCCCGCGGGTTATATGCGTGAAAATACGGTAAATGTTCTGGAGCTAGCCAGTCATTCCCCACCATAGAAGTACATTGTGTTTTGCCAGTATGCAAAACCTAGTGATCTTTTATATTTTTGTTAAATTTCATTTGTTCCCTGCAAAACAAAAGCAATTGTTCTTGTTATACTTTGAGACTTATTGAGCCATTACACTTAAGTAAGATTAAAGCTAGGATCATAAAAATGGATGTGCCCCTTGGGCAGTGCTCTATCATGCATTTCTTCTATAATGTATCATGCTAAATCCAGTAATTTATAGGCCCCTGCCAGAAGATTAGATTATAACGCTAGAATCCCACCATCAGATGCCCATTGTCAGGAATTTTGAAAATAGAAATTGTCTCATATGAAGAGGTCCAGGTGAGACCTAAAGGGCTTATCCCTAGATAGATAATAATAAGCCTTAGAAAATAGAATTGGGTTCTTTTTTTTGTCTCTTTTTCAGAAAAAAAGGCAGATGCCTCATTTTTCCAGGGGTAGGATGTGTTTTTGTAGCAGAAACACACATCAGGATTTTATATTAATATACCACAAGGATTTTGGTATGCAGGAATTTACCTGCTGGCAATGCAAACTGTTGGAGTAATTTGTTGAAAAGCATATTTTGTAAGGTGATAGCAAAGGATACATTTGCAAGTATAAGTAATAAGCAAAAAGATAATAACCACAGTGCAAAACAAATAGAGAAAGGTTAGCTAACTTAGAGACCGTGTGGTAGTTAATATTCTCTCTTTGAGCTCATTCAAATGCTTAGCATGAAATCAGCATCATGTTTAATTATATCATTTATTGATGTGATTTACAGCTGTGATAACCATGTAAACAGATGATTAATAATTATGAGTGAATGAAGATTTGTATTTCCCCTCAGTTCCCTGTAACTTTTTGTTGCTGCATTGCAGATTCCACCGAAGAGCCCTCCAGGAAGAGCATTGCAGATTCCGCATGTATTGTGAAATATGGGAAAGCTATTGATATCAGTTACCTGCAGTACCTTTGGGATGCTCAAACTCTCATACTGCACTGTATGAAAGACTGTGAAGTTTGGTCTGCTCCATATGATGGGGAAAATCCCAATCCATATACCTTTATCCAAACTTCAGTTGAAGAAGATGGTAAAAACCTAAATCAGCCTATTTTCCAACTGCAACCGAGAACACCTAGGAATCATGTCTCATCTCAGGCGAGACCATTGAGACAAAAGATACAACTGGAGCTGGAATGGGATGATAGCTATGATACTGGGATCTCTCCAGATTCTGATACAGGATCTCCCCAGCGTAATGATGAGTTTAATACCCAACCTCCTGCAGAACCACCCAAGCACATTCAAGAAATGAAGAAAAATGCCATCATGTTGATCAAAGGATCGTACATAGAAGAATCAGACTTTCAGGATGATGTCATGGTTTACAGGCTATGCGCTAAAAAAGATGCACAGGAAGCAGAGTGCTTAAAGGGGAAACCTTTAATATCAGAATCTGCAGATGTGGACAATCCAGATGCTATCTCTACCAATGGTCCTCTAGAAAGTCCCCCATCGGATTTAAATTTGGAGGAATGCAATATGAAAAATTTAAATCTGATCCAACAAGCAAAAGACGAAACCCCAGGAAACATTGACGAAACGACTCTGCAACCTGATTTGGAACAGACCTTGTCTTCCCCAGAAGGAGATCATAACACTAAGTTGTTGAGTCCTGACAGTGAAGATTTTATTTCCGAATGTGATAATATCATTAAAGAATTGGACTCAAACTCTACAGGCTTGGTAGAACTTAAACTGCTGATTCCTGATCCAGTATCCCCTATTGAAGAGGAAGAAGATTTTGAAAACTTTTCAGCAGATACTCCATCAGCAGAGAGTGTGCCCTCACCCTTTGGGTTAAAAGATGCCTGGCCCAGCAACCCTGCAAGAGTCCAGAATATCCCATTTACAGGTACAGTTTTCTAATATATTAAGGCAATCATGCTTTCTAAAATGTCACTATTCTAGATATGAATAGCAAATGTTATATTACTTTGCATGCTTACATTTTATTGTTCTCTTTGTTTAAAATAGAGATAGTCCTTGATTTAATGACCACAATTGAACCTAAAATTTATGTTGCTAAGTGAGAAATTTGTTAAGTGAGTTTTGCCCATTTTATGACTTTTCTTGTTGCATTTAAGTGAATCACTGCAGTTGTTAAATTAGTAACACAGTTGCTAAGTGAAACTGGTTTCCCAATGACTTTGCTTGTCAGAAGGTTGCAAAAGGTGATCACATGACCGTGGGACACTGCAACCATCATAATTGTGAGTCAATTGTCAAGCATCCAAATATAAATCACATAACCATGGGGATGCTGCAACGGTCTTATTTTTTTATTAATATAATTTTTTATTTTTGAATAAACACAAACAGACAAAACACAAAAAACGCCACAAAAATATCTTCCATGACAAATTGTAAAAAGTGTGTCAATTGGTTACAAAGAGCTTTCGTGCATCCCTTCCACAGTCATCACCTACAATTCATATCAAGTTATATATTTTAAATCAAATATATTTATATATATTACTATCATCATATCTCACTCTTCATATGACTATAATTGTTGTTATGTCCCTTTATATAATATATTACAAAATTTAAAGCAAAACCACATGATGGCATTCCATTATCTATTTTCTGTATCACCCAGCAACATTACATCTTTCTAAATAAAAATTAATTGTGTTTAATAACAGAGTTTCTAAACCTCCTTTCTTAATCACTGTTTACAATTTATATCCAATTTCCCTTTTATCATGTCAATACAAATATTACTTTATTATTATTATCAATCATTTATTTAACAATATCCGTCATCATTTCATTTTTTTTGTCTTAGTTTAACTAAATTTAACTTTTTAAAAAAAAATATTATAAGCTTTCATACATAACAGTTTCTAAACTTCCTTTCATGATCACCATTTAGAATTTATACCAAATTTCCTCTTATCAAACCAATACATATGTGTACATTGTTACCATTATCAATTCTTTATCCAACTATATCCATTATCACTTCATTTTTAACATAATGCCCTAATTTTAACTAAATTTGACTAATATTTTGTTATTAGTTTTCATATCTCAACCTGTTTCTTTCCAGTAATAGTGCAGTCTTATGTCTTTTGCCATTTGTGGAATTAATCTTCTGATTATTTCCTTAATCCAATTGGTGTGGACTTCTCTTCCATCAGCTTTTTTAATCAGGTTATCTTTGGTTATCAGTAGTGCTTTTGTTAAAGTTTCTCTCCTTGAATCCATCAATTCTTCTCTTTTTTCTTCTTCTATATCTTGAAATCTGAGGTAGAGCTCCTTTACATCTATCTTCCCTTTCCATGTTCCACTCTTTCCATCTCCAACCACACTCAGTTCACCGTCAGTATCCACAATAATCTTGCCTCTTTGTTCATTTCTCCCTTGGGTTTTTACGACTCTAACCTCCACTTTTTCCATTTGCTGGATATCTTCAACTCTTCCATCGAATTTCACTGCATTACAATCTATATTTTCCAATCTCTTCTCAATTCTCTCTGTTGTTTCTAATAATTTTTGAATTTCAAACATAATCTGTTGTAATGTTATGGTTTCTTTTTGGAGCTGTGCCATTCTTCCAACTAGTAAACACTGCCACTCTAGTTTCAAAACAAGGTTTTGTTTTCACTTCTCTCCAGCTGCCAAAGAAGCATCCAAATAGCACCTGCATAAACAACCAATGCTCTTCTCCTTATCTCTTCTGTAAACAAGCTGAAGCCTTTGGAATGCAAAGTCAAAATGATCAAAGAGAAAACAGAGAAAGCAATATTTCCAGGACTCAACCTCCAACTTCCAAGTGGCAGTGCAACTTCTTTTCCCTCTGATATTACTACTAAAGAAAAAAACCCATCCAAACCAATATTATAAAAATAATGAAAAAAAATTAATCCATAGGTAAAAAAAGAAATAGAAGAAGAAAAACCAATACTTTCCCTTTAAAAAGTAGCAAATATTTGCAAAACTTCCATCCATAAAAAAAGGATAAGACATTGTCCAATGTAGCTTAATTTCACTGCTTATTTTCTTTTCTTTGCAAGTTTAATTTAGCTTTGATTTTTTGAGGGGGCAGTCTCTTTTATAACAATAAAATTTCCTCACCAGATGGACACACTTTCTCTTTCTGCTTTCCTCCCATTGCGGAGCTGTCCCAACTTCAGCAGCTTTTGGCTGTGCTTTTGTCGCCGGCAAGAAGAGATTCTCTTGGATCAATCAGGGACTTTGTGATGTCCCTGAGATCAACAAGACGTACTCTTCCCTGTCACCGTCTTTTTGGGACTGTATAGGTCCAAAAGGACCATCCAGCGGCAAAAAAATTGACTGCGATCTCGGAGCTCCGAGATTGTATGTCGTACTGTTGCAATGTCAGCTCCTGTTCTCCATGATACTGTAACAGTCTTAAGCGTGAAAAATGATCACAGGTCACTTTTTAGTGCCATTGTAATTTTGAATGGTCACTAAGTGAACTGTTGTAAATCGAGGACTACTTGTTGTCTACTTAATCAGCTTGGATTTATATTTCCTGCATAGAAAATCTCTAGTGGTGACATCATTTTGGGCTGTAGGCCTACATACCTTAAAAGAAAGACACATTTAACTATTAATGTTAAATTATACGTTACGTGTTCATAAAATTGCTACAGAAAAAAGATACAATTACTCCTCAAAGTATTAAATAGAAATTGAATGACCAAGGAATTGTTTTTGCATTCATGTTTTAGCACTAGGTGGCAGCTCTATTGCCATGTGGTCAGCATTTGCCCCAATCACCTGCATAGGGGTTATGCTTTATCAGTGTGAATATTCTATAGCAGGGGTTTCAAACTCAAGGCTTGGAGATCTGGCCCACGGGATGCTTAGATATGTGGCCCTCAATGAAATCGAGTTTGATACCCGTTCTGTATGATTGAAGAAAATTCCATCTGCTTTCGAATGACACGTATCTTTCTATGATAATGCAGCAAGTCACTATGTAGCATCATAAGGTGAAGCATTTTTCAATATATTTTATAAGTTCTTGAAAATACTCTGATATGAATGCCTCACATCCTAAAGTTTAGATCTGTGATTCAAACTCACCCAATGAAACCAGCAACTGGAGAGAATTCCAGGCAATCTGGATTCTCTGCATCCATATGAGCCAAGAACAGCGGTGTAAAACTCAATTTTGTTGAGGGCAGCACCAGGGCTGTGGTTGACCTCGGGGGGAGGGCCTGGCTGGGTGTGGCCAACTGGGTGGGTATGGCCAACTTGATGTACTCCCCAAATTGCTGGCATGTTTCTTCTTCACATTGGGTGGCCTGGCCAAAGCGACGTGAGCTGGCTCCTTACATTTTCCAGGATGGCCCCAAGGGCTGGATCTGGCCTGCGGGTCTTGCATTTGGCACCTCTGGACAAGAGCTTCAGTATGTTGATTAACAATATTTCAGCAAATATACTGTCTGCCTTAGTTTAAAAACAAGCTTATAGTGACTTTATAACAGATAATAGAAAGTAATAGAAAGAGGGACACAGATGTTTGTGAGATGTTTGTTGAGGTGCACAATAGTAGTTTTGAAATATGACTTATGGCAATGCTCTAATTGCTCTTCTAGCAAGCTTGTACTGTATGTTATTGCAAGGACAAAAAGATAAAGGGACAAACAAATCTGGATGCAACCTTGAATCTTGATTTTTTTTCAAGGTATGAACGTTATAACCAACTAATCACCAACAGGAATAGATTGGCACACTTTAAAAAAAAATAAAAAAAATTGAGAAGTAAAGAGATACAGAAAGGGAATGATGTACAGTATTATATTACAGTGCTATAAGCAAGCATATACTTTTGTTGATTGCCATAACCTATTCAACCTGAATTTTTATTCCAACTTTCATAAATTCTATTAATCTTCACCCATTAGAGGAAACAGAAAGCAAACAGTAATTTTAATTTTTTCAATGGTAGTAGATGGGTTGATTTTACAAATGTTAATTCAGTTATGACAAGAGTATAATGTGGAAAGATTTCATTGTATTGTATGACAAGTTTGTTATCTTTCTTTGATGTGTTCTAATAGTTGTTTTAAAACCTGCATTTATTCTATTCATCCTCTTTTTTTGGCAAGTCATTTTCTAATGACTATTCATCTATAAAATATGAATAAAAATAAAATTGTCTGCTAGTTTTATGGCAGAGCACAGGCACAATGGAGAGGATTCATTATTCCTTTTCCACAGGAGTATAATGTGGAAACAGAACTTGTCTGTCAGGGAATAAGCAGCAAATATGGAACTGAATGGACATAAATGCTTTCTATGTTTTGACTCATATAACATCTGCTGCTTGCAATGCTTACTGCTCACCGCTAACTTACCTATTAACAAGGACACAATTATCATTGTAAAGTGGGAATGTAATCTAACAAACACAACTTTTACTAAGAATAGGATCCAAATAAGTTTCAAGACTGTATGGTGAGTTGTTGGTAACATTTTAAAATCTAATTTACTTTATTTTGCAAAAAGTACAAAACCTATAAATCTCTTTTTGTCACAATTGTTGGAAATTAGTCTACTAATATGCTATTTGTATGTATCAAAGTACAGGTAGTCCTCAACTTACAATAGTTTTTTTTAGTGACTGTTCAAATGGCAATGAAAAAAGTGACTTATGACCATTTTTCACACTTACAACAATTGCAGCACCCCTATGGTCACATGAATAAAAATTCGGATGCTTGACAACTGACTCATATTTATGACGGTTACAATGTCCCACAGTCACGTGATCCCCTTTTGCGACCTTCTGAACAAGCAAAGTCAAGAGGAAACCAGATTAACTTAACAACTGCAGTGATTCCCTTTACAAATGTGGCAAGAAAAGTCATAAAATGGGGCAAAACTCAGTTAATAAATTTCTCACTTAACAACATACATTTTGGGCTGAATTGTGGTCTTAAGTCGAGGACTACATGTAAATTTCTTCAGAAGCATCCCCATTCTGTCTGCAACCATTCGTTCAGTGGCTAAAGTTACATCGGCACTGAATGAATGATGGTTATGACCAATCCTCAAAGGCTCAGCAGCTTGCTCTCTTTTCAGTGTGACTGCAAGAAGCCTCCCAGCTGCTGCCTCTTTGCCAGCTGCTTCCCGGCAGCGGCTGCAAGCTGGAGGCTGCCGGAAACTACCGGAGGTCAGTGAAAAAGCCACTGCTGTTGCTGCCCTGTTCTTTCGCCAGCGCGCACACACATCCCATTGCCTGCTGTGGATATTGTTCCATTTTTGTGATTGTTGAATTGTAGCATTTTTAGAAAGAATGGCAGTCTAGCCAAACAGTGATCCATAGATATAAAGACTTAAAACATTTATAGATCTATCTCAAAACATATCCAAAGACCCCCAGTAGTGCATGAACAGCCCTCAATATTTTCCCTATATCACAAAGTAATCAACCAATTCTGAGATAAACAGATAGGCCCATTTTATGGAATCAGTAATGAAAACCTGAATAAATTCAACAATCACAGGGAACGAAAATAGCCTCTTGGTGATCCTTCCCATCAAAAAGCTGATTTCACAGATAAGACAGAGATGTCACCTTGCAAGTCAAAATCTACCAACAAGACATCATTCAGTTGCAGAGCAACATTCACTTGTAGCACTATGCAACCAGGCAAGACAGATGCGTGTATAATCTCTGCCAAGATCACTTACTTCCTCAAACTTTCTCTACTGATCATGTTGTCTAGCATAGTAGCAAAACATCCGCAACCCAAAACCAATCTTGGATAGTTCCATCCATGCAGTATGCCAACCCTGAGTGACAGTTGTGAAGTATGGCAAACTATAGGAAGATAAAAGGAGAATGGGATTACTTTGCCCCATTCCATTCTGTGGAAAATACCAGTATACCAGGCCAAGCTATAATTTACTTTATCTCTTTGAAAGCTATATTTTCCAGGGGCAACAATTACTTAGAATGTGTGGGAAGACAACAGGGGAGAAGAGACCTCAATTTGGAGGCTTGCTAAATTCAGAATGTCACTGATACTTCAACCCCTGAGAAATAGGATAGGAGGATTTCTCTCTCCCTCTCCCCCCTCTTCATTTAAAATCTTGAGAAAATAAAGGGGAAATTACAACACTGTTGGAATTCTCTGTCTCTTTATAAATATTTCTTTTGTTTTTTTACTTTTTTGGAACAGCTGTGCTTATTGCGAAGTCATTCTTCTCTTGTACGCAGGGACAGGAAGCATCATATATTGTTCAGTATATGTTCCCTGTCTTGTGCCCAGGCATATGTACTCCATATTAGCATTAAATGTACCAGTTGTAATGCCATCAGTTTCTGTCTCTTTGTTGAAAACAGAAATGCAGAATACCCAATAGCTATGGTTCTTAATCCAATTTTTAATATCAGAGCTCCTGTGACAACATGTCACAGCCCAGGGCTGTCTGTTATCCAGTCGTACATTCACCCAAAGAAATACATTGGGTAACATGTTTTCTCACTGAAAAAGATCAGCTGCTATGTTGGCAAAAGGAAGGAGAGAACCAGGGACATAAGGCTTTTTGGAAAAGCCCAGAGGAATGGCTGCCAAGCCCCCCCTCCCCCAACAATAGATTCTAGACAACATTGGCTGCTGAAGGATTCTTGGTTTCAGGAGAACCCGGGCTAGAGGAGGTACTGAAGGTGAAGTACCAATAAGGGATGCTTCAGTGGTGGGGTTCACTTACCTTCCTTACCAGTTTGCGAATGTGGGCGTGTATGGTCGCTTCGCTTGCACGCACTGATCTGCGCATGTGCAGTGCTTGCACATTATATTGGGGCGGGTGGGCAGAGTCTCCCACAGCCGCCACTATCAGTTTGCCCAAACCAGAGAGAACTGGATGAATACCACATCTGGGATGCTTCTACTCATTGCAAATGGCTTCTGTGGGAAATGGGGTAAGGGAGAAATCATATCCTGCCAGCTTGAGAGAGACAATGCCAGCCTACACCAGTCAATACTTCTTTTTTTAACACCAAGTAGGAATCTAGAAATAGCAATGCATACATTTTGTTAACACACTGGGCTGCACACATATCCAGCGGAAAGGCAATTCATTTTAAAAATGCTTGGCCAGATGTTAATAATCAAGCCTCTTGTTTTTGCAGTTCTGCTCCTTAGCAGAAGAAGAGGGAAGAGAGCTGAAAGAAAGGAATGCAGCCTGATTAACAGTTGCTTACCTCCTGTAATTACTTGTTTGAATGTGTACGCCTGCAAACGAAACTAATAACTGGCCTAATGCTGCTAATTTTAAATAAAATCATAAAAATGGGTTGATGCTATGAATTGGATCAGATCTTACGAATCCCTTTCCTTTTGCTTCTCCTTTCTCAAAATTTTGTTTTGTTTTTATTTGCTCTTTAAATCTGCAGGCCCATTTATCAGCGTGGTGCTATCAAAACTGGAAAACATGTTGGAAAACTCCTTGCATGTGAATTTGCTGCTGATTGGAATAATCACTCATCTGGCCAGTTACCCACAACCTCTTCTTCGTTCCTTTTTGCTCAACACAAATATGGTATTTCAGCCTAGTGTGCGGTCTTTGTACCAGGTACTGCTTTAATACTAAAAAGAAATCTTTTAAAACTCACTTTAAAGTGCAGCACCTATCATTTTTTTTTTAATTAAATTTTTGCTTCAGTTTTTGCAGAGCAATATCTTAATATTAATTTGTTCAAATGTAATTATTTAAATCAATAGAATATAAAATATCACAGCAAGATGAGTTGTTAGGGACAAAGTACGTGATTCAGTCATAATTTAGTAAATAACTGTATTTGTAGCTGTATAGATGCTATTTATTTACTTTACTTTATTTTTGGGCAGGTGCTGGCATCTATAAAGAATAAAATTGAGCAGTTTGCTTCCATTGAAAAAGATTTCCCTGCTCTCTTGATACAAGCACAAAAGTACCTGCTTTTACGAGTAGATGCACTGGATGTTCCTTTAGAATCATTAAATAAAGGTAATAATTTTTCCTGATAAATTAAACATATTTTATTTTTTCCTGGCTTTAATAAGAATTGAATATGTTGTAAGTAAATTATCTTTTATACTGTGCAAGGTTATTCTAGATAATTGTTAGGATTAATTTTGCAAATTTTCCTACCCACCATTCTTTTTAGGTAAGAATAGTTGACATCTGTTCACCAATCTAGTGTTGGGTTCATCTTGACCAGAGCTGGCAGGTAAATGAGATAGCTAGGACATATGTGAGCTTGATCTATCAGCTTATCTCAATGGTGGAAAGCCAGAGAATAATCCTTTTTTCTTGAGTTCCTCAATATTTTCTACCTGCTTAAAAATGGTGGTATGATTTTCCAACATTGTTGAGCTGCATTATGTAGAGCTGTGTAAAACCTGTATCATAAACCCTAAAGTAGGTTTAACATAGTTGAATGTTGACTGCAATACCCATAGATCCCAAAGAAACTAGAGTAGTAAAAAAACCCTAACTCTCAGTCCTCATGGACGACAAAGTGCTGAAACTTTGTGTATGCAAAATAAATGTGCAACTTAGCTGTAGTCTTACCTTTCCTGACATCCTACTTTTCTCTCAAGAAGGTAAGACCATTATACAGTTATAATTTTATTTATTTATAGAAGACTACCTTAAACATACTATTATTGTTGTTATTTTAAAATGGCACAGCTTTTTCAAAATAATTCCCATCTATAGGTATAACAGCCATTATTAAAATATTGTTTAAGTCGCTTTATTTTTAGCAAGGCTAAATGATGGGCAGAGCAGTTCCAAACATTCATTTGGGAATTCTAGTAGTAAAAGGTTCTGCAGTTTAAGCATTGTTGTCAGAGATGAGCAAATCTAACATCTCATGAATGCACTTTGTCAAGTGGAATGAACTGTGGTAAAAATAAGTCTAGCTATAAACACTTTAGGTCAGAAAGGTTAGGTTATTTCATATGAGACAACATTTTCCCATTGCAGCTGCCTGAATTATACTGTTGTCAATTCTAGCAATTCTAGCATATTAGTCAACTTTTATTGCAACAATTTGTAGGCTAATAAAACAAAAAATGCATCGCTCTCGGGAGAAGATAATCATCATTTTCCGCATCCCCACTTTGACCTGGGATGCTTGCATAAAATTACTGGATAATTTTATGTAAATAACGCTATTGTGAATATTGCTCAAGAATTGTTTAACAGCAATTCAGGAAGAAAAAAAAATCTCCATATAAGCTAGTGGTTTATTTCTTTTAGAATCTCTTGTACCAATTTCCCCAAACTGCTTTAGGATTTTGTCACATCATTGTTTATTTGACAAATGACTGGTTTATAATTTGTAATTGAAATTGAGATGCCATATGTAAGGTTAGCAATCATTTTATATGATTATCTTATTTTCTAAGCATTTTCCTGATCCTCTTGCTAACCACTCTTTAATACACTGGGAGGGGATGCAGTGTTGCTCTTTTTCATGTTTTATACTGTTTGAAAAACTTTTTTCAGGGTCTGAAAAACCCTTTACAGTATATCTATCTACATGTGGAGTCTTACATCTGCTTTAATTTTATTCTCACAGAAAACCTAGACATGTGGTTGCTGCTGCACTAGATCATCTGCTTACTATGTAGGCTTCCCTAGTGATAAAATGTTAATACTTCAATGGTCATGGAATGAGCTTAAAAGAAGGCCCCTTTCACAGATGTGAAAGAAGTAAATGGAATACAATTCACATACTATTTATATGAATGGAATTGTCAGTTTTGAATGTATTTGTGCATTATCTCTGTAAATTAGAGTAGGTCAGGAAGGTTCTATTGCCGCTCTCATACATCTTCCTCACAGTCTTCCATATAGAGCATATCCTAGTATTAACTCAACCTTAATTTTTAACAAACTCACCTTATTCTGAAAACTCATGTCCCAAGTTGTAAATTGCTATATGAAATATATAATTCAGCTGAATTTTTAATTTAGAAGACAAAAACACAGAAATGATTCCAATTGCAAAGACTGGAAGAGTTAATTAAAAGTTAGATTTTCTTCCTATCATTGCTGCTGTTTGGCTCATTATAGGTTAAGAATAAACAACTGTGGTAGCATTCTGTGCAGATGAAATTACTTTCATAAAATGTAATTATATGCTACCTTTAATGAAATGAAAAGACAGGGTGAATAAAGGGAGGTTCCCTGTTCAGGGGCATGGATATTAACAGATTAACAGAGTTGGAAGGGACCTTGTAGGCCATCTAATCCAACCCCCTTCCCAAGAAAGAGACCCTACATCTTTTCTGACGAATGGCAGTCCAATTGCTTCTTGAACGCCTCCAGTGATGAAGCTCCCACAACTACTGAATGCAATTCCATTGATTGACTGTTCTCACTGTCAGAAAATTTCTAGGTTAAATCTCTCCTGGATCAGCTCCCATCCATTATTCCTTGTCTGGCCTTCAGGTGCTTTGCAAAATTGCTTGACCCTCTCCTCTTTGTGTCAGCCCCTCAAATATTGGAAAACCTTTTTACCCTGAATCTGAAAAGGTCTAAAATACATTCCAAGGGGATTGATACTGAGGAGTCGTTTAGAAAAATAGCATACTTGCATTCTGTGGACTGAAGTTTATGTGTTCTGATTTCAGAATTAACTTTTTAACCTCACCAAGCCTT